>NW_024870864.1:14190000-14551668 GCF_019054845.1 Dipodomys spectabilis | reverse complement strand
CAACAAAGGCAAGACTGCTAACTTTTTGTCCAATTAAAAGGTAGATGGGTATGGACATTAGGTGGGCAAGCAACTATTTCTCTTGATCTCTTGGCTCTGATTAATTTTGAAAGGATGAGCATAAAGTGACTCCATTTAGAATATCATCTCCTCTTATTCCTCTCCATGATTTTCCATTGTCAGACTTTGTCCTGATGGGTGTCTCAGCATCTGTTGCTGGGATAGCTTGTCCCAGTAGGCATTTACAGTTTGGACTCAAGGCCTCCGCACTGTCCTTGAGCAGTTCTGCTCAAGGCTAGTGCTCTACCACGTAAGAATCACAATGCCACTTTCAGCCTTTGGCTGGAAACTTAGAGGTGAGTCTTGAGCCATGCTTCCAGTCTGGTTCTGAGCTGATTAGCTGGGAAATGGAGTTTTAGAGGGATTCTTTGTGCCCAGGATGGCTTTGAACTGTGATAAAAAGAATCTTTGCTACAAAAGCCCTTTTTATTTCCAATTAAAGCAACAAAGAGATCAATGAGATAGTTACCTATAACTTGTTAACAAGTGACTAACAATTACTTATCAAGAGTTTTTAATAAAACCCAGTAGATGTTTTTAAACTGGCATTGATTGGCACTTTAAGTACTGCCCATTGCCTCTGGCCAGCCTGTTTAAAGTGGCTTATATCTTGGGCTACTGCAAGGTAGCCTGTTTAGCACTCTGGTTTATAAAAGCATTTTTCTGACTGGCTGAGGAACCTGATTTAGGCAGATCTCAATAGGGACACAATCTCAGTTCTCTGGTAATCTTAATTTATCTTTTTTAACCTTGAAATAAACCTTTAGGACAATTTTAATTTTAAACTTTTTTGTCTGGGAGGCCAGCCACTCCCCACAACTTCCCAAATTTTCACAAATGGGACTCCATTTTTAATCCCTTTTTCTAAAGTTCCTTTTGTAAGGTTTTTAAAAAGAGGTTGAGTAAGAACAGCACCACACATGTGGTATTCAAGTAAGGGGTAGGTTTATTCATCCTTCTGGCTGGCACCAGGCCATGTTGTTGGCACTATATGCAGCTGGAAAAGGCTGAGAGAGTGTCTAGGAACTAGGCTAGGCCTTATCTAAGGTAGGGGTGGGGAAAGGTGTGGCTACATTGAATCCAGATATGACCTCTTCCAGATGCCTAGGTAATGCAAGTACTGGGCAGAGACTTTGCTGTGAGAAAGATGGAGTCTGCTGGCCATCCAGAAGTGGACCTTACAACTTGAATCTGCATTTATATGCTTCATTGAAACACTGGGCTACACCCTTTACCTTTAGGCCATTTATCATTTGGTCATACACCCCTATGGTCTAATTTACAGGGATTAACATTTACAGAAACCAAATATCTGAGGTGGCTTGTGTTTTACCCAAGTTAGCAGGCTTTTGGTCACGTGTGATGGAACAAGGCCACAGTCTGGGTGAGGCTATGGCATTTGTATGTGGCATCTGTCACTGGTTACCTACAAAAATTTCTACATATACTGGTTAAAGACCTGGTTTACACTGGCTTTTTCAGGCTGGTGCCACTGGTTTAGGCAGCTGTGCCTGGACATAGTCACTCTGGTCCCTTGATCTTAAATGGAGTTGATCTGTGCACAGGGGAGAATATGGAGAATTAAAACCTTAGCCTTAGTTTCTTTGGCTTATAGTCAGGTCAAAAAGTTTGAAAGCAATTTAAATTAATCACAGCTTCCATTGACAAAGACTTTTAGTAAGCAGAGTGCTTGGTAACCTTGAAACCATAACTGTTTACATATAGACAAGTAGACAGACAGACACATATGTTTGTGCACAGATTATAGAGAGGGCTTAGATTTTTTAAATCATCCATTTAAGGTTTTTTGGAATTTTACTTTGCCTAATTATGATGGAATCACGTGGTCAGTTTAAAACACAAAACTTGGCCAACAACAAACTTTTAGTACACAGGAGACAAGAACAGACACATGACATGATATAATGGAGCAACTGGTCAGGTCAGAGATCAAAGGTCACAGAATCAAGTTGAGATTGGCACAAAATCAAGTTGGTGCGAAATAGCACCTGAGCTCCCATGAAGCCAAGATGGCGCACCTGCCACATGGTCAATGCTAGAGCGAACTAAAGATTTAGACAGTGAGGTTGCATTGCTTCTGGCACAACTGGAGCTTCAGGTTCTGCCCCCCACTACAAAGGCAGAGGAGGGGTCCAGTAAGGGAATGGGGCCTCACAGAGGAGGCCCTTCAGGGGAGGGGGACTTGCAGGAGAAGCTATAGAGGTGGGGGCTTCACACAGGAGGCTGCAGAGGAAGGGGCAGCTCGTGGAGGAAGCTACAAATGGGGTACTTCACTGGGGTGGCCACAAATGAGGGGGTACCTTGCTGGGGAGGCTGCAAAAGGGGGTACATCACTGGGGAGGCCGCAGAAGTGGGGCACCTCCCAGGGGAGGCCACAAAAGAGGGGATCCACAGAGAAGGAGTTTAAACTTAAACTCATCCATACTTGAGAAAGAGAGAGAGAGAGAGAGAGAGAGAGAGAGAGAGAGAGAGAGGTCTAATTGCCCAAGAGCTCACATAAATTTGGGGTCAAATTTGATTGTAAGGAAATTTATTTCTGTACTTTTCCATGGTAAGTGACCGGAGCCAAAAGCTAGCTGCAGAACAGTGCAATGTAGCTCGAACAAGGACCTACCCATGGGAAGGATCATCATCCTCTCCACAGTGGTCCTTGGCCATGGAAGGCCTAATGGGCAGGGGAGGGGGGGGAGAGAGGGCACTTGGTCAAGATTTCAGTCCGATGGCAGAGGTACAGAAATCAGAAACCCGGATTCCAGTCAACTGGTCACTGACCTGGGGTAGGACTTAATTAGCCTGTAGCAGGTAGAATGATCAGTCAGGAGAAAGTTACCTTGTTGGTCCTCTGTTCATCAGAGTGTAAGCTCTCAGGTTAGGTCCCTGGGAAGCTGGTCGGACCCCCATCTGAAGTGGAGAGGGGTAGCAAATCCACTGGGGAATCTAGCCCCGTAGGGCCACCAATGAAAGCATCAATGAAAGGATGCTTCATAACCATGCCAGGGGATCATGTGGAGGCAGGCAGGCACAGGAGAAAGATTATTACAAGGTTTATTAGAGGAGCCATATTTCTCCCAGAGAGAGGACGCATGGCAGCCTCCACTATCTAGATAGCAGCAGGGTCTGGGGGTTAGGAAGTGAGGGAGATGGGAGTTCTAGTGGGTCTAGGCAGAGAGAGGAAGGGGCCAGCTGTATGGTAGGAACTCCAGGGCAGGGAGGAGCTCAGGTCTGGGTGGAGCTCAGGACCAAAGGTGAGCATAATGCTTACACCCTTCACAGTGGAACAATCTTGTCTACCAACCTAGCTCTGTGTATAGTGTCAGATGTCCATGTGTCTTCACCCAAGCTACTGTGTTGAGAAGCAGAGATTATCCTTGAAAAGGAGCATAAATTTCCAGTTATCCTGAAGCCCATTGAAGTATCTCAACCTGCATATGTCTCCTTCACTTTGTGGGCTTGTCTAATAATTAAGAGAACACAGTTTGGGAAGGTGGCTCAGTGATAGAGTGCTTGCCTTGCATTCTTGAGGCCCTGGGATCGATTCCTCAGTACTACATAAGCAGAAAAAGCCAGAAGTGGTGCTGTGGATCAAGAGGTAGAGGACTAGCCTTGCGTTGAAGAGCTGAGGGACAGCTCCCAGGCCCAGAATTCAGGTCCACGACTGACAAAAAACAAAAAAGCAAACCATGTTCCACACCTGGGTTAGACACTAAGCCTAAGCAGAGTGAATAAAACCCTAAAAATGAAGATTATGTTAGAATCTACGAACAGAGTCTTAGAACTAGCAGCACACGAAAATGTCATCCATATTGGGAGGAGGCTACATGGAGCTTTGAAGCAAGAATGAGGCAGAATCTCGGTGTTGTTTGGATTTGCATTTCTTTTATGGCCAGAAATATTGAACAACTCTTCATGTGTCTATTGGCCATTCTTATTTCTTCTTCAGAGAAATCTTCCTTCAAGTCTTTAGCCCACATATTAATGTGGTTGTTTCTTTAAGGATTTTTTGTTTTGGGGGATTTATTTTTTGAGCTCTAAATATATTTTAGATATGAGGCTCTAGTCTGATGCCTAGCTAATACAGACCTTTTCCATTCTGTGGGACAATCATATGCTTGACCACCTCAACTTTCACCTGGTTCTCTTTTTTTTAACACACCATAGTGTGACTTAGTCATGACAGCCCTAACATGAGTACAGACAGATGAGGATTAAACAAAATGTGCATTAAAAATATTCTTATGCAGAACTTAGGTGAGTTACTTTGTTAGGTGTGTTTGTTTCCTTTGTGTCAAGAAATAGTTCTGTTTAAGATGACTCCCTTCCATATTTCATGCAAATACCTCTTTTCCATGGACTGAGACTGCCTGAAACTCTTGCTATGGTTACAAGTTGCTGATAGGAAGAGGCACATGTGAACATGATCTTGGGCAATGCGTTCCTGGATATCTTCTGAGAGATGGGCCATGCCCTCACTGTGTCATCAGCTGTGAACTCCTCTCATCACAATCTCTTCAGGAAATGCATTTCCCAGCACTCCATCTATCCCTAACCTACAAAGAAATAGAGAGAAATGGGAGTGCAGACAAATGAAAACTTCATACAGGTTTCTTGTGTTGTCATTATATATATTTTTATTATCTATAAGTAGTTGTACAAAAGAGTTGTCATTAAATATGTAAGTTTATAAATGCAATGTACCTTGATTGATGTCACTTTTTTTCATCTTTCTACTTCATCTCTCCCTATCCTACCCCTTTCTTACATACACATTCCCATGTACAAGGAACTAGTCACACAGAATCGAGAGGATATTTTCCACATGAGGAATCAAGAATACTGATCGTAGGATGTGAAGCTAGAGTGAAATTAGGAAGCCCCAACATGGAGATCAGCATGTGGTGACACACTGCATTGTGTAGTGTAGGAAGTCACATTTGGGAACAGATGAGCAGAGCATTCACATGGAACTGAACATTATAATTTGAAGTAGCGGCTGTGGGTGCACAAAAGTAACACAGCTGCTCAAAGTAATATAGCCCACAGATAAGTCATTGTCCAGTCAGAGACTTCTTCAGTTCACTCACTATATAAACTGTATCTGAGTCTTGATTTGACAATCTCCTCCTACATGCACAACATTAAGACTATCTGCAGCAACATGATAACATAACTGCTCCAGGAAGGATTTTACCATGTTCTTCCTCCTTCTTTTGATGATGACTTATAATTTTACTATCCAAAAGCTATACTGATCCCTTCAAATTCTCTTTTATTTAACTTCTGTTCTTCTCATATGGGCCTGTCAATCTTTGTTACTGCCTTTACTGGGAGAAATTTGCTCTCTCTACCATTCATTGTAGGACAAAGCTGGTACTAAGTAAGGAAAATGTAGCTGGCTGCTGGGTAGGTATGAAAGCCACCTGGCACATCAGAGGGGACATGATAATAGAATCACGAAATTAGTTTCCAAGAATACCTATTCAAGTTGGGTTGAAAGTAGCCAGGCTCTGAGGACTACACATTAAATTCTCATGATCCATGCTCCATGTCTGGCTTCAGCAACATGTGTCTTATGAATTGCAATCCTCACAGACTTCAGGAACTGGAATACATGGAAGAATTTGAAACAATGACCTCAAACCAAAGATGTGGGCAGGCTTCTATTTTCCTGGCTTGTGAGGGAAGGAGTTCCTGACTGAGAGATGTAGCTGAAGATAGGGGAGTGGGGAGACCAGAAGAGCTTTCTGTGGATCTTCCTGGAAGAAGGAAAAGCCCCAAGAAAAGAAAGTGTTTATAATCTAGGACATGAACTTGAATGATGTCTAGGACCTAGGTGAAACTCTGAGAGACCCATAATTCAGAGCAGGGCTGACTCTGTGAGAAGGATGCTCCAGGGCTGTTCTCACTGCTTCTGAAGGGAATCAGCAGGGTACTCAGGACAGAGTTGTTGTATTTCATAAATGAATGAATGCAGAAGTTATACATCTATTGTTCTGCATTGAATTAGCTATTAGATTAACAATTTAATATATATAATTTTAATTGTTTAACACATCATTTTAAATTCTGACCCTGAGAATCACCACACAGCCCATGCTCACTCTTAGCCTGAGCATCATGAAGCTCAGGATAAAATCTGTGCCCTTGAGGACAAGTAGTGACCTGCTCGCTGCCGAGGAATCCAGGGATCTAGTGGGGACAGCACTGACACTGCAGCCCCCTCTCACCTCCCACATGTTATGCACACATGTTCCCTTCAAGGCTGCATATCTTAAGGGTCAACCCTCCTTCTCTTACCTTTCTGACCTGTACTTAATGACATCACTACAGGAATCTTGGTGGAAGTGTCATCCTTATCAGGTGTGATTACACTTTCAAAGTAAAATATGAAATAGAAACTTTCACATGGGGAGACATGACCCCTCTAAAAGCATGGTCCCAGCTGCCTATGTACCCTGAAAGCCTAGAATAGAGCTCCCTAGTTTATAGCTCTTATTCATAAAGGGGCAGTATTACCCATGCTTTCCCAGGGTTTAGAAGGTCAAGATTTGGATTTTTATCCTTGTGTGCATTGTTTGTCAATGCACACAACTTTGACAATTTGTGACAAATCAACAGGTAAGCTTTTCATTTGGAGTTTTGGCTTGGTTATATTATATTAAATGATTACCTCAAACAGTTCTGCAAGAGAGTCCCAGTATTTTCCTATGTGAAATTATACCATTTTATTTGTTTTACCTCTTGATTAATTGTAATTTATGTATATTAATAGCATGCAGTGATTTCTTGATAATTCTATACTTAAATGCATTGTACTTTCAAAATTTTCACTATTCACTTTATATTTCCAGTCTTTTCCTGTCTAATGCATAACATTTTTCTGACAGTAGGTAATAGACTCCATTATTCACAAGTGAATGTGTGTATGTATAGATTACACTATATATTACATTATACTTAATTCATCTTCAATCATTAGTGCCTTTGCTCCCTTCCTTTCCCCCTAATCTATCTCCTTAAACATTTTCCCTTTTTGGCATTCATGACCCATTATTGATTTTTATTGTCACTACTAAATAATTATTATTATATCATCATCATCATCATTTAGGTTCAACAAATGAGTGGGGCCTTGGACAATTTGCTTTGGGATCTGAACTTATATCACTCAACATGATATCTAGTTCCATTCATTTTTCAGCATATTATAGATTTCATTGTTCATCTTCCCCTCTCTCCTTGCCACTGATCTAGGGAATTACAAGCCTCAAGACTTTACTAAAATACCTCCTTTGTCCATCATAGTGCTTGAACTCAGGACTTGTACACTCTCCCTGAGATATTTTGCTCAAGGTTAGCACTCCAGCATATTGAGCCCCAGCTCCACTTCTGGTTTTCTGGTAGTTAATTGGAAATAAGTGTCTCAAAGACTTTCCTGCCCAAGCTGGTTTTGAACTGAGGTGCTTAGATCTCAGCATCATAAGTAGCTAGGATTGAGCCACCAGTACCCAGCATGATCCACCAGTACCTCATTTTAAAGCGTGAACAGAGGAATCCTAATATGTAAAGACAAAGTCAAGCTGAGCCTTCATCTCAGACTTAAAAGGGAAAACACTATGCAAGTCAGGAAGTGCTTGTTTAAGAGGAGCAGTTTAAGAGGAGGAAAGAGAAGGCAAAGATCTCTCTTGTGACCAAGTGGAAATCATATCGACCTGAATACCACATTGCAGGTGCTCTGAAATACAGACTTGTGTTATTTATAAGGCGAAAAAAGCCTTGTCTGGTTGGTGCCCCTGAGGCTGAGATGGAGGAAAGATAAAATTGAGAGGATTGTCATTGATGGCCTGGACCAAACCCCCACTGAACCTCAGAGCCTTTCTCTAGCTGAGAAACACTATCTGTAGGCAAAGGCCCCAGGAGGAACAGCTGGGGCAGCCCAGCCTCTCACTTCTGCCTCCCTGGGAGGTTTATGTTATGGCTTGTATCACTGTGGGAGGAAAACTACTACCCTGTTGACAGTAATAAGTTGCAAAGTCTTCAGACTGAAGGCTGCTTATGGTGAGCGTGAACTCTGTCCCAGATCCACTGCCACTGAACCTGGATGGGACCCCGGATTGCAAGTTGTTTGCCCAATAAATCAAAAGTTTAGGAGCTTTCCTTGGTTTCTGCTGATACCAATGTAAATTAGTACCAATGCCCTGACTGGCTCTGCAAGTGATGGAGACTCTGTCTCCTACTGATGCAGACAAGTAGGATGGAGACTGAGTCATTAGGATGTCACATCTGGCACCTGACATTGGAAACAAAAGACAAATATCAACACAATTAATTTTGCTCTGAGACCATTCATGAAGAATGAGGCAACACTGTTAACAATGGGCTGAATAAATTCCTAGCATCTCCTTCCTTACCTGGGAGCCAGAGCAGAAGGAGCCCCAGGAGCTGAGCAGGGGCCCTCATGTCCATGCTGTGTGCTGACTGCAACTGACTCCTGCACAGGGTGTGAGCAGACTATAAAGAAATTCTCAGGGCAGTAGGCTGTATTCTGGGCACATGCAAATCCTCAAGCAGTGGGCAGAGCTGCAGGCCTGGGCCAGATGCAGGCTGGCTGAAATGCCTGTCAAAGCCCAGAACTAAAGTCACCAGGGGTGGGGTCTCTAGAGACCTGCAAAGAACAAATTTGTCCTCAGAAAATGTTTTTAAAGGAGGGTGTGACAATGATCAATAGGAAATGAACTCATTACCTTACTCATGTAACTGTAACTCCTCTGTACAATATCTTTACAATAAAATATATATTAAAAGAAAATGAAGGGACAGTGTTACTGGAAAAGAAAGGAACCTTTGTGGAATGGTGGCCCTTAGTCTACAGCCTCCGCCCCCACCCCAGACAACTTCTTTTTTCTTACTGAAGAAAGAACCACTGACCTCCCCATTGACTCATCAGGAACCAGTTTCCAATGTATCTAGCTCTTTTTTTCTTTGTGAACATTAAACCTGACTCCTGATGTCAATCAGTCTGAGGCTTCCTCTCTCCACCTAGTGGAGGAGCCTGACCCACCCTGAAGGCCTGGCTCTGCTCCCTCTCTCCACCTAGTGGAGAGGAGCCTGACCCATCCTGAAGGCCTGCTCAGCTCCCTCACTCCACCTCTGAAATGGGTTAAGATCTTTCCTGCCCTAACTCTGGATTTTAACTGTTTGGACAGGATCTGTCTGTCATGTTAGTGAAGTGAAACATTTTTAAATGTTAAATAAACTTTAGTGCCTCTAAAAAAATAAAGAAAAGAAAAGAAAATTAAAATCTATGCATTTATACAGAAAAAAAAAGAAAATATTTTTCCTTGCAGACCTAAGGCAGATTGACTCTATTGTTCTCTACTGCTCTTTTTTTTTTTATAAGTGCATTTTAATTTTGACATGATCCATGATATGCTTTACTTTTTTCTTTTTCTTTTTCTTTTTTTCAAGTTGGTTGTGAGGCCTGAACTCTGGGCCTGGGCGCTGTCCCTCAGTTCTTCAACTCAAGGCAAGCACTCTACCACTTGCGCCACAGCACTACTTCCACTGCTTATTTGGGGCTGAGGAATGGAACCCAGGACCTCATGTATGCAAGGCAAGCACTCTACCACGGAGCCACCCTCCCAGCCCCATGTTATGGTTTCATGACAGCTTTTTATATAATTCAGTCACTCAGAAAAAAATTAAACAGTTTTACAATTAAAATAATTATAGAATACTGCTGCTCTGTTACTAGATATTATGAGTCCAGATTCCCAGAATTTTCACTGTTTCCCTGTCCTATCCCAAAGAATAATCATAACAGTATTACCCAGAAATTGATATGTGATAACACTAATCATAGGTAGGTAGGTAGTTGGCTAGGTAGAAGTAGACAGATAGAAATGTACATCTGTAGGGAAGTAGAAAAAAGAAAAAAAATGGAAATTTAAGGAAAGAATAAAAGCAAGGAAGCAAGGAAGGAAAGAAAATCCAGAAAGCTACCTAGGTAGCTAGGTGGCTTAAATTTTACTTTAAAAATACTATGCAAAAGAAAAATCGGAGCAATAAAAAATCATGATCTGCAAGGTATAGACCATCCCCTGGCCTTTGCATTGGTGCCCAGCACACTCCTGATAAATGACTGTTTTTCTTCTCTGGTGAATGTTCTTTCCCAACGCCTCCCTCCAGGAAAGTTCATATAAGCTCCCCTAAACACCCCTAGCTTCTACTAAGGAAAGAATTTGATGCTATTTCTAGCTTAGTGAGCATTACACATTTCTACACCAGACATTTCCTAAGCTTTTGGGTGTCATGTATCTCCTATCTTTATTATCTGAAGCTGAGGCCCCTCAGAAGCTGAGGTGTTCTCTAAACCATGAACTCATATCTACTTCAGTGTTCTCCATTTCACACATCTGTATGTTCCTACATCATCCATTTTGTGTACTGTAAGTGAAGGTATCGACTAAGTGATGGTGTTTTTAATGACTGAGTTTAGGGATTATGTCTCAAATAGGCATGGAAGGGGTAAAATGCAACATGTCCAAGGATGAAGACTAGGAATTGGAGGTAAAAATATAGAGTGGACATCTTCATACAGTGAGGACAAAGACCGCAGACAGTGAAGTTAGAGTAAGTGCGAAGGCCTTCCCACATGAGGATCAATCCATACTACACCCAAACAAGAACATAAAGTGAATGGCCTTTGGGAAACTTTTGTTTACAATGGGCAGAAAACTCTATGACAATGCACTAAATGGGAGAAGCCTAAGAAACATTTGTGTTAGGAGTACTCTTAAATGTAGCTCTGGTACAAAACAATGCGTGTTTGAACTTCCATCCTTTTTCATGACATAAAAGCCTATAAATCCCTTGGAACTTTGGGGAGGGGAGACAAGAGAAAGGAGAGAGAGAGAGAGAGTCAGAGACAGAGACAGAGACAGATGCCCAAGTCTGGATTTGAATAAAGCCTAAAATCCAAAGATGTTTGTTACACGGTGCTCATATATTACATGCCACCCTCTGTAGAACTTCTCTTCATGATGTGAAACACAAGAAATATCCAATGTGGATAGATAACCACTCAGAAGATGGAGATCTGAGGATCACAGTCCAATGTCAGCTCAGACAAAAACCTCTGTGAGACTCTTACCTCCAATTAACCACCAAAAGCCAGCAGTAGAAATGTGGCTCAAGATGCTGGGCACTGGTGGCTCACGCCTGTAATCCTAGCTACTCAGGAGGCTGAGATCTGAGGATCATGGTTCAAAGCCAGCCCGGGCAGGAGAGACCGTGAGACTCCTATCTCCAATAAACCACCAGAAAACCAGAAGTGGCGCTGTAGCTCAAGTGGTAGAGCGCTCG
Organism: Dipodomys spectabilis; assembly: GCF_019054845.1. NCBI lineage: Eukaryota > Metazoa > Chordata > Mammalia > Rodentia > Heteromyidae > Dipodomys > Dipodomys spectabilis. The sequence continues at coordinate 14,540,226 of NW_024870864.1, read as the reverse complement.
CCTTGAGCTGAAGAGCTGAGGGACAGCGCCCAGGCCCAGAGATCAAGCCCACGACCGACAAAAAAAAAAAAAAGTAATGTGGCTCAAGCAGTACAGCTCAGGGACAGCATTCAGGCCTTAAGTTCAAAGGCCTAGACAGCACAGTAAAAGGGGTAAGAATCTTGAAAGACCAAGTTAGGAACAGCCAGAACAGTCTTTGTTCATGTGATGTCTGTCAATACATTAAATGGAATGCTCTATGAGATCATTGATTTTCTTTGATGTGCTCAAGATTTCAGGGTTGATGATCATCCCTGATACTATTAGTGTATAACAATAATTTCTTTGTGTTTGGGGTAGGAGTAAATGAACAACTGCCCCAATACAGTTTGAGATCTGTAGCTGTTTTGCTTATTACCATCAGGTGGGGCTGTGGAACCTTCAATGTGTCAGTGACAGAGATGTGGGAGGACTTGACATGGGAGAGGAGAGACTGCCACGCCTACTCCAGTGGAGTCTGCTTAGCATGGGAAACCAGCTTTCAGACCTGAGAATGGGGCTTTACAGAAACCTATCTCGGAGTATTGGGACTTCACCGAAGTCTACCTCGGAGAATAGGGCTTCAAAGAGGCTTACCTCCTGGAAAGCCTGGCAAGCCCCTGGGAAAGATGTTTCTGCTTTTCTTTTCTTCACTGTATAAGAGTGCCTATTAATCTTTTACTGTTTCTGCTGTTCATTGTACTTACTCATTGTCAACGTTCCCTTAATCAAAGCTCTTTCTTAAGAGTGTTGACGACTCCAATATCTGATGAGTGTCTTAAAAATATGACTAACTCACCGGAGTTAAGTGCTACCCTGAAAGCCCCTCTTATGGAGGCTAGTAGACAAGTCATAAGTAAATATAAAAGTATTGAGGGTTTCACAAGTCACTTCAGCAGAAGGAATTGTTTGTAAGAGATTTACAAGAAGCTGCAGGCGCAGCTAGAACAGAAGGAATGTATGGCAATTGCTGAGATAACTACTTAGGAGAAAGAACTTCCTGTTACTCTCTTTCATTTACTAAGAGACTTGCTAGATCTAGGCCCCGTGACCTTACTATTAAAGAAGGAACAAGATTTGCATTTCTTTTATGGCTAGGGATGTTGAACATTTCTTCATGTGTCTATTGGCCATCCTTCTTTCTTCTTCAGAGAAGCTTCTCTTTAAGTCTTTCGCCCACTTACTTATTGGGCAGTTGTTTCTTTGAGGATTTGTTGTTGGGTGGTTTAATTTTTTGAGCTCCAAGTATATTTTAGATATGAGACCCTTGTCCATTGTATGGCTAGTAAAGATCTTCTCCCAATCCGTGGGCTTTCTATTGATCTTGCTAGCTATGTCATTTGCCCTGCAGAAGCTCTGCAACCTTATGCAATCCCACTTGTCCAACCTTTCTTTGATTTGTTGTGTTTCCGGGTATCTATTCAGAAAATTTCGGCCTGAGCCAAGGAGACCCAGGGTTTCTCCTATTCCATCCTGTAATGTTTTCAGAGTGTCTGCTTTGAGTTCAAGGTCTTTGATCCATTTGGAGTTGATTCTGGTGCAGGGTGATATACAAGGATCTAGCTTTAGTTTTCTACATGTAGTTAACCAGTTTTGCAGCACCATTTATTGAAGAGGCTGTCTGTCTTCCATTCTATTGTTTTAGCTCCCTTATCGAAGATTAGATGGCTATAGGTCTGTAGGTTCATTTCTGGGTTTTCAATTCTATTCCATTGGTCCTGAGGTCTGTTCTTATGCCAATACCAAGCTGTTTTGATTACTATGGCTTTATAGTAGAGTTTGAAATTTGGTATTGATATTCCTCCAGCAGTGTTCTTTCCGTTGAGGAGCGTTTTTGCTATTCGGGGTCTTTTCTTGTTCCCTATGAATTTTTGGATTGCCTCTTCTGTTTCCTTGAAGAATGAGGGTGGAATTTTGACAGGTATTGGGTTGAATTTGTAGATAGCCTTGGGAAGTATTGCCATTTTCATGATGTTAATCTTTCCAATCCAGGAGCATGGGAGGTTTTGCCATTTTTTAAGTTCTGTGTTGATTTCCTTTTTCAAGATTTTAAAGTTTTCATCATAGAGGTCATTCACTTCTTTAGTTAAGTTAATTCCTAGGTATTTTATTTTTTGTGGGGCTATTACAAATGGAGTTGCTTTCCTAATTTCAGCCACACTTTTCTCATTGTTGGCATACAGAAAAGCCATTGATTTTTGGGGGTTAATTTTATAACCTGCTACTTTGCCAAAGTTTTGAATCAGCTTGAGTAATTTTGAGATATCACCTCACACCAATTAGAACAGCAAAAATCAAGAACTCTAACAACAACAGATGCTGGAGGGGATGTGGACAGAAAGGAACCTTACTTCATTGTTGGTGGGAATGTAAACTTGTTCAACCACTTTGGAAAGCAGTATGGAGGTTCCTCAAAAGACTTCACAAAGAATTCCCCTATGACCCAGCAATCCCACTTTTGGGCATTTACCCTAATGTTTACAAAAAAGACCACACTAAAGCTACCAGCACAACTATGTTTATTGCAGCATTATTTACCATAGCTAAGATATGGAACCAACCCAGATGCCCCTCAGTAGATGAATGGATCAAGAAAATGTGGTGTATATACACAATGGAATTCTATGCCTCCATCAGAAAGAATGACATTTCCCCATTTGTTAGGAAATGGAAAGGCTTGGAAAAAATTATATTAAGTGAAGTAAGCCAGGCCCAAAGAAACATAGGTCCCATGGTTTCCCATATTTGCAATATCTAGTATAGGTATGAGTCAAGCGGAAAAAGTCAGAATGTGATGTTAGGAAAACGAACCCTCAAATATGTATTTTAATGTTTTTGTTTCTTTCATGCATGTGTTTCTAACGCATTTATAAGATTATTTCTTTGTTGCTTTGTATGTCCCTCCCCCACAGTGTAACCCCTGCTTTCACTATATTTGATGTCAGTATAACATGTGGAGGAGATGGGGACAAACAAGTCGTTTAAGGATTCAGGTGGACCTGTTGCAACAATGAGAAGTACAAAATGTCATGTCAAAACCAGCTTTACAATGTCGGTGTGTGGGGGGGGAGTGGGGTATGATTGGGTGGGGGGGAGGGGGGAGGCTGCAATGCTTGGTAAGAAATGTATGCATTATCCTGCCCATGTAATTGTAACCCCTCTGTACAGTATGTTCTCAAATAAAATAAAATAAAATTAAAAAAAAAAAAGAAGGAACAGGAAAGATCTTATGGAACAGTTAAGGCCTCTATAGAAATAAGGTAATGGTTAGTTGGTGACAAACATTGAAACCCATTATATTTCTTAGAGACAAGCCCGAAACAAGTGCCTATCAGGGGACCAGCTAGTGACCACCCAAGAATGAAGCCCTGCAGCAAGGTTGTGTAACCTTTTGCCCTTTCAGGCCACCTGCTGGTGACCGCCCAAGAATGAAGCCCTGCAGCAGATTGTGTAACCTTTTGCCCTTTCTTATGGAGACTTTTGCTATAAAAGTTTGTTATCCTCTGCATTAAATCTCACTCAGCATCCACTCCTAATGTGTGTTAGTTGTCTGTTTGCCATCTTCCCCCCTATTCCAGGTTCCTTCCTCCCCTAGGTATCCTCCTTCGTCCCGACAGAGCGGGTCCGCGGCAAGAGACTTGTTGACCTGAGGAGCAGTGATAAAGCTCCTGAGCATGTGGTGGGGATTCATAGTCTGCAATAATGCTTAAGCTGATGAAGATGTCAGAAGCCTGTTTGATGTTTGGAGCTGCTTGTTTACTTAATAAAAGGAATTCAAACATGGATTTATGTAGGGAACTCTGAAGCTGAGCTGTGAGACCTGGAAAGGGTAAAGAAATAGGAAAGCCATCTCAACAGTAACCAGAAGGCTGAAAGCTGGGCCCTGGAAATATCAAACAGTCAAGGCAAAACAGAGGTTCAAGTTTGCACCTTGTGGCTGCTTGTGCATCTAAAGTTTAAGGCCTTGGAGATAAGATGAATGTCTATGCTACTGTTGGAGTGCTTATTGCTTCCCTCAGCTTCATAAGATAAGGGACTCCATTATCACTTGTATGCAAATTATCCATAGTGGTTATAACTTCAAATATATTCATACCCTAGTATCAATACTGAACTAAATAAAAAGATTTGTTACTGAGATCTCAGCTCTGGATCCCCTGCTGTCTCCTTTTGTAGTTTCTCTCTTTTCTCTTTCATTGGCCAGGTATCCTGTCATCTTGGTGATCCTGGTTGTGGTTAGCAACAAGTGGCACCCAACATGGGGCTTGAATAACAAGTGAACTGAAGGATTTGCAAAAGTCAACACAAGAACCCTGAGGAGTTCCTGCACTAGCACCATACTTCAGGATTGCCAGGGTAACAAGGGGGAAAGCTAAAAGCAAAAGGGCTGAGTATTTTAAGTCAACAAAGATGCTGCTGGCAGCCTCAGGAGCAAAAGTAAAGAGAAAAGACTGAGGACTTAGCCTTTTATGTCAAAAAATATTGTCATCGGTTGCCTCCACAAGGAATGCTTCAAATTTGGTGATGGAAGGAGGTTGTCAGGCCATTGAAATGGCTCTTAACCAGGGGAAAATAATCCCATTGGGAGGGAAGGGATGGTAGAGGAAAAACAAAGGAGGAGGTAACAATGCTTGATAGGAAATGTACTCATTACCTTACTCATGTAACTGTAACCCCTCTGTACAGCATTTTTACAATAAAAAATATAAAAACTGATTTTTATGCAATAATTACAATGATGTTTCAACCTTTTCAAACTCCTCCATAATCAGAGTGTAGGTCTGTATTGGAAGCTCCTATGTAGAAAAAGGAAACCTGCTTGAAGCCTAACCAGTATTTGTAATTCAAAATGTCCTGGAATGAGGAAGCCCATAGCTAAACCTATAGAAAGGAGCATGTCCAGCCCCCATACAAATTGGGGCTGCCCCACTTAGGAGGAAGAGAGTTTGGCTGAACATGGCTCAACAGTTACAGTATGATGATCAAGCTATTAATCAGGAACACAGGGCAAGAGAAAAGATAACACAGCCAGGATAAGTGACTATCTCTTCAGTAGAAATCAGGCATGGAGACCCAGCACCTTATGTTATTTTATAGCCAGGTTGAGACAATCTTCATAAAACTGTACAACAAACTGAGTTAATAGAATTACTTCTCCAAATGCTTCCCTTTGATAATCCTAATTCAGAGTCTCAGAATGCTTGGACCTCATCAGGGCCACAAATGCCAACCTTGCAGATGAAAAAGAATTGTTCAGAAAATAAAAACTCCAAGCAAATTCAGATCCTTGTATAAGTTAAATAACCTTCTTGGTATAGGATGGGGATTGACAGACCTTTCTAAAGATTTCTGTTGCATTCTTAAAATAAGGCCATGTGCCTTTCCTTTCTCTATTTCTCTTTCCAAGTCCTAGAAACTGAAGCCCATCTAGGAAATATTTAAAAATCAAAATGTGTGCTAATGTGTATTGGAATGTGTTCTGTGCTATCCAGGTCTTGATTATCTATGTACAAATGCTATTGTTAACAGGAGTTTTCTGTTTTGCATTTTGTCTCATAGTTTCTTTGGTGTTGTCTGTTTTTCTAACACTGACCATGTTATATCATATTGAGCCCTCGTGTAATAACTTCCACAGGCTCAAGAGGAGCTGCAACTACTACAGCAACATATCTAAAATATGGAGTTAGAAAGAGTGAATCTTGAATCCCTAGCATGTAAGGAGATAAATAGTTCTTTCCACTTAGCTGAAATATCTAGGATATCATAATCAAAATGGTAAGGTCTATTCATCTCTAAAATATATACAACGGATTTTGCCAAAGATTGTTATCCTAAATGAAGACTACCTCTTTATTTTACTGACAGAAGCAAAAAGAGAAAGGTATATTGCTCTTGTAACAACTCCCTTAACAGTCTACACAGGAGAAAGAACTGTTCATCCACCTGTTCATCAACTGTTCACGGTTTATCCCACTTCTTTTAATCTCATTAGAGCTCATTCCCAAATGCTCAGTCCTTTGTCCCAAGGCAATGAGTTCTTTGATCATAGGTGATTCCTCTACAATGTTCTGCTTATACTAGTACTAAATTGCAAATTTCCCTACATAAATGGCACATTAAACATATTACAGATATCTCATATAATCCTCAAGGATAAGCCATTGTGGAATACAGTAACCATATACTCAAGTCTCAACTAAGTAAACAAGAAGGGGGAATAGGCATAGGTCACTGAACCAGCCAAAGAACAGATAGCAATCATTACATATCCTAAATTATGAAAATTTAGTTTTGCATCCAATACTTCACAAGAAGATAAACATTGGAAAGTTCTGAAAAAATTGCCATCTTCATGCCAGCCTACATGGTAGAAGGATGATAGTGATAATAACTGGAAATTTGAAACTGTCAAAGTATATGGCACCATGGTCATGCTTATGTCTCCACAGGTTTTACAGACATCTGGTTACCAGCCCAGAAACTAATACCCAGGAATGAAGGAAAGATCATCTAATACCAAGGAACCTCTGGATGAATCCTTCAAGAGGATGAAGATGACTGCAGGCACTGGATAAACAGTGCAAACCAGAACAGCAACTATTCCCATGTTGGAACAGATGAAGAAGCTTTCTCAAGAAGCTGAGAGATGCTTACAGGACAAAGGACAGGAAATTAATGCCATGTCTTTGTAATGGAAACATCACTTATTCATAGTGTGAGTGCCTCTTGCAGAGTGCAAGCCTCTGCCGGGAGGGTTCCAATGATGGGTCAATATTATACTTAACATGTACTGTGATATGTAACAATTCAGAAGTGGGACCTGTCCATTGATATAAAGGTAGAGTAGAACTATTTAGTCACAAAAAACTTGACAGGCCCTGGATAAATATATCTGATTGGTTTCAGTTCCAAAATACAGAGAGTCTACCACCAAGACAGTGCTCTTATAGAAAAAAATGTTATTGTATATTTAGCTCTTGAGACAGAATTTACAGTTCTTCAAATATAAGGCTTCTATTGGCCATTAATACCATCATTAAAACTTCCTTTTTTATTGAGGAAAGCCCTTCTGTACAAATATCCTATTGCAAAATTTAGTCAGAACTGCTGTTACCTTAGAAGGGGACAAATTTATAACCTAGGATAAAATTAGTCAGCAAAAAGATGAAATCAAAATAAAAAAAGATGAAATCATAGAGAATGAGTTAAGTATTGACCTTGAATTTATAGATCATCAAAAATGTTTATGTTTCAGTTTTGTGGACCATTTTAGTAACTGTTCTGTAGCAATACTTGCTTTGTCTAAAGGAAAATTACTTGGAATTGGTTGGTCTTTTTCTTTTGTGGAAGAAAAACATCTCGTCTTCTGAAGAGAAATTATTCAGGACTCTGTTACATTGGGAGGATATACCTCTATTACTTAATAATTAAACTCACTAGAATAAGGTATGAATGAAACATGATCTGCAGAAAATTTTGAAGATAACCTTATACTATTAAGTACTGACGATAGAGTTGTAGCTACAGCATTTATTCTACATGACCCTAAACTTGTGGAGTAGGTATCCAGAGAGAATCTAGTCAGCTAGCTTGTCTTTTCAACAAGACAACAAATGTTAGGGCCATAATTCTGGAAGAAATAAATCAGGAAATAATGGAGTTAAGATCAAGTATTTGACAAAAATAAGCTTCCATAGATTATTTGCTGATGAAAAACAAGAATTTGAAGGGTTGTTTTAATATAACTAACGATTCTCAAAAAAAATTCAGAACGAGTTAGAGCAGCTCAAAATGGAATTAAACAAGTTAAAAATTATTAATGACTGGGGGCTGACTTGGCTATGTCTCTTTTTGGGTCCAAGAGCTTCCATCTTAGGGGCTGTCCTGTTAGTTCCCTGTCTATTCCAATGTTTATCATCAGCATGTTTCCACTCAAGCAGAAACGACAATCATATTGTCTTAAATAATAATACAAGGGGGAAATGTAATGAACTCTGGAGTTGAGCTGTGAGACCTAGAAAGGATAAAGAGATTGGAAAGTCGTCTCTGACTGTATTCAGAAGACTGAGAGTTGGGCCCAGGAAAGGTCAAACTGTCAAGGCAAAACAGAGCTTCAATTTTCTCCCTTAAATGTCAGCTGCTTGGGTTGTTTAAGACTTTAGAGATGAGAAAGAAGTCTATGATAAATTTAGATTTTTGGTCACTTTGCATGTCCCTCCCCAACGGTATAACCCCTGTTTTCATTGTATTTAATGTCGGTATAATTTGGAGAGGGGAAGGGAAAAAACAAAATGTTTAAATAGGAATACAGGTTGACCCATTGTAACAATGAGTTATATAAGGCAATATGATGAAAAACAAACTTTACAATTTAGCAGGGGGGTAGTTCGAGGGAGGAGTGTAGTTGAGGAGGTGGGAGGGAAGGGATGGTAGGGGAAAAACAAAGGAGTGGGCAACAATGCTTGATAAAAAATGTACTGATTACCTTGCTCATGTAACTGTAACCCTTCAGTACAGTATGTTCACAATAAAAAACTTATTTAAAAAGTTAGAGTGTTTATTGCTTCCCTCTGCTTCCTAAGGGAGGCATTTATCACTTGTATGCAAACTATGCCTCATGTTAATGCTGTTAATTTCAAAGGTATGAATACCCTAGTCTCTGCACATACCTGTAGTCATTTGCCTGTACTTTTATTTTCTTTTTTGTACGTTTTTTATTGTAAACATACTGTACAGAGGGGTTACAGTTACATGAGCAAAGTAATGAGTACCTTTCCTATCAAGCATTGTTACCTCCTCCTTTGTTCCCGCCCCCCACCATCCCTTCCTTTCCAACCTCCTTGACTCCCGCCCCTCCCCTCGCAGAAGTTGTAAAGTAACATGGTGTCTTGTACATCTCATTGTTATAATAGGTCAACCTGTATCCCTACTTATGTCCTTTTTGAAATTTGTGTTTTTTATTGTAAAGATACTGTACAGAGGGGTTACAGTTACATGAGTAATATAATGAGTACATTTACTATCCAGCATTGTTGCCTCCTCGTTTATATTTCCCCTTCCATCCCTTCCTGTCCCACTTCCCCAACTCCTCCCTCCCCACCCAAAGTTGTAAACTTCGTTCTCTACATAGTATCTTGTACATCTCATTGTTACAGTGGGTCAGCTGTATCCATATTTCAGCATTTTGCTATTTCCCTTCCCCTCCCCAAATGAGAAAAATGTATGTACAAGATGCAGGGCACCGGAATAAAATACATTGAAACAGAGGTTATACCATAGGAAAGAACATTACAAGAGAAACAAAAAAATCATATAGTACGTTGCAAATATATTAAAAACAAGTTACTTCGCCTGTTGTGAACTAAATTAAAAAGCCTTGTTAAGAGATTTCAGGATTCAGAAGCAGGAGCTGAGCTCTGGATCTCCTGCTGCCCCTTTTCTATTTTGTCGTCTTTCTCAGTTCGGAGTCCCAGTATCATGTCATCATCATGCTGTTTCTGATTGTGGTTACAGACAGGTTTAAAACTTAAAAGAGGGGCTGCACCTGTTCTCATACTGGCCGATGACTTAAATATTTATCGCATGAGGTAACAGAAGATGAAATGCCTCAATTATCTTTATAATTATGTATTCTGATACCAATCAATTTATGTTTCATGTAGTGTCTTGTTGAAAGAGTTTAATGCATATTTAAAGTATTTGCTAAAAATTTTGGTGAATATTCCTGAGAATCATGCACTTAACGTTGTCATCTTGATCTTTCACAAGCCCTCAATGACATTTCCTGGAAAAACTCCATTTTGTCTCCCTTTCAAAGATGTAGCACACATGCCCTTTTCTTTTGAATCATTTGATGATTTACATAGTATCCTTGGGTCCAAGCCAGGCTGGTCACATTCCTGTTTACAATTAGCTTGTAAGGCTGACATTTTATTGGCCCTTCATTTAATGATGATAACTGTTACTGTTGCGATAATTTCACATCGTGAATCATTTAAACATGGAAACAACTTGACTGTGCTCCATTTCTCACTAAAGCATTTGAGACCAGAATAATCCGCTTCTGGAAAAAATACTGCCTACCTCAGTTTACTTTAGAATAATGCTCATACAACTGAAAACAAATGCTAGAGGAGTAGGAATCATAGATTGATGCTGGGAGGCAGAGATCAGGTTAGTAGTCCTAGCTACTTAGGAGGCTGAGATCCTAAAGATCCTGGTTGTAGGACAGTCAAAGAAAAATATGGTCACAAAGCCTATCTCAAAAGTGACCACTAAAAATATTGTTGAGTGTATGGCTCACGTAATCAAGGACCATTTAAGCAAATGTAAGATCCTATGCTCAACCCCAGCACTTATAAATAAACAAATAGCAAGACAATATCCTTCTCTATCATTCTTAATTTAAAAGAAATACCAAAAAACAAATCTAATTCTAGGTAAGGTTCTGCAAAATCTAACCTTGAAATCTTTTCTAGGAAATTTAGCAAAATAAGATATTTTAACAAACTAACAAGAGTTATTTGCATAAAATTATTTTTTATGCAAATAAAAATAATAATTATTATTTATGGCAAAATTCTGGGCAATAATCTCTGTAAAAGCCAACAAATCATGATGAGCAGATAAAATTAGAGTAAATGTTTCCTATCTCCACAAAGTTTTTACTGTTTCCATTAGTATAATTTTTATGATTTGTGCATTTTAACTTTTTGTCTCTTAGCATAACAAACTAGAAACTGGTTATCATTCTATAAATTATTAAATCTAAGTCTCATTCCAGTAAAAGCACTTGAGGACATAAGGACTTGGAAAAGGAAAGTACACAGATACACACACAAATAATATCAACTCATGAATCCATTTTAAATACAACTGCTTGCTTAGAAAATAATTGTGAAGAAACGTTAAATTAAAAATAACACTAAGACCTATTACTCAATACCAAATTTGAATTCTGGGAAAATGAGTAACAATATGAAATATGTCATGACCTCACTTACTGCTGGAAAATATAATGGATGCAAAGCATACTTTAAAGATGCTTGCATTGGAGAATGTATTTCTATATTTTGTGGAAATAAATCCTTAACACTATAAGATACTATCATTGTTATTGTTTTGTTATTGTTATTGTTTTCTGTCATAATATATGACCCTTAAAGGTTCAGAAAATATAAATACTCACCACAATTCTTCTTTAGCAAAAACAAGCCATTTCAGCCAGGTGCCAGTGGCTCACTCTGCAATCCAAGCTACTTACTCAGGAGGTCCAGATCTGAGGATCACAGTTCAAAGCCAACTCCAGTTAACTATTAAAAATTACAGAAGTAGAGCTGTGGCTCAAGTGGTAGAGCTTTGAGCCAAAAATTCTCAGGAATTGCTCCCAGGCTCTGAATACAAGTACCAGTACCAGCACACAGAAAAAGAAAAGAGCCATTTCAGTTTTCACATACTATCTATAGAACTAAGGCAGACTATGCCAACATGACTTAAATTGTCACTCTCCTACGCTAATACATAATACTGTGGCTGTAACAACATCACCAAATTTTGTGACCACATGCTGAAAAGGAAAAGAGTAAGGATCTAAGAGGAGTGTCCATTGTGCCCAAGTGGGATTCAGGTTCCTAACTGTCTTTAATAAAGACCTGAGGCAATCAAAGGAGGTAGGACTTACAAAAGGGCACTTTGTATTCTGCCATTCAGGCTCCTTTGCCTCATGCTCTTAGTCTGGATTCATACGTTAGAACCAGGTGTATTATCTGGATGTCAGGCCAGAAGCTCTTCAAAGTGAATTGTTTGTGTCCAATAAGCAGGAAGTGTGAATCTATAAGAGTATTGTGACATCTGTGATATAATTACATAAAAATGATCTGATCTCAAAGACCAGGAGCAAGTGGCAGCTTTATTTTGGGGATGACTGACATTTGCAGGATGAAGCCCCTCACAACAGGAGACTGTCTAGAAGCTGAGATGACAGAGAACAAAGAAGGGCTAGTCTGTCTAGAAGACTTCACTCTGAGACACATAAGGAGTCTCTAGGTCAGAGATACACAAGGCCAGTGTGGTTAGGAATTTCCATGACCTGGGTTTATCTTTCCTGATTGCTTGATGTTGTGGATGGAGTTTCCTTCCTGCAGCCCACACTTTATCTGCTTCTTTAGTGGTCAAATCAGTGCCACTTTGTGGAAATTTGAAATAACTGGATATGTAAAATTAAATTTGGCAATACAAATCTGCCTTTAAAGAAAATGGTAAAGAAATGTGTGGTTTGAATAAATAACATGAAGCATTAATAGACATCTTTATCTCATTTATATCATACAGTTGCATATGATCTAGTTTGTCTAGATTGTAACCTTGCAAAGTCTCGAGATCTATATTACATTAATGGGGTTTGAAACACACAAAGACCTGTCTCCATCTGTGCCTATACTGGAGGATCCAACTTATTAGAGATGAGAGTTCTATCCATGGATGAGAATGGAAACCCAGACACTTGTCAAGGCCACTTCCATGTAGATCCAAGTATAAGGAGTGGAATACCAGCCACTAAGAACCTACACATGAATACTGTGTGCCTTTTCTAGTTACTTTAAGATTGTTAACACTGGGAAATAATAGATTGATAAATATTACTGGTAACTAGATGTACATAGCAGGATCTGTGAATGTGTATACCAAAATGGGAATCTCTCTAAAATACTAAGAAAATCCTCCTTGTTTACACACAAGAATTTTTTGTTTGATTTTTTTTTAAATATGTTTTTATTGTAAAATACTGTACAGAGGAGTTACAGTTGCACGAGTAAGGTAATAAGTACATTTCCTATTAAGCATTGTTATCTCCTCCTTTGTTTAAGGCCTACCATCCTTTCCCTTCCCATGTCCCCAACTCCTCCCCTCTTCCAACTCTGACAACTAAGAAATGGTGCTTATGCATAGTCACAAAGCTGGAAAGCTGGTGCGCCTGCTAAGAATTTTGATTTTACTTCTTATACTTGCATTTTCATAATAGTTTGTGTTAATTTTCCTAAATCCTATGTAGCATGGATCCAATTCTATCTAGGCTTTTGCCTATAGAAATCATTTGTTTTACCAGTAATTGTTCAATAGATACTGCGTTCTCCATTGTATTGTTTTTCACCCTTTCCAGAAAGCAAAGAACTGTAAGTGGAAGAGATTGGTAGGAATATCAGGTATCCTCTACATCCACATGCCTATTTCTGGACCAGAACAAGATGAGCTGTAAAATCTACAGCTTGTATTTTGAAAATCTTTTTTGTATAATTTTATCTCCTTATTTTGTGAATCCAATTGAATATCACAGTTCAGATCCTTGTAAGTATAGATGTGTCTCTTTAATAAGACAGCAGGTGCATTGTCAGATCTATGCTGGTGGGGTAGAAGAAGATGAGTAAGCTGGAAAGGATGGTCCCTGATTTTTTTCAACCAAAAGTTTCAAATGACCTGCAGAGTTCCATTCTTTTGAGTCCCACTGTCATCAGATGTAGGCACAATTATGAGCAGTTGGGGCAGCCAGCCTTACACTTGTGTTTCCCTGAGAGGTTTATGTTATGACTTGTATCACTGTGGCAGAGTCAGTGCATATTGCATACAAAAATAAGTTGTAACATCTTTAGGCTGGAGGCTGTTTATGGTAAAAGTGAACTCTGTCCCAGATCAACTGCCACTCAACTTTAATGGGACCCCAGGTTGCAAACTGAATGCTCTATATAAAAGGCGCTTGGAGATTGTTCCTGCTTCCTGTTGGTACCAGTGTAAGTAACTGCTAATACTGTGAGTAGCCATACAAGTGATGGTGACTCTGTCTCCTAAAGACACAGACAGTGACAGAGACTGCGTCAGTTGGGTGTCACATCTGTCACCTAACATTGAAAACACAAAACTTGGGGGGAATAACAAAATGCTGACACATTGCAACATTGCAACAATGATACCCACAAGATGGTATATTGGAAATGAACTTTACAACTTTTGGCAAGGAGTGCAGGGATGGAGAGGAAGGGGAGGAGTGTGGGAAGTTGGGGAGGGAAGGGACAGTGGGACAACAACAAGGGAAGGGGTAACAATGCTCAAAAAGTAACGTACTCATTGCCTTGCTCACGTAACTGTAACCCCTCTGTATAGCATCTTTACAATAAAATAAAATTTAAAATAGGACATTAATTTATTAAAGGTCTTCCTTGAAGAAATATTGATAAAATATTGTTAACACTATTGTGTTAAGTAAATCTAGGGATTGTTTTTCCTTACCTGGAAGCCAGAGCAGCAGAAATCCCAGGAGCTGAGCAGGGGCCTTCATGTCCATGCGATGTGCTGACTGGGACTGAGTCCTGACCAGGATGAGAGCAGACTATTATGGCATCCTAAAAGCAGTAGGCTGGGCCCTCGGCACAGGTAAATTGCAGGGACTAGAAGTGTGGTGCACAACTATAAGGCTGCAGATTTTAGTATCTTAGCTCAGACATGTTGTCCTTAATGTGCCCAGGATACATTAAGGTCAACCCAGCCAGGGTAATACAAATGTGCTAGCATGGGATGGTATTCTCTTGGGTCCAGAGAACTAAATGAATTTATGTCCTGTGATATGAGTGAATTGTGATTTCCATGTTGGATATGAAATACTTTTTGGCTAGCTTTTTACCTAAGCCAATCTTCCAGGAAAAGACAGTTCCAGAGATATACAAGTAATTATTTTTTACCAGATTCCCTGACTCATTAGCTTGTTTATTTATAGCAAACTTTATTGTTTATTGATCATGAAGAGAATTACCCAATTACCCAGAGATAGAATGAGACTTAAGACTGAAAATAGATGGAGGGATAGATAGATGAATAGAGAGAAACCTAAAATATTTCAATGAATGATGAAGACATATGTGAAAATATTCTTTGTGAAATATATTGTTATGTTCTGCAAAGTACAGACTACCTATTGGGTATCTATCACCTCCACATAAGACATTTGTTGCTCTCCACTCCTGAATACACTTTTCCATAACCAGGATTTAGACAGTTAACATCAGACTTTGACTCTCTGTATTCTGAAAGGACATAGATTCATGAACAGCTTAGTGATCATTCCACGTGCCTGAGCTAGAAGTCTCCTACACCTTTGGATGACATTCATGTTTCTGTCCTTTCAAATTGTTCTCATTCAGAAACTGAGATATTCTCTATCCTACAAACTGAAGTCTATT
Source organism: Dipodomys spectabilis (assembly GCF_019054845.1). Taxonomy (NCBI): domain Eukaryota; kingdom Metazoa; phylum Chordata; class Mammalia; order Rodentia; family Heteromyidae; genus Dipodomys; species Dipodomys spectabilis. Next base: position 14,524,981 of record NW_024870864.1, on the reverse strand, counting down.
CAGATTACTCTGCTCAATAAACATGTGCATTACTATGCTATCCATCTCTTTTAGTGTCAAACTGAAGAAATCTTTAGTGACTGAACAAATGTCTGGGCTTGTGACCCAGACAAGCATAACCCCAAAACCTTACTTGAAAAAAATGACCTAAAGCAAAGAGATCTGTATATGTTGCAGTAATAGAAGAGTACTTGTGAATTCTTGAGTTCACCTCAGTACCACTGAACAAAACACACAAAAAAAGACCAGCATCTTGAAACTAATGCCATACATTTTCATGTGCAGAATTCCCTGGTGCTGACAGGGCTTCTGTGTGGCTTCCCTGCAGAACACTAAGACGATCCCCATATTATCTCTGAGCTAAGGCTGAAGAACCATGAGCATTCAGATCCTAATGTTATGATGACATTTATAAATGTAAAAATTTCCCAATCCAGTGACTACTAAAGCTGTAGAAGTGAATGCATCATTATGGTACTGGCAAGTATTAAGTGCATTATTATTATTTTGAGGACAGTAACTTCACACATTTCCAATCTAATTGTTTGTTAATACAAATGTATTAGCATATGGACAGGCACTACTAACATTTCGATGTGCTTTTTCCACAAAGTCTGTGTAAGAAGGATTTTTCTCAGTGGACCCCTGTGTGTTTATGCTGAGAGGTAGAAGACCTCAAATATCATTGACTTGTGGGAAGTGCCTAGATCACTGGAGGTGCTGCCTTTGGGAGGTTTAAAGGAGTAAGTCAGATCTCTTAAGAGTCAATTGCTGTGACGTGAAGACAACCAAATAATCAGCCTCTTCAACATGTGGCTTTCTAATAGCACACAATATCCTGATACAGACATGACAGCCCTCACCTGAGAACAGACAAATAAAGACACTGTACCTAGGACTTTCTAACTCTAAAAGTATGTATTAAACAAAACTTTGTACAGTGCATAAGTACTTTGTTATAAAAACTGGGAATGAGCTAATGAAGGCATGTGTATGTGTGTGTACACAAGCATGTATATACAGATGCACATCTGTGTGTGTTTAACATGTGGGTTTTATAGACATGTCCTTATATGTGGCTAATAGAGAAGTAAGGAGAATCTTTTATCCTTGATACTCATCCTGTAAACACAGCTGATTTTTTTTCTACCAGTCCTCATGCTGGAATGTAGGGCCTAGGCCCTTTTCTTGCACTATGTATACTCAAGACTAGTGCTCTACCACTTAAGTCAGAGCTCTACTTCCAGGTCTTTTTGGGTAATTAGAAATAAGAGTCTTCCTTTCCTGCCTGGGTTGGCTTTGGACCACAATCTTCAAATCTCAGTCTCCTGAGTAGCTGTAGTTACAGTTGTAAACAACCAGGCCCTGGCTTGCACAAGGCTTCTTAGACGTAACAAGGAACACTTGTTATCTTGCTGAACTGAATATTCACATTCACTAGATCTGAGATGGTTTATAATTTTGCCTTTGTCACATGGTCTTCGTGATGTTGTTGATGCTGAATTCTGTACAAACTCTGAAGTGAAAGAAATAATACTGCATCCCTTTTTAGTTGAGTTTTGTTTTTATATTGTTAAGAAAGAATTTGGTTTGTTTATGAAGAGATTCTTACATATTTCATGCAAAAATTTCATTTTCCATTGACCTGTGACTTAATGAAACTTTCCAGTATTGCTTGCAATATGTTGATGATACTTAGAATCAATATGGAAATGTTCTTGGGTAATGAAATCCTGATCAAATCCTTGAGTTTTGGGTCATATGACCACCAAGGGTGGCCAGCTCTCAACTTCTATTACACAGTATCTACAGGAAGTGTATTTCCCAGAATGCTTTTCCCTCTCTGGTTTCCTGTGGATATACTAAATGAGGGCCTCACATAGGATTCTAGGCCCTGAGATGACAGTCATATCCATCCCCAGATATACAGGAGGAAATAGTTGAGAGCTGTAGACAACCTAGGATTCATAAATTTTTACATATTCTATATGTATTCGATATGTTTTATATTTTTTATTGTACAAATACTGTACAGAGTGTTACAGCTACATAATAAGATAATGAGTACATTTCCTTTCGAGCATTGTTACCTCCTCCTTTGTTTTGCTCCTACCATCCTTTCCCTCCCCACCTCCCAATTTCTCCCTCCTCCCCACCAGTTGTAAAGTTTGTTTTCAAGATAGTATCTTGCACATCTCATTATTAAAATGGGTCATCCTTTATTATATATGTTTTTATAGATTATGTGTGTCTAAGTATGTTTTTTCTGTTAAGGTATACATGTGAATATCTATCAGTAATTTCATATATGTAAGCCCATTTCTAATTCCTCTGATATTGATTGATGTTCATGGGTCAGTTGCAAATTAATTGTTTCTTTTTCAGAAGGTTCTATGGTAGATGTAACTGCATTACTTTTATTTACATAATCTCATATTCGTCTCTGTATTCTATCACTTTATATTTATTTTATAAATATGTTATGTAATCAGTTCTCATAAAAATGCATCCTCTCTATGTGTTCATGTTTTATATAAAACCAGTCATCATTACAACAATAATTCAGTGTAACAAACTCCTCTAAATCTAGGGGCTTATAACACAAATCATTTATGTTTGTGCAAAGACAAATTCACACTTGCACTGATGTGCCCAATCCAGGCAGGGCTCAGCTTCTTCATTTTGTTGCAGGTCCCTGGTCTTGTCTCCACTGTGTGGAATTGTTTGATCCGGAACAGAGACATAAAAGGAAATGACCACTTAAGATTATATACATTCTGCTGTGGTCAAGCTATTGCCACAAATTTATGTCCAAATATCCTCAGAACAGGACCATGAATTTTTATCAAATTGCTAATAAACATTTATTCCATTATACTTTCAAAGGACTGGATCATATAACAGAAATAATCATGAATTTGCAGTTTGGCATCCAAGAAAAAAAAATTAGTTTCTGTTAATTAGACAAAGATGTAGTTGTGTTGCTACCATTTTTTTTCTTAACAGGTCTTCGTTGAGGTCAAAATCTCCTAAAGCTTAGGTTACAAAACATCCCATGGAAACCTGTTAACATGATGAAATGCAGAGCATCATTCCTGGAAGAAAGATGAATCAGCTATTTTTCATTTGTAACCAGTGCTCAGGGATGATAAGAATATTTCTGTTTTCAGGAGAAGAATGAGTAGAAATGCTTAATTTTATATATATATATTTGGGTAAACAAATATTCCTCCATTATATGTGTGTTTGCCTGTGTATGTGCTTTTCTAGAAAGGTATTGCAGTGTTAAATATTGACAGCAAATATTTAATGTAATTTCTCATTTTGTAATTACCATTACTACAATGAATTTTTCTTGATATGATAATAGACTCAATAATAATATCTGGAAATAACTCCATGTGAGCTTCCTCTTAGATAGGAAGTAGTAATAACAGCTGACTTGTCAATCATACAGCAATAGCAGTATGTTGGAGTCCCAGTGAAACATTATTTTTCTTTTCTGATGACTCACAGACTTGTGAGGAGATAATGAGGAGCCCAGGTGAGAATTACAAATCTGATGGCAACTTCTGTTAAAATGCCTGAGCAGAGAGGAGAACTGAGATTCAATTCTGACATTTCTGGCTGGTGTTATACAAAATGCTACAATTGTGGATAAACATTGCATTAATTGTTCCTGTTAAGATGTTTCCATAAGTAACTTAAAGCTATTCCATGAGTTCATATACATTCCAGACCTATACTTCTTCTATGAATGATACCTTGATGAAACCAGAGCATTTACCACTTCAAGCCACTTTTTCCCAGATGGCTTGGAGAGCATCATGGCAAAACAATTTATAGCATCTGAAGCAGAAGCACACTGGACACTGGTGGAGACTTGAGAATTCCCCAAGTCCTAGCCTGTGAGATGTCATAGTTCCAGGTGTCTAAGGTGACAAAAGTGTATACAAGGCAAACAAGATTAATGATGCAGTCTTGACATGTTTTTTGATATAAAGACACAGAGAATGAACAGATGAATAAAGCCCTCTTGAAAAAGTGCCCACTCTCAGACTTCTGGGGCCTATGAACCATATTACAGGGTTTCTCCACACACCATTCTCTTAAGTAGAGCCAGAGCCCCAGGACAAAGAAGGCAGACATTACTGTGCTTTGTGCAATTTTGTATGTTCCCCAGGTTGTTCCAGCCAAAAGACACTAATCAAACTCTGATGGTGGCTTGATGGTCAGGCAGGGATTGATGATCACACAGAGCAGAAGCTAGAAAAGGCACAACTGTTCTTCCAGATTCTGAACAGAAAGCATAGCAAAAGATGTAGGCTACCATGTGCTGAAAAGTAGTATTATACATTTCATCACAGAGAGAATAATCATCACAGCAGGCATTTGTTTTTTAGATTACAGGTTGGCTATAATATTACTGAGGAGAGACTTGCATTTTTCAATAAATACCTCTTGGTTTATATGGTCTTTATATTAAGGTAATTATTCTGGTTGTTACAGATCACATTTTGTTGTATTGTCATATACTCTTCATCTATACTCAGAGTCACTCTTATATTGACCTCAATATCTTCCTCCTAGGCAGACTCAAACAGTCTGGGCTGCTCCCCAGAACAGCCAGCCATGAGGACAGCTCACCCAGCCAGATGGGAGGTTTTTGTTCAAGGCTGTATCACTGTGGGAGGAACATGTGTACTTTGAAAACAGTAATAAACTCCAACATCCTCTGCTTCCACCCTGCTGATTGTTAGTGTGAAATCTGTGCCTGACCCACTGCCACTGAATCTGTCTGGGACCCCAGATCCTCGTTTGGAAACCAAATAGATCAGGCGATGTGGAGACTCGCCTGGCTTCTGTAGGAACCAATGCAAGTAGGTGTTTCCATTGCTATGCAGAAGGCTCTGACTAGACCTGCATGAGATGGAGGCTGGCTCTCCCAGTGTGACAGGCAAGGGCCTTGGAGTCTGGGTCATCACAACGTCTCCATTGGATCCTGAAATTAGAATAAGGTAGAGAGAGCAAGGTTACATATAAACATAGGGAGCAATGCATGCATTACTTTTATTTAGATATATATTTCCTCTTATTCATATTCATGATTTGATTTTTAATTTAAAATACTAAGTATTAAAAGCAATATTCTTGCTGCAGAAAAGTGTATCGAGGAGTCAAGAGCAGTATTCCCACCTAGCAGAGTCTTCACTCAAGCACAGGTTCTAGCTCTTTCTGACTGTTTCTCACTCTCTCAGACCTAAACCTCTTTGCCCTACCATGAACATCTAACACATGGATAAGTTACCACTGGTCTATGAGAGCTCACCCTCCCACCCACTCTTATTCCTCACCTCCCTTTGCCCTTACCAGGGATCCAGAGCATTAACAGCCACAGGAGCTGAGACGAGGACTTCATTTTTAGGAGTGAAATGTGGAGTCTTGACAGGTCAAGGCAAGTTCAGAGCTGAGCCTTTATTTCAGACTTAGAAAGGAAGGTCCTCCTTAGGGAGCAATATGCAAATAGCCAGGTGGATGTAACAGTGTAAGAAAAGAAAAAAAGGAAGGGTGTCTATTGGCCATCCTACTTTCCTCTTCAGAGAAGGTTCTCTTTAAGTCTTTAGCCCACTTGTTTAGTGGGCAGTTGTGTAATTGAGGATTTGTTTGGGGGGGATTTAATTTTTTTAGTTCTAAATTTATTTTAGATATGAGACCCTTGTCGTTGTATCTATTGATCTTGCTAGCTATGTCCTTTGCCATGGACAAGCTCTGCAATTTCTTGCAGTCCCATTTGTCCAAAATTTCTTTGATTTGTTGTGTTTCTGGGTCTCTTTTAAGAAAGTTTTGGCATGTACCCAGAAGACCTAGGGTTTCTCTGAATCCAACCTGTAATGTTTTCAGAGTGTCTGCTTTGACTTCTAGGTATTTGATCCATTTAGAGTTGATCCTGGTGCAGGGTGATATATAAGGATCTAGGTTTAGTTTTCTACAAGTGGTTAACAAATTTTCCCAGCACCATTTACTGAAGAGGCAAGAACTCTAATATCAACAGATGATGGAGGGAATGAGGACAGAAAGAAACCTTACTGCACTGTTGGTGGGAGTGTAATCTTTTTCAACCACTTTGGACAGCAGTATGGAGGTTTCTCAAAAGACTCCACATAGAGCTCCCCTATTACCCAGCATTCCCACTTTTGGGAATTTACCCAAATGATCAAAAACAGAACCATACTAAAGCTACCAGCACAACTATGTTTATTGCAGCATTATTTACCATAGCTAAGATTTGAAACCAACCCAGATGCCCTCAAAAGATGAATGGATCAAGAAAATATGGTATATATACACAATGGAATTCTATGCCTCCATCAGAAAGAATGACATTGCCCTATTTGTTAGGAAATGGAAAGAGTTGCAAAAAATTATACTAAGTGAAGTAAGCCAGGCCCAAAGAAACATAGGTCCCATGGTTTCCATTATTAGCAATTATTAGTACATGTCTGGACAAGCAGAAATGGTCAGACAAGTTGATGTTAGACAAAATGAACCCCAAGATAAGGATTCAAATGTTTTTTTTTTCTTTCTTGTGATTGTTTCTGACATACTTATAAGATGATTTCTTTGTTGCTTTGTATGTACTTCTCCCACGGTATAACCCCTGTTTTCACTGTATTTGATGTTGATATAATTTGCGGAGGGGAAGGGAAAAACAAATTGTTTAAATAGGGATACAGGTGGACCCATTGCAAAAATAAGATGTACAAGATGTTATGGAAAAAAAGACCTCTACAACTTTGGCTGAGGGAGGAGGGGGGGGGGGAAGGTGGAGGAGGGTGCTTGTGGGTAGGTAAGAAAATGAAACAAGTGAGGAGGCAATAATGCTTGAAAAGAAATGTATTCATTACCTTGCCCATGTATTTTAACCACTCTGTATGATATTTTCACACACAAGAAAGCCTCAATGGATTTATATCCATATATATATATATATATATATATATATATATATATGATCAATTAAAATTATGGTTTATTTCTTTTGTTTTTTGCTTTTTATTTTTTATCTTCTTTCTGGCTGGTTTTGTTTTCTGCACCTTTGTCTTGTATATAAATTTTGTTTTGTTTTATTTTGAAGAGAGTAAGGGGTTCCATAGAAATGGTGGGACAAATGGTGAACAAATGCTAGTGAGTAATACTCACTAGACACTGTTGAAAATGAACTACACAACTATTGGGGCAAGAATCAGGAGGGAAAAAAGGGAGAAAATGGTGGAAGGGGTGACACTGTTCAAAAATTAATGTACTTATTACCTGCCTTATGTAACTGTAATCACTTTGTACATCACCTATTCAATAACAATGAGAAGTGAAAATAATAAGAGAGTAGTTTATTTTGAGAAGATCAAGCAACAAAAAAATTAGGTCCTAACCTTCCAAAATAGGGTACAAAATCTTTATTATTTTGTTTTTATATTTTTTAAGTTAATAACAAATTCATGATTCCATTTGACTTCCAAAAGTGGTCTGACAAAGTGGCATTGAGAAATAATAATAATTAATGTGATATTCAGGATGAAAAAGATTAATTATCTGATAGTTAGATTACAATGTTGGCTGTATTGTTGTGACATAACTTGATATAAGTTGTTATAAAGATCTAATTTCCTGAAGAAAAAAAGTTGACTACACAAAAATAATAAATGTTTAAGTGATGAATTAACTTGTTAATTACCTCCTTTAGATCATTGCACAATGTGTACATATACAAAAACATTATATTTTACTTCAAATTAGATTTTACTGTGGGAATCAGTAATATTTTAAAAATTTTAATGACTTTATCCTATAAAATTAATTAGCCTTGCATCTTCTATATAGTTTCTGTAATTCAGGTAGGGGAAGGGAAAAAACAAAATGCTTAAGAATGGATACAAGTTGACCCATTATAACTGTGAGATATACAAGACACTATGTTTAAAACAAACTTTACAACTTTGGCGGGGGTGGGGAGGGGGTAGTTGTGGAGGTGGGAGGGAAGGGATGGTAATGGAAAAACAAAGGAGGAGGCAACAATGCTTGATAGGAAATGTACTCATTAACTTGCTCATGTAATAGTAACCCCTCTGTATAATATTTTTACAATGAAAAACATACTAAAAATCTGATTTGACCTACAGAAAAGTGTTTTCTCTTTATTGGATGACTGCAAATTATTAACACAATATGAGCTACAAAAAAGTACAGATGTATATTCCTTGTAAGTCATAATAGGCATTGTGTGTACTGCTTGGAATGAGCAGAAATACAGAGAGTTATGGTGTGAGGATGCCTCCATGACTTTTCCCCAATACTTTCCCATGATCTCAAAAATCTGGCTGCATCTGAGAAGCTCTGTCAGCAGGTGGAGGCACCAGGAAGAGCAGCTGGGGCAGCCCAGCCTCTCACTTCTGCTTCTCTGTGAAGTTTGTTATGACTTGTATTACTGTAGAATGGTAACAACAACTCTGTTGATAGTAATACAAAAAGAAAATAAAAATAAAAAAGTAGCAACATCTTCAGTCTGCAGGTTGCTGTTTCTGAGAGTGAACTGTATCCCAGACCCATGCCACTGAATCTTAATAGTACCCCAGATTGCATACCAGTTGCATAAAGGTTCAGGACCTTTGGAGATTTCCCTGGTTTCTAATGGTGCCAAAGTAAGCTATTGCTAAGGCCCTGACTGGCCCTGTAAACGATGATAACTATGTCTTCCAGAAATGTAGACAGGGGTGTTGCTTGTGTCAACTTGATGTCACATCTGGCACCGGACAATGGATATATGGAGAACATTATCTGTTTAGTTAATTCTACTATCCAAATATATCCATGAAGAGCCCAGCAGCTCTGTTAACTCTGGATGAGAAATCCTCAGTATTATCTTTCCTTACCTGGGAGCCAGAGGATCAAGTGCCTCTGTTGTTGAGGAAGGGCCCTCATGTCTGTTCTGTGTGCTGATAAAACCTCCTGCTGAGGTTTTGAGCAGCATATGAAGAAATGGACTGTGCTTTGGGCACATGCAAATCAGCAGGGCTGGGCAGGGCTGGTTGGAGTTTCAGGCTGGTATATCTCAGTGACAAAGAAAGGACGTAAAGATCCCAGATTTCCACTTTGTTTCTAGAACATGTGTTTGACTCTGGTGAGGAAAAAACAGATGTGTGTCCTGTTAGCAGAATAATAATATAATGAACATTATCTAAAATTTGCTAGTTTTTTTTCTAAATGTAAGTCACTCAGAAATAAACATTTCCAAGGCAAGTTAATTTTATAATACCTCTACATTTGGTATCAGTGGATTTTATAACACACAATTCCTAGAATATGATTAATAAGGGTCATTATTACCCAGACACAAGTGTTATAAAAGTGATAATGCACATGGAGATAGAAAGATAGTCAAGAAATTGTATAGGTAGATAAAGAAAACTATCAAAATTCTTAATGAAAGATAATACTTCAAAAGTATATTTGAATTTGTATTGTCAAAGCTCATAGAGTTCACAAACTTTGTAGACCATGATAATGACAATTAGCCTTGTGTAGGTTAAAAAGTTTGTGACTTAAACTTAGCATCACTATTCCACAATACTGTGAAATTTATGTAATCACCTAATCTCAATTTTAAAAATTAGTGAGAGCAGGGTTGGGTTAGGGGGGATGGGTGACAATGTTGTCAGACACCTTGTTCTCATAGACTGTTTTGTAGAATGAGAACTTCTTTGTACAACTATTTAAAGATACAATAATAAAAATATTGAAAAGGAGTTAATCCATACATAATTGGGAAAATGCTAACAAAAAGTATATGTGCAGGGGCTGGGAAGATGGCTCAGTGGTAGACTGCTTGCCTTGCATGCCTGAGGCCCTGGGTTCGATTCCTCAGCACCACATAAGCAAAAAGAAAAAAGCCAGAGGTGGCGCTGTGGCTCAAGTGGTAGAGCGCTAGCCTTGAGCTGAAGAGCTGAGGGACAGCGCCCAGGCCCAGAGTTCAGGCCCCACTACCGGACCCCCCCGCAAAAAAAAAGTATATGTGCAATCATGTTTCATGATCTGAGGTGCGTAGACTATCTGCTGTTGTTTGGATTGGTGCCCTGTTCATTACTTATAAATAAGTTGTTTCCTTTTCTTCTGAAGGCTCTTCATCATCACCCCCTCTAGGACAGGACAGCTCACATTAGACATTTCCCACTTATTCTTAGGAAGATACATAGTATCATAGCCAGCATCGTGAGCATATGCACTGTAGTGCTAGATATTTAATAAATTTTTAGAGGACGTTTATCTGAATGTTATCTTAATGAAAATTTTTCCCTCTCAGATGCTGAGGTATTCTCTAACTCAAGGGCTCAACTACTTTAAATTCCCTGTGTTCCTTTAGCTTAAAAATCTTTCAAGTTACATTCTTAGGTCCTCAGTAAAACAATATATATATATATATATAATTTTTTTTTGTTGGTCATAGGACTTGAACTCTGGGCTTAAGCGCTGTCCCTCAACTATTCTGCTCAAGTTGAGTACTCTACCACTTGAGCCACAGTGTCACTTCCTGTTTTCTGGTGATTTATTAGAGAAAAGAGATTCATGGCTTTTCTTGCCCCGGCTGGCTTTGAACCATGATCCTTCGATCTCAGCCTCCTGAGTAGGTAGGATTACAGGCATGAGCCACCTGTGCCTGGCTACTAAAGAAATATTTTGCGTGCTAGGACTGAAGATTTAACGTGGGGTCTAAGAGGTTTCCTGAGCTTTTGTGCTCATGGCTGGTGCATTCCCACTTGAGCCACAGCTTCACTTCCAGATTTTTTGGTAGTTAATTGAAGGTAAGGTAATTATGGACTTTTGTACCAAGATTGGCTTCCAGCCAAGAGCCTCAGATCTCCAGTTTCTGTGTAGCTGGTGGTACGGGCATAAACTACCACCAATAGACAGTAACGCAGTTTTTAATGGTTGTTTTGGACCATAGGACCCAAGAAGATTCAGAAGGTATAAAATACACTGTTGTCAAGGGTGAGGAAAATTAACTGAAGCCACACAGTATGGAGATGGCATCTTCATCCTGGGAACAACAAACCAGAGACAGTGAAACTATAGTGAAGTAAATAGCCCCCACAAACATGGAAATCAGCATGAGGGGCACATCACCCCATACTGCAGGATTTCTCTTCAATATCATTCACTAAATAATCTGCATCTGAGTTGTGTTTGGATCGTCCTTAGCTTCTACAACATTGCTGCTCTCTGCAGTACATACTAACATAACTGATCCAAGAAGTACTTTGCAATGTTCTTTCCAGTTTGAAAGATGATTTCATCCTACCTGAAAGATTTACCCATCCCTTTCAGTCCTCTGATATTTCACGTCTGATCTTCTCACATGGTTCCCCAAGTAGATGCTATTGACTTTAACTCTACCATGCATTGCAAGACAAAGTGGGTACTCAAAAAACAAGAAGAATGCAGCTGGTGTTGGCTAAGAGTGAAGCCCACCTGGTAAATTATAGGGGACATATTAATAGGATGAGGAAGGGAAATCCCAAGAACATCTATTTGTGTGGACTGGAAAGAAGCCAGGCTTAGGCTGGGAAGGTGGCTCAGTGGTAGAGCGCTTGCCTTGCATGCCTGAGGCCTTGGGTTCGATTTCTCAGCACCACATAAGCAAAAAGAAAAAAGCCAGAGGTGGCGCTGTGGCTCAAGTGGTAGAGCGCTAGCCTTGAGGTGAAGAGCTGAGGGACATCGCTCAGGCCCAGAGTTCAGGCCCCACTACCAGATCACCCCCCAAAAAAAAGAAAGAAAGAAACAGGGCTTTAAAATCTGGAGAGCCTTGTAAAAATTCTTGATAGGAAATATTCACTACCTTACTCATGTAACTGTAACCCCTTTATACAGTATTTTTACAGTAATATACATTATATTATATATTTATATATACATAAATATATATGTATATATATATATGTATATATATATACATATATATACATATATATATATATATATATAAAATTTCATGGGCCATGCTCCAGGGCTGGTTTAGCAAGTGTGGACTTCTGTCTTGTGAATTTCAAGTCCACACAGACTTCAGGCACTGGAATACATGGAATAATGGTCTCAAACCAGAATTGTAGTTTGGCTTACCCTGACCTTGGTTGTGAGGGAAGGTGCTCCTGGCTGAGAAGCGAGGGTAAGGATGTGGGAACAGAAGGAGACCAAGACTGCTTTCTATGAGGCTTATTGGCAAGAAGGAAGTGCTTATAGGCTGAGACATGAACCTGAATTACGTCTGGGACCTTGGTGAAAATCTGAGAGACCCAGAATTCAGGAAGGCCTGACATTGTGGGAAGGATGCTGAGGGTGGAGGAGGTGACTAAGATAAGGTGGAAAGTCTTCAGTGTGGTCAGGATGGTGCAAAATCCACTGGAGCCAATTTCCTTATTTTTATTGTGAAAATACCATACAGAGGGTTTCAATTACATGAGCAAGGTAATGATTATATTTCTTATCAAGAATTGTTACATCCTCCTTTGTTTCCCCTTCCCATCCCTGCCCTTCCATCTATGCCCCCCACCAAAGTTGTAAAGTTCGTTTTTCGACATAGCATCTTGTATATCACATTGGTGCAATGGGTCCACCTGTATCCCCATTTAAACAATTTGTTTTTTCCCTTCCCCTCCACAAATTATACCAACATCAAATATATTGATAGCAGGTGTGATACTGTGGGGGATGGACATACAAAGCAACAAAAAAATCATCTTATAAATATGCTAGAAACAATAGCAAGAAAGAAAAACCATTTGAGTCCTTATCTTGTGGTTCATTTTGCCTGTTTCTGCTTGTCTCAGACATATACTAGTTATTGCAAATAAGGGAAACCATGGGACCTATGTTTCTTTGAGCCAGGCATAGTTCACGTAATATAACTACCAGAATAGAAAGGAGGACTATTGTTTAAATGGGGCTACAGGTGGACTCATTGGAGCAATGAAATATACAAGATGTTATGTCGAAAAACAAATAATACAACTTTTTGTGTGTGGGGAGGGGAAATGGGAGGGCAGGGATATTAAGGGGAAACAAAGTAGGAGGCAGCAATGCTTGACAACAAATGTACTCATTATCTTGCTCATGTAATTGTAATTCTTCTGTATGGTATTTTCACAATAGAAATTATTAATAATAAAATGGAAAGGAGGATTTACATATAAATGAATGCAGAAGGTATATGACTATTTCATATATAATAAACTAGTTAGTATATTCATAAAACTAATTTTAATTGTATAACCAATCATTATAAATTTTGCTCTGAGAAAACCCACTAGGGAACAATGGATAGTCACCACCACATGGCCTTTCCTCACTCTTATCCTGAGCATCATGAAGATCAGGATGCAATCTGTATCCTTGAGGACAAGCAGTGACCTGCTCACTGCAGAGGACTCTGGGGACCCACTAGGGTCAGCACTGACACTGCAGCCTCTTCTCATCTCCCACAACTGAGCATGGTGTATGCATATGTTCTCATGAGAGCTGCATATCTGCAAAGTCCACCCTCCTTCCCTCACCTTACTGACCTGTATGTAATGAGCTCCCCATAAGAATCCGGGTGGAAGTGTCAGCCTTGTAAAGTGATTACAATTCACAAAATAAAATATGGAATAGTCAGCAACCTGTACATTAGGAAACATGACACACACACTCCCCCTGTAATTATAGTCCCAGTTGCCATGAGTGTTATGAAAGCATGGCAGAATGCTCCCCAGCTTCAAACTCCTTTTTACAAGGAGGCAGCATCACCCATGCTTTCCCAGGGTTTCTAAATCAAGGATCAGTTTTTTTCTCTTTCTGGGGTTTTATTTCCCACTAGTGACAATGTCATGACATAACACCTGACAAGATTTTCATTTGAAGTTCTGGTTTTGTTTTGTTATGTTAAATGTTTATCTCAACAGAGATATGCAAGAGTGTGTCAGTAATTTTATATGCAAAATTATGCCATTTCATTTATATTACATTTAGATTAAAGCAAACAGAAGTTTTTCTTGATGTCAGCTGATTCCAGCTTAATTAACTACCAGTGCCCTGACTGTTCCTGAAAGTGATGACTCTGTCTCCTAGAGATGCAGACAAGGATAGAGAGTGGGTCAGCAGGATGTCACATCTAACACCTGGCATTGACAACATTAAAAACAACCTATAATTATGCATTACTTAGAGAACTTCCTTGAAGCAGTGTTGGTTACAGTGAGCTGGGTGAAGCTATGCATTTTCTTCCCTTACATGTGAGTCAGAGCAGCAGGAGCCCAGGACCTGAGCAGATGCCTTCCTGTCCATGCTGTATGCTGATTGGGAGGATTGATTTCTGCATAGGTGTGAGCTGCCTTACAAGAAGTGCTCCAGGCAGGGGGCTGTGCTCTGGGCATGGGCAAATCAGGGTCTGGGAGGGAGGAGCGCAGCTGCAAGGCTAATTGACTTTAGTATCTCAGCACAGACCTGTATTCTTCAAGGTGCCCTAGACATGACCAGGGTAGCCAGCTGTGCTTGCAGAAGACGTTTTTCCATGGAGTCCAGAGAACCAACTGAATTCATATCCTGCAAATAGTGTAAATTGTGATTTAATTGTTGTTCATGACAAGCTTTTCTTACTTTTTATTTAAGCCAATCTTTTCAGTTAAAAATAGATCCAGAAATGTATAATTCATTATTTTGATTAAATTTCTTATTTAAATTGTTTCTATAAACTTTTTAATTGGTAACTATGAACACTATTATACCTTTTCCCAGATATGGAACAAGATTTAATACTTATGATAGCTAGCAAGCTAGATAGTTATTCAGCTAATGAGGTAGATGGATGATGGATGGAAGGATACATAGTAAGATAGACAGATAGACAGATAGATAAAAATGATTATAGAAACCTAATTATTTTAAATTGAATAACAATGAAAAGTATAACAATATAGTATGTGAGCTATAGTGTCATGGTCTGCAATTTATAATTTTCCTAGTGTATATCTGCTATCAACTCCATGTAAATGACTTGCTGTCTTCCACTCCTGAATGGGCTTTCCCACCACCAAGGTCTAGGACAGTTAACATCAGATATTTACTCTGTTAGCCCAGAAGCTTCCTCTCTCGTGGCTTGGCATGCTTTTTCCCTCCTCAACACTAGGCTCATGTAGTAAAGGCAGTAAATGATTAGCCCCAACCCCCTTTCCCGGAGAAAGCGCTCCTTCAGAATAGATAAAACCATAGAAGGCAGCAAAATCTCCTAGACCTCATAGGTTCTATGGTCTTCTGAGAACACTTTTTTGCTAGGTTTTTATCTAAGCAAATCTTACAGGAAAAGACAGCTCCAGATAAGTATAAGTAATTATTTTTTTACCAGATACCCTGACTTATTAGCTTGTTTTCTTTTATTAACAAACTTTATTTAGTGATCATGAATAGAATTGCCCAATTACCCAGAGATAGAATGAGACTTAAGACTGAAGATAGATGGAGAGATAGAAAAATGATTAGAGAGAAACCAGAAATATTTCAATGAATGATGAAGACATATGTGAAAATATACTTTCTGAAATATATTGTTAAATTCTGCAAAGTACAGTCTACCACATACCACTCTACTCCTTTTCCATAACCAGGATTTAGACAGTTAATATCAGACTTGACTCTCTGTATTCTGAAAGGACATAGATTCATAAACAGCTTTGTGATCATTCCACATGTCTGAGCTAGAAGTCTCCTACACCTTTGGATGACATTCATGTTTCTGTCCTTTCAAATTGTTCCCATTCAGAAATTGAGCTATTCTTTATCTTACAAACTGAAGTCTACTCAGATTACTCTGCTCTATAAACATGTGCATTACTAAGTTATCCATCTCTTTTAGTGTCAAACTGAAGAAATCTTTAGTGACTGAACTACTGTCTGGGCTTGTAACCCAGACAAGCAGAACCCCAAAACCTTACTTGAAATAAATGACCTTAAGCAAAAAGATCTGGATATGTTGCAGCAATAGAAGGGTCCTTATGAAATCTTGAGTTCAAACCTCAGTAGCACAGAAAAAAAAACACAAAAAGAAAGACCAGCATCTTAAACTAATGTTATATATTTTCATGTACAGAATACCCTGGTGCTGACAGGAGTTCTGTGTGGCTGCCCTGCAGAACACTAAGATGATCCCCCTATTATATCTGAGCTAAGGCTGAAGAACCAT
This sequence comes from Dipodomys spectabilis, assembly GCF_019054845.1. Lineage (NCBI taxonomy): Eukaryota > Metazoa > Chordata > Mammalia > Rodentia > Heteromyidae > Dipodomys > Dipodomys spectabilis. The sequence continues at coordinate 14,508,723 of NW_024870864.1, read as the reverse complement.
GAACACTCAGATCCCAATGTTATGATGTCATTTATAAATGTGAAAATTTCCCAACCCAGTGACTATTCAAGGGGTAGAAGTGAATGCATCATTATGGTACTGGCAAGTATTAAGTTCATTATTCTTTCTTTGAGGACAGTAACTTCACACATTTCCAATCTACTTGTCTGTTAATACACATATATTAGCATATGGACAGGCACTACTAACATTTCGATGTGCTTTTTCCACAAAGTCTGTGTAAGAAACATTTTCCTCAGTGGACCTCTGTGTGTTTATGCTAAGAGCTAGAAGACCTCAAATGTCAGTGACTTGGGGAAATTGCTTAGATCACTGAAGGACTCTTAAGAGTCAATTGCTTTGACGTGAAGACAACCAAATAATCAGCCTCTTCAACATGTGGCTTTTTAATAACACACCCATCCTGATACAGACATGCAGATGCACATCTATGTGTGTTTAAGGGTTAAATAGACATGTTCTTAAATGGGGCTAATAGAGAAGTAAGGAGAATCTCTTATCCTTTATACTCATCCTGTAAACACAGGTGATATTTTTTCTTCCAGTCCTCATGCTGGAATGCAGGGCCTAGGCCCTTTTCTTACACTATGTGTACTCAAGACAAGTGCTCTACCACTTGAGTTAGAGCTCTACTTCCAGACCTTTTTGGTTAATTAGAAATAAGAGTCTTCCTTTCCTGTCTGGGTTGGCGTTGAACCACAATCTTCAAATCCCAGTCTCCTGAGTAGCTGTGATTACAGTTGTGAACAACCAGGCCCTGGCTTGCACAAGGCTTCTTAGACCTAACAAGGAACACTGGTTATCTTGCTGAACTGAATATTCACATTCAGTAGATTTGAGATGGTGTATAATTTTGCCTTTGTTACATGGTCTTCATGATATTGATGATGTTGAATTCTGTACACACTCTGAAGGGAAATACTGCATCCTTATTTAGTTGTTTGCTTTTTATATTGTTAAGAAAGAATTTGGTTTGCTTGTGAAGAGATTCTTACATATTTCATGCAAAAATGTCATTTTCCACTGATCTGTGACTTAATGAAACTTCCTTGCTTTGCTTGCAATATACTGATGATACTTAAAATCAATGTGGAAATGTTCTTGGCTAATGAAATCCTCATCAAATCCTTGAGTTTTGGGTCACATGACCATAAAGCTCTCAACTTCTATTACAGAGTTTCTACAGGTAGTGTATTTCCCAGAATCATTTTCCCTCTCTGTTTTCCTGTGGATATACTAAATGAGGGCCTCACATAGGATTCTAGGCCCTAAGATGACTCAGTCATATCCATCCATAGATATACACAAGGAAATAGTTGAGAGCTATAGGCAACTGAGGACTTCATACATTTTTACATATTTTATATGTATTGGATATGTTTTATATTTTTATTGTGCAAATACTGTACAGAGGGTTATAGTTACATGAATAAGGTAATGAGTACATTTCCTTTCGAGCATTGTTACCTCCTCCTTTGTTTTGTTTCTACCATCCTTCCCTCCTCACCTCCCCAGCTCTTCCATCCCCCCCAAGTTGTTCATTTTCAACATAGTGTCTTGCACATCTCATTGTTACAATGGGTCAACCTGTATATTATATGTTTTTACATATTTTTATGTCTATGATTTTTCTGTTAACGTATTAATGTATATATCTGACTATTAGTAAGTTCATATATGTAAGCCCATTTCTAACTCCTCTGATATTTATTGATGTTCATGAGTCAATTGCAAATTAATTGTTTTTTTCCAGAAGGTTCTTTGGTAGACTCAACTGCATTACTTTTATTTACATATTCTCATATTTGTCTCTGTATTCTATCACTTTATATTTATTATACAAATACTTATATTATGTAATCAGTTCTCATAAAATGCATCTTCTATGTGTTTATGTTTCATATATAACCAGTCACTATTTCAACAATAATAAAGTCTAACAAACTCCTCTAAATCTAGGGCCTTGTAACACAAATCATTTATGTTAGTCTTTGCACAAATCATTTATGTTAGTGCAAAGACTAATTCACAATTGCACTGATATGCCCAATCCAGGCAGGGCTTAGCTTCTTCATTTTGTTGCGGGTCCCTTGTCTTGAGTCCACTGTGTGGATTTGTTTGATCTGGAACAGAGACATAAGAGGAAATGACCACTTAGGATTATATACATGCTGCTGTGGTCAAGCTATTGTCACAAATTTATGTCCAAATATCCCCAGAACAGGACCATGCATTTTAAACCATTTGTTTTATGGCTTATCAAAATACTAATAAACATTTATTCCATTATACTTTCATAAGACTGGATCATATAACTGAGAAATAATTATGAATTTGCAGTTTGGCATCCAAGAAAAAAAATTAGTTGTTGTTAATTAGACAAAGATGTAGTTGTGTTGCTACCATTTTTTTTTCTTAAAAGGTCTTCATTGAGGTCAAAATCTCCTAAAGCTTGGATTCCAAAACATCCCATGGAAACCTGTTAACTTGTTGAAATGCAGAAAGGTGGATCAGCAATTTTGCATTTGGAACCAGTGCTCTGGGATGATGAGGACATTTCTGGTTTCAAGAAAAGAATGAGTAGAAATGCTTAATTATATATATTTAGGTAAACACATATTCCTCCATTATATTCCATATATGTGTTTGTCTGTGTATGTGCTTTTCTAGAAAGCTATTCCACTAGCTGACAAATGTTGATTACAAATATTTAATATAATTTCTCATTTTGTAATTACCATTATTACAATTAATTTCTGTTGATATGATAGTAAAGTCAATAATAATATCTGTAAATGACTCCACGCAAGCTCCATTTGCAGCTCTTAGATGGGAAGTAATGATAACAACTGACTTGTCAATCATACAGCAAGAGCAGTGTGTTGGAGGCCCCGTTATAATTATTTTTTTCTGATGACTTGTGAGAGACAATGAGTAGCCCAGGTGAGAATTAGAAATCTGATGGGTACCCCTGTATAACCTGTTAAAATTCCTAAGCAGAGAGGAGAACTGAGATTCAACTCTGACATTTCTGTCTGGTCTTCCACAAAATGCTACAACTGTAGATAAACATTGCATTAATTGTTTCTGTTAAGACGATTCCTTAAGTAAGTTAAAGGTATTCCATTAGTTCATATACATTCCAGACCTATACTTCTCCTATAAATGATACCTTGATGAACTCAGAGCATTTCCAACTTCATGCCACTTTTTCCCAGATGGATTAGAGAGCATCATGGTGAAACAATTTATAGCATCAGAAGCAGATACACACTGGACACTGGTGGAAACTTGAGAATTCCCCAAGTCGTAGCCTGTGAGATGTCATAATTCCAGGTGTCTAAGGTGATAGAAGTGGATACAAGACACACAAGATTAATGTTGCCCTCTTGAATTTTTTTTTTTTTTGTATAAAGACACAGACGTTGAACAGATGAAGATAGCATCCTTAAAAAAAGGTTTCAGTCTCAGACTTCTGGGAACTATGAACCATATTACAGGGTTTCACCACACACCACTCTCTTAAGTAGAACCAGAGTCCCAATACACAGAGGCAGAGAATATTGTGTTTTGTGCAATTTTGTATTTTCCCCAGGTTGATCCAGCCAACAGACATTGATCAAACTCTGATAATGGCTTTATGGTCAGGCAGGTTTAATGAACACACAGAGCAGAAACTAGAAAAGGCAAACTTGGGTTTCCAGGTTCTGAACAGAAAGCATGGCAAAAGTTGTAGGCTAGTATGTGTTAAAATGAAGTATTACAAGTTTCATCACAGAGAGAATAATAACCACAGCAGACATTTGATTTTTAGATTTCTGGTTGGCTATAATATTACTGAGGAGAGACTTGCATTTTTCAATAAATACCTAATGGTTTATCTGGTATTTATATTCAGGTAATTATTCTCCTGATTGTTATAGATTGCATTTTGTTGTATTGTCATATACTCTTCACCTCTACTCAGAGTGACTCTAATATAGACCTCAATATCTTCCTCCTAGGCAGACTCACACAATCTGCTGGGCTGCTCCCCATACAAGCCAGCCATGAGGGCAGCTCACCCAGCCAGATGGGAGGTTTTTGTTCAAGGCTGTATCACTGTGGGAGGGAGATACATACTTTGAAAACAGTAATAAACTCCAACATCCTCAGCCTCCACCCTGCTGATTGTCAGTGTGAAATCTGTGCCTGACCCACTGCCACTGAATCTGTCTGGGACCCCAGATCCTCGTTTGGAAACCAAATAGATCAGGAGGTGTGGAGACTGGCCTGGCTTCTGCAGGAACCAATGCAAATAGGTGTTTCCATTGCTATGCAGAAGGCTCTGACTAGACCTGCATGATATGGAGGCTGGCTCTCCCAGTGTGACAGGCAAGGACCTTGGAGTCTGGGTCATCACAACATCTCCACTGGATCCTGAAATTAGAATGAGGCAGAGAGCAAGATTATATATAAACATAGGGAGCAATGCATGCATTACTTTTATTTAGATAAATGTTTCCCCTTATTCATATTCATGATTTGATTTTTAATTTAAAATACTAAGTATTAAAAGTGATATTCTTGCAGCAGAAAAGTGTCTCTAGGAGTCAAGTGCAGTAGTCCCACCTAGCAGAGTCTTAACTCAAGCACAGGTTCTAGCTTTCTGGACTGTTCCTCACTCTCTCAGACCTAAACCTCATTGCCCTACCATGAACATCTAACACATGGATAAGTTACCAATGGTCCATGAGAGCTCACCCTCCCACCCTCTCTGATTCTTCACCTCCCACTGCCCTTACCATGGATCCAGAGCATTAACAGCCAAAGGATCTGAGACAAGGACTTCATTTTTAGGAGTGAAATGAGGAGTCTAGACAGGTCAAGGCAAGATCATAGCTGAGCCTTTATTTCAGACTTAGAAAGAAAGGTCCTCCTTAGGGAGCAATATGCAAATAGCCAGATGGGTGCAACAGTGTAAGAAAAGAAAAAGGAACAGTGTCTATTGGCCATTCTTATTTCCTCTTCAGAGAACATTCTCTTTAAGTCTTTAGCCCATTTATTTCTTGGGCAGTTGTTTCTTTGAGAATTTGTTGTTGGGGGATTCAATTTTTCATGTTCTAAGTATATTTTAGGTATGTGACCCTAATCCATTTCATGGCTAGTGAAGATCTTCTCCCTATCTGTGGGCTTTCTATTGATCTTGCTAGCTATGTCCTTTGCCATGCAGAAGCTCTTCAATTTCATGCAATCTTATTTGTCCAAACTTTCTTTGATTTGTTGTGTTTCTGGGTCTCTTTTAAGAAATTTTTTGTATGTACCCAGGAGACCTAGGGTTTCTCTGATTCCATCCTGTAATGTTTTCAGAGTGTCTGCTTTGACTTTGAGGTCTTTGATCCATTTGGAGTTGCTTTGGTGCAGGGTGATATATAAGGATCTAGCTTTAGTTTTCTACAAGTGATTAACCAATTTTGCCAGCACCATTTACTGAAGAGGCAAGAACTCCAATAACAACAGATGCTGGAGGGGATGTGGATAGAAGGGAACCATAATGCACTGTTGGTGGGAGTATAAACTCGTTCAACCACTTTGGAAAGTAGTATGGAGTTTTCTCAAAAGACTCCACATAGAGCTCCCCTATGACCCAGCAACCCCACTTTTGGGCATTTACCCAAATGATCACTAAAGCTACCAGCACAACTATGTTTAAACAGCATCATTTGCCACAGCTAAGATATGGAACAAACCCAGATGGCCCTCAAAATATGAATCAATCAAAAAAATGTGGTTATATACAAAATGGAATTCTATGCCTCCATCAGAAAGAATGACATTGCCTCATTTGTTAGGAAATGGAAAGACTTGGAAACAATTATATTAAGTCAAGTAAGCCAAGCCCAATGAAACATAGGTCCCATGGTTTTCCTTGTTTGCAATAACTAGTATATGTCTGAGACAAGGAGATACAGTCAGATAAGTTGATGTTAGGTGAAATGAACCACAAGATAGGATTCAAATGTTTTTTTTTCCTTCTTGTGATTGTTTCTAACTTACTTATAAGATGCTTTCTTTGTTGCTTTGTATGTCCCTCCCCCACTGCATAACCCCTGTTTTCACTATTTGATGTTGATATAATTTGTGGAGGGGAAGGGAAGAAAACAACTTGTTTAAATAGGGATACAGGTGGACCCATTGCAAAAATGAAATGTACAAGACGTTATGGCGAAAAGCGAACTTTATAACTTTGGCCGGTGGTGGGGGTGGTTGGGGAACTTCGGGGGGACGGGGAGTGGTGTGGGTAAATGGGAAGGGACCAGAAGGTGAAATAAAGGAGGAGGCAACAATGCTTGATAAGAAATGTACTCATTACCTTGTCCGTGTGATTGTAACCCCTCTGTATGATATTTTCACAAAAAAGCCTCAGTGCATGTATACATATGATCAATTAAAATTATGGTTTATTCTTTTGATTTTTGCTTTTTATTTTTTATCTTCTTTCTGGCTGGTTTTGTTTTCTGTACCCTTGTCTTGTATATAAATTTTGTTTTGTTTTATTTTGAAGAGAGTAAGGGGTACCATAGAAATGGTGGGACAAATGGTCAACAAATGCAGCAGTAATACTCACTAGACGCTGTTGAAAATGAACTACACAACTTTGGGGGCAAGGATCAGGAGGAAGAAAAGGGAGAAAATGGGGGAAGGGGTAACACTGTTCAAAAATTAATGTAGTTATTACCTGTCTTATGTAACTGTAATCACTTTGTACATCATCTATACAATAACAATAAGAAATGAAAAATAATAAGAGAGTAGTTTATTTTGAAAAGATCAAGCTAAAAATGTTAGATCCAAATCTTCCAAAATGGAGGTACAAAATTTTTATTATTTTGTCTTTATGTTTTTTAAGTTAATAACATATTCATGATTCCATTCGACTTCCGAAAGTGCTCTGACAGTGGCAATGAGAAATAATAATAATTAATGTGATATTCAGCATGAAAAAGTGATTAATTTTCTGATAGATTGCAATGTTGGATGTATTGTTGAGACATGAATAGAAATAAGATGTTGTAAAGATCTAATTTCCTGAAGAAAAAAGTTCACTAGTTCACTATACAAAAATAATAAATATTTAAGGTGGTGAACTAACTTGTTAATTAACTCCTTTAGATCATTGCACAATGTGTGCAAATACAAAAATTATATTGTACTTCAAATTAGATTATACTGTGGTAATCAGTAATTGTTGTAAAATTTTTAATGACTTATCATATAATATTATTTTCAAAAATCTTTTTCACAAGCTATTTTGTATTAGCCTTGCATCTTCTATATACTCTTCTGTAATTTGGGTAGGGGAAAATATAAAATGCTTAAGTAGGGATACAAGTTGACCCATTGTAACAGTGAGATATACAAGACACTATGTTAAAAACAAAATTTACAACTTTGGTGGGGGGAGGGGGGGAGGGGAGTAATTGTGGAGGTGGGAGGGAAGGGATGGTAGGGGAAAAACAAAGGAGGAAGCAACAATGCTCCATAGGAAATGTGCTCATTACCTTGCTCCTGTAACTGTAACCCCTCTGCACAGTATTTTTACAAAAGAAAGTACAAAATATATTAACATGTCACTTGAAATAACATTTTTACTAAAGTGTTTGATTAACTGAAGAAGAAAATCTTTGACTACAAGAAATCAATGTTTAATGTAATGAATAAATGTGTTAATTACACTGTTTAAGTCATTGTAAAATATGTGAACATACCTAAACATCATATTGTACTTCAGACACAATTATACTTTGGCAATAAAACTTATCTTAAAATTTTAATCACTATTTTTTCTTTACAAAATCTTTCCAAAAATCTTCAAAAGCTATATTAACTGACTTTTAAATACCTGCTATGGGCCAGGTGTTGGAGGTGCCATTGGAGCCAGCTTGGCTTGTAAGCCCTGGTGAGCAGCTGGAGAGGGATAGATTTCAAAATGTTTAATGGAAGATAAAATGAAATATATGCAATGAAGTAAAATGCTCTGAGTTTTATGGACTGTCCACTGGTCTTTGCATTGGTGTCCTGGGCACTGTTTATGAATGTCTGCCCTCCTTCTATTCTGAATACTCTTAAACTTAAGCATTATCTCCTTCAAGGACAATTCACATGAGACATTTTTTCTTAATACTTAGGAAAAGACATGTCTCCTCATCTAGTTTTGTGTGCATCATGCATTTCTGTGCCAGATATTTGCTTTTGAGGATATGTGTGTGTTCTTTCTTAATTACTGGAAACACTTCCTTCTCAGAAGCTGGAGTGTCCTCTAAACCAACATTCATATCTTTTAGGTCCTAAATAAAGCAATATTTTGTGTGTTCTGCCTGGGGCTTGAAGTCAGTCCCTAAGATTTTTGTCTCAAGGAACATAAACCACAGCTTCAATTCCAGGTTTTTGGTGTTTAATTGGAGATAAGATTATCACAAGAAATGCACTTCCTACTTTATGTATATAATTGTAACCCCTCTGTACCTCAACTTGACAGTAAAAGTTTTAAAAAGAGTCTCATAGATTCTTATAACCAATGCTGGCTTCAAACCACAATCCTTAGATCTCAGACTCTTGTGTAGCATTATAGGCATGAGCTACAAGTGACCAACAGGAAAGCAGTTTTTACTTTGTTTAGTCTATGTGATCCAGATACAGAATGAATACAATGCAACAAGGTCAAAGTTGGGGACAGGAAGTAGATCCATACAGTGTGGAGAGAACATCTTCAACATAGAGAATCAAGGAAAAATGACCACAGATTGTGAAGCTAGAGTGACATGAAGGTGTGTTCCCCACATGGAGAATAGCATGTGGACTAACTTCATCCCATTGTGCACAATGTCAGAACTGGAAATGATGAGCAGAGTACTCTCATGGCACATAACAAAGCCAAGACAGTGATGCTCTGCTGTGGTAGCACATGGGCAAATCATTGGCCACTCAGGGGCCTCTTCAAAACCATTCATTAGAAGAATGCCACGAGAGTAGTTATTTCATCACCTCTACCTTCTTAAACATTAGCGCTCACTGCACTACATGCTAGCATAACTGTTTCAAGTTTTCTACAATGCTCTTCTTTCTTCTTTTTACAATGATGTATAATCTTGTCAACAAGATTTACACATCCTTGCCACTCCTCTGAAATTTTACTTCCAATCATATCATATGGTCACTGTGTATCTCCTACTGCCTTTGTCTGGGGGAGATTTGCTCTCTCCACTATGCACTTCAGGACAAAGCTGATACTAAAGAAAACAAGGAGAAGGCAGATGTGAAGACTCCCTAGTACATTATAAGGGACATATTAACTAGATGAAGAAGAGAGATCCTGAGAGCCTCTACTCTTTTATGGTTTAAAGAAGCCAGGCTCTGAGGATACACATTAAATTCCCATGATCCACGCTCCAGGGCTCACTTCAGCAAGTGTGGACATGTGGCTTGTGAACTTCAAGTCCACACAGACTTCAGGTACTGGAATATATGGAAGAGTACAAATACTAGACTCAAATCAGAGTTTTGGGCAGGCGTACATGGCCATGGGTTATGACAGATGGAGCTATCTGCCTGGGAGATGAGGCTGAAGGCCCCGCTGGCGGGGAAAACCAGCAGACATTTCCATGCATCTTTCTGGAAGAAGAAAATACATCCAGGAAAGGAAAGTGCTTATAGTCTGGGCCATGAACCTGAATGAAGTCTGGGACTAAGGTGAAATTCTGAGAGACCCAGCCTTCAGAGCAGGGCTGAATCTGTGGAAGGATGATCCAGGGCTTTTCTCACTGATTCTGAGGGGCTGGGATAATGTGGAAAGTTAGCAGGGCCCTCAGGACAGAGCCTTAAATCCACTGGAGTTCCTTCTTATCAGAACAGAGAGGAGCACATCACAAATGAATGCAGAAGTTATACATGTATTATATATATGTAGTAAATTACCTGTTAAATTAATACATTAATAAACATGATTTTAACTGTGTAAGTCATCATTTTGAATTTTGACACTGAGAAAATTCTCTAATGCACAATATGCATGTCACCATGTAGCCCTTGCTCACTCTAAGCCTGAGCATCATGAAGCTCAGGACTAAATCTGTGTCCTTTAAGAGTGACCTGCTCATTGCAGAGGGCTCTGGGGACCTGCTGGGTACAGCACTGATACTGCAGCTCCCTCTCCCCTCCCACATGGTGTATGCATATGATCCCGTCAGGGCTGCATATCTGCAGGGTCTCCCCTCCTTCCCTCACCTTTCTGACCTGCACTTAATGACTTTACTGTAAGAAACCTGGATCAAGTGTTATCAATGACAGGTATGATTACACTTTAAAAAGTAATATATGAAATGGTCAAGTAGTGGCGCTGTGGTTCAAAGTGGTAGAGCTCTGGCCTTGACCTGAAAATCTCAGGGACAGTGCCCCGGCACATAGTTCAAGCTCCCAGAATGACAAAAAATAAAGAAAGAACAGAAATGGTCAAAAACTCTCATATGGGCAGACATGACCCCCTCTAATATCATGATCCTAGATTCTATGTATGCCACAAAAGCCTGGCAGAGATACTCAGATTCAAGCTCCTGTTTACAAAGGGAAACAAACAGGCAGCATCCCCTCTCTCCCAGAATGAGAAAACTTTGATTCTGTGTAGGATGCTGTTAATCATCTTGCTGATCACCCACATCCTGGGAAGCAAGGAGGAAAGCCGGATATAAGGACCACATAACTTGTTCACTGATATCTAAGTGTGAGAACATAAATCAATACTGATCAAGCAGGCTATTTAGTGAATGTCATTCTGTTCAGATCAAACAGGAAAATACCTTCATTCACAAGGATACAGTCAGGCTCAATGCAGACACACTGGGTCTGGAGCTTCAGTAGTCCTTTCTTACCAAGGTCAAAGCTTCAGGATGGAGAATAATAAAGTTAGGGTTTCTATGTCCCAAAGTCAACTCCTAAGGCTGATCCTGCTCAGGCAGAGCTGGTTTTTGGTATATTCGTTTGCCTTGTGTGCAGTAAGGAGCCAAAATACCTGGAGCAAGGTTTATTAATCAACTGGGATTAATTTTCTAGAAGTTGGGTAAATACAAGATTCCTGACTGTCCTGATGATTCACATTCTTGTCATGTCCTTACAGGCTTGATGCCTGTGAAGAAGGCTAAAGAAATTCATATTGGTGATATGGAAGTCACTCTTTTTTTTTTTTTGGGTCCGGTCGTGGGGCTTGAACTCTGGGCCTGGGCGCTGTCCCTCAGCTCTTCAGCTCAAGGCTAGCGCTCTACCACTTGAGCCATAGCACCACTTCCGGCTTTTTTTTTTCTGCTTATGTGGTGCTGAGGAATTGAACCCAGGGCCTCATGCATGCAAGGCAAGTGCTCTACCACTGAGCCACCTTCCCAGCTCTGGAAGTCACTCTTCACTATACTTCCTCTCTTCTTAAAATTATCTGTAAGTAGTTGTACAAATGTGTTGTCATTCAATAAAGCAGTTGATGAACACAATTCATCTTATTCAATATCACCCTTTTCATAATTCTTTCAACCCCTTTCCTCAGTTTTCTTAAGATTTAGGACATGCATTGGATGTTATGCCTGCGTTCTTAACATTCATTTCCTCCTTGCAGGTCACTCTCCATAAGGACACACACGGGGGACACAACTCCTTCCTTTAGAGACAGCTTTGGTGCCATACAGAATGCAGGGATAGAGGCAATGCCAGACTTCCAGTCTCAGAATCAGCAAGGGCAGAGACTTTCACCCCCAAATCCATCCTTCTAGGAGAAGCTACTTAACCGTGAGTTTATGTTTGGGGCTGTTGTTCTGTTCAGAGTTCCAGTGGGTGTCACTAGTGACAGCAGACATAGTTCTCTTATTTCCTCTCTAGTATTTCTTATTGGGGGCTTTGTGTGAGCAGTGTCAGATGTGCCATCTAATGGTCATACTGTAAAATTGCTTCTTGTAAGATTAGAGTAACTAGATTTTATGAATCCTCATTCCCTCCTCTTCTCCCATTTCCTCTCATCTCTCTTTGCATATATTACCTGTCCAAAAGAGTTCATTTTTAAACCTCCATACATACATGCATGCAATTTATTTGCTCATACTTACCACTGGATATTTTATTCCTTTAATATTTACTTCTGATGTTTTATACTGATGATGTTCATATTCTGTATTTCAGTTACAATACCACTATTGCCATCTCCTGTCCTCTCCCCTCCTTCTGCTTTCCGTACCTAAAGGCACAGTCCCTCTTTACATTCATTGCAGTGTCTCTTTCCATCCTCACCTTTCTCCATTTCCCCATGTCTCCCTTCACATCTGTATGCACACGAAAGTGCACACACATACATGCACACATACTATAAGTCTCCAGTGTTGTTACAAGGTTTATCTACCCAGAGAGTGGGAAAGATATGAATCTTTATCTGGAACACTAAAAGATCAAATTAATATTTCTAGGGATAGGGGAATATTTGTTTCTGCCAGGATAAAAATGCTTATTTTATGCAATTGCATAGTTATATGTTTTTTTTCTTTTTTTTTTTTTTTTAGTTTCAACCATTTCTTTTTTTACTGTGAAAATACAGAGGGGTTATAATTACATGGGCAAGGTTATGAGTATATCCCTCCCCTATGGTATAACACCTGTTTTCACTATATTTGTTTGTTTTTTATTGTCTTTAAGTAGTTATACAAAGGACTTGCCATTTAACAAGCAGTTAATAAATACACTATATCTTTTTATAATATTTTATTGTTATTGTAGGGCTGATATATACAGGGGTTACAGTTACATGAATCAGATAATGAATAATGAGTACAATTCTCTGTGAACCATGTTTCATTTTTTGTCACCCTTTCCCAGTCTTTCCCTCCCATCCCCACCCATAATTTATCCAGTTCATTTTCCACATAGTGTCCAGTGTGTATCATTGCTGTATTTGTTTATCTTCATTCCACATTTTATGTGTCCTCCCTTACTCTCTCAAATACAAGCAAAACAAAAGGAAAAGAAAACAGAAACAGCAACATATATCTTGATCAATGTCATCTCTTTTAACATTCCCATTATTCTTTGTTCATACAAAATTGTCATTCCACTTACGGGCTGTGAGCAGTTACAAGATCCTACCAGAAGCATACATGTGTCAATTGTCACATATTAAATTGTGTTCTACTCTTATCATCCCTCTTAGGTGGATATTCTCTACCTCTGTAAATTAGGCCAATATCTTTTAAAAAAATGTTCTGCTATGACAATGCCTATATCTGACCTGTCTAGTACAGCAGTCATTAGTTGCATATGGCTATTAAGCAGTTGAAATGAAATGAATGCAACTGCAATGTGTATAATTTATAATTAGAGTAAAATTTAAATTTAAACACACATATGCTGCTGGTATTGGTTATGTGAGACAGCACATTTTAACAATAATATTCATTAATATTATTATGATGATCAGGATGATAATTATTAGCATAGTCTGTCCTACAGTCCCTGGATCTCCAGGCTGCTGCTGCTGCTAAGAGTGACATCATTGTTTAACCACTGTCACTCAGTTGTGAGGGGATCTGTGCCTGAAGATCCAAACCCGGTAAATACAGTGTTCAGGTGGTTTTCCCAACCTTGTTACTTGTTTTAATTTTTGTGCCACCACTGGTGCTATACTTTAGCTTTTTCCCTCAAGGTTGAGCCACGTCTTCACTACCAGCTTTTTGATTGTTTGTTGTAGATAAGAGCCTTACATTCCAGTGGATCCCTTGTAATCCTTGCTGTTCAGAAGACTAAGATCTGAGGATTGTGGTTTGAAATTAGCTTGATCAGGAAAGTTCATGGAACTCACAAGTGGACATGGAGCTGTGGTTTAGGTGGTAGTGTTCTAGCCTTGAGCAAAAAAGCTCAAGGACAGCACCTAGGCCTTCAGTTTAGGCCTCAGGCCAACAACCCCTTCCCCCCACCCCCAAGCCCCCCCCAAAAAGATTCCTATGCATTTTTTTCCTGCCTGAAGTTGGGGTTGGCTTCAAAATGCCATCCTCAGATCTCAGCATCCAGAGTAGTTTAGGATTACAGGTGTAAACCACTTGCTCCCAGCTAATTTTTGAAACTTTTGTAGATATTGTAGGTGTTAATGATTCTTGCAGCATGAAACAAATCTCAGCTATTACGAAGGTGAGTTTGTTAAAGGAAGTTTTCCAAATATAAATTTACTTTGAGAATTCTGTTATTAAGTATGCTGTCATGGTTATACATTTTTACTCTTACCATATGTTTTTGAAGCTCATAAATATTTTATTTTAGCAGTTGCATTTTTTGACATGATATTTTTAATATGCCTTTTGATTTCTTCTTAGACCAACTTTATAAATCAGATATACAGGCACTGCATGAAAAATGTAGTCTTTACTTGGCTTATGTAAATGTAACCCCTCTGTAAATCATTTTTACAATAACAGTAAAAGAATAAAATAAAATAAATGTAATGCTTGCCCCCATTATATTTGTAAAAATTTCAGGTTTCTTTTTTCTATTGATTTGTTCTTTCATCCTTTTTCATCAATGAAAACAATTTGACTCTTTGTTTTTAAATTTATTAACAATTTTTAGTAAATACACATAATTATTAATGAAAATAAATTTTGCATAAGAAAAATACATTATGTTGTTGTTGGTGTAATGTATTTTATGTCTTAAAGATATGATTTTTTTGTACTTGTAAATAATTAAAGATTGAATCCTTTTCATTAGTGATCTTCTATGTATAGTCTGTGTTATTGAATGTAGCATAGTAGAATATGCTATTATTTTTGTAAATCTATTTCTCCCATTCAGTCACTGCTTATTTCCAGTATTCTGAAGTTCTAATGTTTGGTTCATCTATGGTCACAATTGATCTCCTTGTAGGAGAGTGACAGATACCCAGAACAGGCATGAGTTAGTGCCCTTAATGGACCAAATAGCAGCAGTGATGTCAGGTCCCCTCCGGAGGTCATGACAGATCTTCCCTGTTAGCGATGTTAGCAATGACATTTAAAGAGAACTTACAGCCATTTCCTAGTAAAATGTGTTCAAAATAGACTCTTAATATAGAGGGAAGAAGAGGCTACCTGGTTATTTTGGCCAAGTATTGGTTCCTGTGTTTGCATGAGGGCTGCCCAGTGCTCGTGACAGGCTTCCCATGACTCTTTCTCAAGACTCTGAAGCCATTTGCCCCTGAGCCAAGTCTGTTTCCCTGTAGTCCTCTGAGCTTTGCAGATGATGCTGCTACATTGAGAATCTCAGGCTATACTGGGAGTTTGTGTTTGGGGCTGTCACATTGTTTAGGGTTCCAGTGAGTGTCCAGCTCAGAGCTGTGTGTGCAGGGTCATCACACTTCATAGCGTGTTTGTAGAAATATATATATTCTATAACTCTTCTATTGTACTTGTCATGTCTTACAGATTTAATTAAACAGGAAATCACATATTTAAAAAAATGTTCTTATATTTTGCATGTAGTGAAAACAATGATTTCCTAAGGTAATTCAGGAATGATTTACCTTTACCTATAAATAAACACTTGTTTTATTGGAGGAACATTAAAGCTGTGATATTTGAATGCAAACTAGGAAGTTTCTACCATCATTTTATGTATCAATTTGCCTAAACCCTAAATAAAAGGGTTCTTCTTTTTAAATTCTTTTAACATAACTCAAAAACCAATTTGTGTATTGCTTAATGAGTAAGATTTTTGAAATATAAAAAAACAAAATATATATTCTAAAGAGTTGTGTTGCCAAATCCTTCCTGTATGTTTTTCTTTGTGTTTATTTTGTGAACAGGTATACAATGATACTGAAAATTAGAATCTATTTCCTTGGCATTAAAAAATCTGACTGAACAGATTATTTCCCTGATTATTTAAATATTCTTTTACTGTGAATGGCATGATATGTAATTGCAATGAAACTAACTAGTTCCAGAAATTTTGATTATTGTTTTTATCAGAAACTAATACACAATACAAAAGCGGTTCTTGTGAAAATATAGAAATAAGATTAAGTTTCGGTAAATGGCAGTATCATGTCATACTTTGGCAAAGTAGCAGGGTATAAAATTAACCCTCAAAAATCAATGGCTTTTCTGTATGCCAACAATGAGAAGAGCTTGTCTGAAATCAGGAAAGCAATTCCTTTTGTAATTACCCTACAAAAAATAAAATATCTAGGAGTTATCTAAAGAAGTGAGGGACCTCTACAATGAAAAATGAAAAATCTGAAAAAGGAAATTAAAGCAGAACTAAGGAAGAGGAAATACCTTCCATGCTCCTGGATTGGGAAGATTAACATCGGGAATATTGCAATACTTCCAAAGGCTATCTACAAATTCAATGCGATACCTATCAATATTCCAACCTCATTCTTCAATGAAATAGAAGAAGCAACCCCAAAATTCATATGGAACAAAATAATCCTTAGAAGGAAGAACAGAGCTGGAGGAATATCAAGTCCAAATTCCAACATTTTTCCTAAAAGGTTTCATTTGCTGAGGTAAAAAGCTCCTACAGGGTGGATTGCAATACATTCCCTGGATACTTTCTACCTTGTTAAAATGCAGACTGTCATTCCTGGGACTAAGAAGGGTCAGCTATCTTGAATTTGTACCAAGTGCTCAGTGATGATGAGTGTATTTCTGATTTGGTGGAAAAATCAGTAGCAATGCTTATATATATTTAAGTAAATGAACGTTCCACCATTATATTCACTATGTGGGTTTATCTAGGTATGCGTTTTTCAAGAAAGATTTTCCACTTATCAAATGTTGACTGGAAATATTTAATGTACTTTCTCATTTTTCCATTAATATATTATGATGAAATTTTGTTGAGAATATCTGGAAATACTTTCAAGTGAGCTCCAGGCGCATCACCAGTTGGCCAAGAAATGATGTTGGAAAGTTGGAAAGTAATGATGGCAGCAGACTGCCAATCCCTAACATCAGCACCACATGGGAGGCACAGTGAACATTTACTATTGCTTTCCTGCTGACCCACATATTTGCACAATGTGAAGCCATGACAAGATTAGACATAAGAACAGTGCCACTCTGAACCATTGTAAAATGGCTGGACAGAGATGAGAACAGAATCAACTACGACATGATTATGATTAGTATTCTACAAAATGTTACAAGTATAGATAAATGTTGGGTTAACTATGCCTGTTAGAAGTTCCATACATGATTTAAAGATATTCCATTTGTTCATATACATTCCAGACCTATATTTCTCCTATTAAGATATCTCAGTGAGCTCACAGCTTTCCACCTTCATCCTTTGGTTTCTCAGATGGAACTGAGAGCATCATGGTAAAAGACTTTATGCCATGAGAGAAAAGCACACTGGACACTGATGGACACTAGAGAATCTTCCAAGACCTACACTGTCTAATGTCATAGTTCTAGGCCTCAGAAAGGCTCACTACAACAAAGCAAACAAGGTTATAGACCTCAATACAAGATTCACTTAAGCATTAGTAATGTACTCTTGTCATTATTTTTCAAATGAAGTTACAGAGGTTGATCAGGTAGGGCTGTGAATATTGTTCCACTTGAAAAAGGCCTCAGTCTCAGACATTTGGGACCTATGAACACTATTACAGGGTTTCACCACACTCCACTGTCTTTTTTTTAGTACCCCATGCTGGTTGACAATGACGTGGAAATTGTTAATGCTCTGAATCAACCTCACAAGGTCAGGGGTATACCAAGTGGTCCAGGGAGAGGAATATGTCTACCTGGTGATGGAGATGGCCACCAAGGGAAACCTCCAGATGTGGATTGAAGCATCTGGCTGCATTTTTTAGAATGAAGCCTGAAGGATTCTAAAGCAGATAGTAAGTACTATGCAGTACTTTCATCTGAATCAGATTACACACCTCGACCTAAAACTTGACAGCATCCTACTGTATGGAAATGGCACTGCCAAAGACAGGCATTGGGTTAAGCATGAGGATTGCCACAGGTCAGTTGCTCACAGAAATTCGTGGTGCCTATGTGTATACCATGCCCCTGAAATAAACCTGCAAAAATATAATGGCTTTAAGGTAGCTGTCTTGTGCCTGGGCACTAGCTTGTGGTTTATGGTTAGAGTAAATTTCCCATTTAAAGGGAACGCTTCCAATCAGCTATGTGCAGAAATTGTAGAGGGCAAGTATAATATGCCATCTCACCTGACTACCAAGGACGTAACATCCTTTGGCAGCTCTGAACAATAGACCCGCAACAGAGGCTGGATATACATCAAATCATGGTACACCCGTGGTTTGATCAAGTTGAGGAAGACTGTTTGTATCTAGAATATCCACTGCCAGACCAGTTAGACCCAACAATTGTCACTAGAATGTGTGGCATGGGATACAACAAACTGCAGATCAAAACATCAGTACTGCAGAGAGCGTTTGATGATGTGATGGCCACTTGATGATTAAAGATGGCTTAGAGCCAGCAAGGGTCAGTCAGGCAAAGGCTAACTCAGTGCACTTGGGTTTTTGAATACACTCAAGTGTCACAAAGCTTTCTGCCTTCCCTCTTGAGGGAAGAGCAAATAAACCTTCCCTAATTTTATTCTTTGCCATTACCATTTTAGTTTCTGCTGACTGTGATGAGAAAGAGTGGATAGGCAGAAGTTCCTATCAACTGTCTTAACTAGAGCCAGAAAGCCAGAGACCAGAGTGCAGAGTCCAATAGTATATCTTCTTCAGGGTAATTCAGCTAAGAGACAGTACCAAACACTTCTAAGAGCTTGATGATCAGGTAGTTTGGCGAATAAAGAGTAGAAGCTAGAAAAGACACAACTGGATTTTCAGCTTCTGAACAGAAATAACAGTATGCTATATAGTTGTGGAGCAGGATCACATCTTGATGGAAGTATTTTAACTTTCATTACAAATGAAAAATAAATCACATACAACATTTGATAACTATAACCTGGATAGCTGTAAACAGCTATAAATATAATATATAATAAATATATAAATTCATATATGTATAATTTATGTTTATATGTAATATTGTATAATTCTAACATTATCTTATAATTATTATAATTATAATTTATATTTAAAATATAAATAAATAGCTTATGAAACAGTTTTTTCATTAAATACCTAATGGTTTATCTGAAGTCTCGATATTTGTACTTTTATGATTGTTCTACTAGTCGTTGTAGATTGTATGTAGTATAATTATCAAATTGGTTTCTTCTGGACTCAGTCACTTTCATTGTAACAACACAATTTTCTTTCTTGGTAGACTTACACAATCTGCTCTACTGATTTCCCAGAACAGCAACACATGAGCACACCTGTCTCACTCAGAAGGAAGGTTTTAGTTCACGTTGTATCAGTATGGGAGGACCATGTGTATGTTGAAAGCAGTAATAAACTCCAACATCCTCAGCCCCACCCTGATGATTGCCAGTGTGGAATCTGTGCCTGATCCACTGCCACTGAACCTGTCTGAGACCCCAGGATATTGGTTGGAGATCCTATTGATCAAGAGTTGTAGAGACTGGCCTGGCTTTTACAAGAACCAAGCCAGATAGGTGTTTCCATTGCTATGCAGAAGACTCTGACTAGAGCTGCAGGAGATAGAGGCTGGCTCTCCCAAGGTGAGGGTCAGAGAACCTGGATTCTGAGTCAATACAGCATCCCCACTTGACCCTAAAATAATGAGAGAAGTGAACACAGTTAATTACAAGCATCATAGGATATTTTCATAAGCATCTTTTTTATTTCATACTATAATTTAAAATTTTTGTTTTATGCCTCAAAATGTTCATAAAATATACAATGAACACACACACACACACACACACACACACACACACACACACACACACACACACAGAGAGAATTTGATGCTTCTAAACCATGCCGGTAAGGGACATCTATAATTTGCCAGCACCATCCCACTATCTAGTTGTAACCAGAGCACAGGTCCTTGTTCCTTCAGGAATCTGCTCAATCTCACAGATACATATGTCACATTTCCATCCAGGAGGACAAATCTGCACATCTCACATGTGGATACAACAAACATGGAGAGCAATGGCAACAGAGTTCGGCCCCTCCCCATCCTTTTCCTCAGCTCTAGTGAGTTCTTACCTGGGATCCAGAGCATGAGTAGCCCCAGGAGCTGAGGAGGGCACCTCAATTTGAGAGTAAGGAGTCCTGGTCAGTCCAGGCAACTTAGAGCTGAGCTTTTATATTGTACTTGCAGGGAAGCTCCTCCCTAGGGAACAATATGCAAATATCCTGGTGGGTGCAGTGGTGAGAAACAAACTGTCAGATGAGACAGAAACAGAGGGTGAGCCCTCTCCTGTGAGCAAATGACATTAACTGTGATCAAGGAAAGGTCAAAAGCTATATACATATAACTATATAAGATGCAGTTAAGCACAATGAAGCCCAAGATAAGGACACAATTGGTTTTTTCTGAAGAGTTAAAAGTGGCTTCGTTTCGAAGCAGTGGCCATTCTGCTGTTCATATTAACTCAGGGCCCACCTGAGTTCCACGAGCTGACTTGTTTGTGCTGAAACTGCTCTGAAGTCAGGCCCCACTTTGTACTATAGCTAACCTTAGACCCCCACAAACTCCTGGAGATGACTAAGCTGGCCCAAGATAAACAGACCCTGTGAGAAAACCCAGACCAGCAATTATCCCAGCTAGCAGAACAGCTTATCCGAATCCAACTAGCCAGAAAACTCCCTGCTAAACTTTAACTGCTCTGAAATGTCCAGATGGCCCTTATCACCCTGGAATGTCCTGCATCTGGTTGCTGTAACCTTGTGATTTTTGCCTTCATAAGCCTTGTAAAATTTCAGCTCAGGGCTTCCTCCTAATCTCTGCTGTGTAAGTGTGAAGGACAAAGCCTGAGCTGCAGCCCATCTGAATAAAGCCTTGCTTTTGCATTTCGGAACTTCTGACTTTTCTTTTTGGTGGAGGTCCTGGGATGGGGGCACAACATTTCTTTCTTGCTCTTGTTTCTAATGGATTTACAAGTTACCATGTGATTTTTTGTTGCTTTGTGTGTCCCTCCCCCACCGTATAACCCCTGTTTTCACTGTATAAAATGTTGGTATATTTTGGAGAGTGGAAAAGAAAAAACAAAATGTTTAAATAGGCATACAGGTTGACCCATTGCAACAATGAGATGTACAAGACACTATGTTGAAAAAGGAACTTAACAATTTAGCTGGGGTTAGGGTGAGGGGTGGGGAAGGGTTAATTGAGGAGGTGGGGGGGAAGGTATGGTAGGGGAAAATCAAAGGAGGAAGCAACGATGCTTGATAAGAAATGTACTCATTACCTTGCTCATGTAATTGCAAAGCCTTTGTACAGTATTTTTACAATAAAAAACTTATTAAAAATTTACTCCATGGCTATATTGAAGTTTCCATGTGTAAAAAGGCATACCATCTTTTTATCTGTTTTCTGATTCTGTTTCAGTAGAACTCTTCTATGTACAAATGTATATTTTATTTAAGAGTTATTTTTTCAAATATTTTTGCTTAGTTCTGCCTTTTCCTTTGTAAGTTTTACACATAATCTTCCAATGATAACTAACACATTAACCTATATGGGTCCATTCTTTTTTGTACGTTTTATTATTGTAAAGATACTGTAGAGAGGGGTTCCAGTTACATGAGCAAGGTAATGAGTACATTTTCAATTAAGCATTGTTGCTTCCTTTGTTTTTCCCCTACCATCCCTTCCCTCCCATCTCCACAACTACACCTCCTCACCATCCCTTCAGAAATTGTTAAGTTCGTTTTCAACTTAGTGTCTTGCACATCTCATTGTTACAATAGGCCAACTTGTATCCCTATTTAAGTATTTTGATTTTTTCCCTTCCCCTCCCCAAACTATAAAAGGTGCAGGGCACCAACATCAAATACAGAGAAAACAGGGGTTATACCATGGGGGAGGCACATACAAAGAAACAAAAAACATCACATGGTACATTATAACAACGATAGAAACAATAGTAAGAAAGAAAAAAAAATCACTTGGGTCCCTATCTTGGGGTTCATTTCACTTACCATCATCTTATCTGGTCATATGTACATAGCTTTTGACCTTTTCTGCTTGTCCTTGACATAAGCTAGTATGGGTCCATCCTATGACCAAATGGGTAGAGGCATCCTGGAGATTTATTTTCTCTGTAGCTTCAGCATTAGAAGGATACACTATAAACTAGAAGGATATAAATTTAGAATCACCTTCCATGGCTGTTATTCTTTACCATGACATAGCATCCTGGGGTGTTTTTCAGGAATAATCTATGTAAATGAGATAGTGAGATATAGTTTTCCATTAGGTGGTAGTAGCCTCTGAATTTGAATTCTACCACCATGTCTAGCATTCAAAGGCCTCAAAATCCTCGGTGCCAATCCTCCCTAGGTCTCACTGGAGAGACTTCAGTGTCACTGGACTTAAAGCCCTAGAGATTCTGTTAGTCTTTCTTGTGTTATACTTTCTGTTTAGTCATTGTTTATGAGCTATAATAAAAGTAAAATTGTCCTAAATTTTAAAAGACAGAAGAAGAAGAAGGGAAAGACAAAGGAAGTTAATCAATTAAAATCTACAAGTCCATACCTAAATGATCACAAACAACACCATACTAAAGCTACCAGCACCACTATGTTTATTGCAGCATTGTTTGCCATAGTTAAGATATGGAACCAACCCAGATGCCCCTCAATAGATGAATGGATCAAGAAAATGTGGTATAGATACTCAATGGGATTGTATGCCTCCATCAGAAAGAATTACATTGCCCCATTTGTGAGGAAATGGAAAGACTTGGAAAAAATTATATTAAGTGATTTACTTGCTCTTAATTCACCTTTTTGTATACCTTTTCCTTAATATTTAACTCATAATATTTAGTAGTGGCAAGTTCAACACTCACAGTAGAAACTCCTTCAGAGTGAGTTTTCCCCCAAGTAATTCCTTATGATTAATTGGATATATTTCCATGTAAAGTTATAATCTGTAGGACAATATTTCATAAAATGGAAGAGTTTACCTATACATTGGTTAAAAAATATGGTAAGTCTTAAGACGATACATAAATGACATAGCATATAATAACAAAAGAATGTGACAATAATACTTATTAGACAGTATACTGGAAATGAACTTCACAGCTTGGGCTGAGAGAGTAGTTGGCAGGGTAGACATTGGAGATAATGAGGGAGAGGGTGGCACTATTCAAAAAGAAATCTACTCATTACCTTACATTTTTAATTGTAACCCCTCTACATATCAACTTTACAAAAAATGTGAAAACAATAAAATAGGGAAAATCAGAAAAATCATAGACTAATATCTAATAATACATCATATATACAAAATAACACATAATATATTGTATATAATTTATATTTAATTATTACGTACTGTATCTCATATATTAGGTATATATACATAAATATGATACATAAATTGCATGCATATGTTCACTTGTCAATCTGAGAGTCAGAGGGATTCTGACTTAAGGAAGATCTGCTTTATCTTGAGGTTTCTCCATTTTTATTTTTATAAATAAAAGATGTCAGTGTTGTTCCTCTGACTGTCAAAGATTCCTTGATTCTTGAGATTAAAACAGAGAAGATTCAGTGAGCTAGGAACACTGCTGTGATTCTTGGTGGGAACTGGTCTGGAGGACAGAGGGACTAAGCTCAAGAAACATCTCACCTTCAGTGTACCTTGCAGGGGAGAGCACAGGATGGCTGGATACCAGTGCCAACAATGTTGTTTGTATTCAGTGTTTCTCTTGATAATTTCAGCTTGATTGATAAGTGGGACTGGGATTTAGAAAATAGAAATAAACTAACTTTATCCTCCTTTCACTCCTCCCTTTCTCTCCTTCCATTCACACCATCTCCTACTTCGCTTCTCTCTCTCTCTCTTTCTCTCTCTTTTTCACTCTCTCTCTCTCATTTTTCTTATTTTTCTCAGCAATGTATGTTGATCAAGTCGAATATATTGCACAAGTATAAACTCTTTTAAATTAGATAACTTATCTCTGCAGTTCATCATTCTAATTGAGTTAGAGAGGAAAGGTATAGGCTATATCCATTTATGTGAAAAATATTTCTAATAGAGTCAACAGCTATCCATGACATAACAGCAGGCCCAGAATAATGGAAAATACCTGTTTTAATAAATAGGAAAACTCTGAAACAAACTTTGTACTCATTGATATAGTTATTTAGCATTTTAACACTTAAGTTGTATTAAAGTATGAAATGTTCACTATTATCTTCTGTACCTAATATTGTACTGAGGTTCTCCAAAAGAAAAGCTACAACTAATTGAAAAAAGCACAAAAGACCTGAAGCAGAAAAAGGAAGTGGCAAACTGTCTTTACTTGCTGATGAAATTCATGCATGAAGTATTGAAAAATCTCAAAATAAAAGTTTTGAAATAACTTCGAAGTGTCTCTGTGCACATTGTGAATATCTATTCAAGATTTAAAAAACCTGAATAAAGTCAGAGTATTTACATGCTTATAGTCTGGAATGTCATTTTAATATTTCAACATTCAGCCCAGGGCCATTATAGCACATCTATAATTACACTTACTCCAAAGATTGAGACATAGAAGCTCGCTGGTCCAGGATATCCTGGGCAGGACTCATGTCCCATAATTCTAGGACAGCTCTTGCAAGAGGAAGCATGAGGAAAGCATCTGGGACAGCCCAGGCTCACACTTCTGCTTCTTGGAGGTTTATGTTATGGCTTGTATCACTGTGGGTGTGTTATCATAATACTGTTGACAGTAATAAGTGGCAATGTCTTCAGGCTGCAGGCTACTGATGGTGAGAGTGAACTCTGTCCCAGATCCACTGCCACTAAATCTGGAGGGGATCCCGGATTGCAAATTGTTTGCATTATAGATCAGGAGCTTTGGAGCTCCCCCTGGTTTCTGCTGGTACCAATTTAACCCATAGTGAATGCTCTGACTGGCCCGGCAAGTGATGGAGACTCTGTCTCCAGGAGATGCAGACAAAGTGGATGGAGACTGGGTCATCTGGATGTCACATCTGGTACCTGCCATTGGAAAAGTAACAAGTATACATAGAATCAAGCATGTTATAAGAAAGCTTCATAAACAGCCAAGCATCACTGACTACAGCAGACTGAGGAGACCCTCAGCGTAGTCTTTCCTTACCTGTAATCCAGAGCAGCAGGAGCCCCAGGAACTGAGCAGGGGCCTTCATGTCCATGCTGTGTGCTGACTAGGACTGACTTCTGCCCAGGGTGTGAGCAGCTTTCAAGAACTGCTCAGTGCAGTGGGCTGCGCTCTGGGCACATGCAAATCAGTAGGGGTTGGAAGGGGCCAGCACAGCTGCACCAACATGCCAGATTCCAGTATCTCAGCCCAGACATGATGCCCCAGATACAAAAAAACAAACCAGGGTAGCACTGTTGTACCTGAAGAGCATGTGTTTCTCTCTGTGGTTCAGGGGACACAATGCTTCTCTGGTTAAATACAATGAACTTTAATTTATACATGGGTCATGACATGCTTTTCATGATAGCATTTTATCTAAGTCATTTTTTCAAACAAAAATGGTCCCAAAATGTAGAATTAATGATTTAGATCAGATTTTCTAAGTCTTTGGTTTCCTTGAACCCATTTGTTAATCATAGACACAATCAATCAATTACTCAGCCTACATGGGTATGTAGTTGATAGAGAGAGTGGTAGTTAAATAAATAGATGATAAACAAGTATCAATTAATACTTAATGAAAGACAATGAAAAGTATGAAATTCAAGTATGTGCAGTATTGTGCTATGGTGTACAATGTACAGGCTAGCCATTGAGTTTTACAATCTACTCCAGGTTGCTGTCCTATGTTTCTGAATGTACTTTCCCACCACCATCATGCAGTAGACTTAATATCAGACATTGGCTCTCGGTATACTGAAAGGACCTGGCTACAGGCATAACCTTATTATCATTGTACATTTCTGAGCTGCAAGTCTCCTAAAGTCTTGATGACATTCATGCCTTATTGTTCTTAATCCAAGTTATTCCTCCTCAGAACCTGAGCTATTCTCTAAACCAAGGCTGAACTACAATTTACTCTGCCTCTTAAAACTGTAAATTCCTATAGTACCTCCCATTTAATGGAATTTGTAATTAAAGAAGTTTTCAGTGATTGAACTCATAGTTTATGATATAAACAAGCTCTGAAAGGATGACATGTAGCATAGTGAAGTGTGAAGTGGGACACCGGAGCTGCAAAGCCCAGAGAAGACAAGGGAAAATGCCACAGGTGATAAATCCAGAGTACGATGAGGGAGGCTCCCACCTGGAATCCAGCATGTGAGGAAGCTGTTCACCCTAGTGCTGGATGTCATAACTGGAAAGACACGGACAGGACATTTGCTTGACAATGAATCCACCCTCTTATTGTGAGTCCAAGCAGTTGCTTCAGGTGCACAAAGATAACATTGCTCCCCAAAGGCCAGTAGCTCAGAGACCAGGCATTGCCCAAGTCAGAGTCCATCTGTACCAGGCCCTACATGACAGGTTCCTATAGCAACCCTGCTCACTGAACTATTTCACACACTATTGGAGCAAAGCAGAGTATAGAAATAAATTCATGTTTTCCTCTCCCCCCTCCACATAATGAGTAGAGCTTAGATGCTGGACCTGGCTTATGGTAAACATGCAGTCCTGGTGGAGACAACGTCTCTAGATTATCATTCTCTGACGTGGGTTTGAGAGAAGAACAATTAGAGGAATAGCTCTCAGTTGCAGGTGGAAGAAGAGTGTATATGAGGATGGAGAAAAAATCACCCCACTAATTGTGAAATAAGACAGTCAGTCCTGGGCTGGGAATGTGGCTCTACGGTAGAGTGCTTGCCTAGTATGCATGAAGCCCTCGGTCCAATTCCTCAGTACCACATACACAGAAAAAGCCAGAAGTGGTGCTGTAACTCAAGTGGTAGAGCACTAACCTTCAGCACAAAGAGGCTCAGGGATAGCATCCAGGACCTGAGTTCAAGTACAGGACTGGCAAAAAAAGACAATCAGTCCCAGAGACCTAAGGTGGAGTAAGCCAGACCAAAGGAAATATAGGTCCCATGGTTTCCCTTATTTACAATAATTAGTGTATATATAGAACAATTTTATCAGATGAGCAGAAAAAGCTCAAAAGCTATGTACATATGACCATATAACATGATGCTAAGTGAAATGAACCCCAAGATATGGACACAAGAGGTCTTTCTTTATTGTTGTTATTTTTAAAGTACTGTGTGATTATTTTGTTTTCTTTGTATGTTCTTCCCCCTACGGTATATCCCCTGTTGTTACTGTACTTGATTTTGATACACTGCATCTTGTATATACATTTGTCTAATTTGGGGAGGGGAAGAGCAATCACAAAATTGTGAAACAAAGACATAGGATGACACATTGCAACATATCCACAAGAGATTATATTGGGAATGAACTTTATAACTTTGGGGAAGGAGGAGGAGAGGGAAGGGGAGGGTGAAGGGGTGAGGGTGGTGGGGGAAAAGGGATAGAGGGAGAACAACTAGGGAAAGGGTAACAATGCTCGACAGGAAATGTACTCACCGCCTTCCTCATGTAAAACTAACCCCTCTGTACAGCATTTTTACAATAAAATAAATTTTACCAAAAATAATAGAAATGTTTTATTGGATCTAATAAACTAATCAGAGTGGTAATGGCTGAAAAAATTGACACAGAGGAAAAAGCCCATTTCTTATAGTTAGTGAGCTCATAACATTAAAAAAAAATAAATTGAATAACAGCAGAGATGTTTATACCTAAAAATGGGAATATAAAACTCCATGGAGGTATTTTTACAATCTAAGTAGGAAACCTAAATTATTTCTTCATGATAATTGGGCACTTAATCATATTTCTATTTCTCTGTATACAATGGGACAGAATGACTAATTTTCTGATGAGCAAAATGTGATCCTGTCAAGGTGTATAGCTCTTAGTGAGAACCTTACTTCATCTCATCCCAGGCTGTATGTAGAGCACCCACAACAAGGAGTCCATAGTTGAAATGTAGATTTCCCAGATTAAAACACAAGAGTAGATCCACTGTTCATTTGTCTCAATGCAATGGCTGAAATTTCACTGGACATTCATCAAAACCTGCTGAAGAACAGGATGCTTTGTCAGAGCTGCACAGACACATTATTTCCCCTTCCAGCAATCAAATATATGACAAAACAATTCCTATCTGCTACTCTGAAAACTAAAATTATGAAATTTTGTTATGGTTGCCGCAACTATTAATACTGTAATTATCCAATATGGAAACTTTGACTTAGGCAAAATGAAGAAGCAGTACAAATTCTGTCATGAGCTCATAGAATCAAAATATAATCATGAAAACATTTGTCATATATCAGTGTCTCATGACTATATTCCTAACCATACAGGAGCATGGATATCTCAAGGATCATGATCAAATCCCAAGTAACATTCAAGAAGGTGGACTGGAGGTGTGGCTCATGTTATAGAGGACCAGGTGAACAAGCATGATGATAAAAATATAAATAATATAAAATAGGAAGGGATAGCGGGAGAACAATAAGAGAAAAGGTAACAATGCTCGACAAGAAATGTACTCATTGATTTACTCATGTAACTGTAACCGCTCTGAACAGCATCTTTACAATAAAATTAAATTTAAAAATAAAAAATATAAAGTACCATTTTCACAATGTCGCCTCTGACGTGCTTCAAATTCTTAATCCTGTTGTTTTTTTGTGGAAGTAGTTGTCCCCAAGTGCCTACTATCTGGCCATCATTAAGGAAAAGACTGAGGCAGGTGCACTGCCTTGTAATGTCCATTGTGTTGCAATTGTTTGGGGCCAGGACACTGTCTGGCTGCTGCGCCTCCTGGGCCTTGGAAAACTACTTGTTGAGGTAATTCTTTGCCATCCCTGGAGACCAATGTTTGAGGACAGATTAATTCTCACAGAAACAGTTCCCTTCCAAGGCTGAAATGGATGTTTTCTGTGATCAAATGGGGAGTGTTTGCGTAATATAAAAGTGATGTCTAGTCACAAAGCACAAAGCATTACTCCAAGCTCTGGGTTGATGGAATAGATCCTTGAATCTCAGGGCATGTAGAATTGAACCTGCTTGTTTATTTCTAACTAGCTTCTGAGTTTGAAGTCTCTTATCCCCTAAGTAGACATTTCTTAACATTCTTCTCTACATCTGAATCCAGTTTAAAGGTAACATTTTGCTCTGTAGCTCTCTCCTGTGCTCCATGAATCGCCGGCTAGAAGGGCTATGCATCCTATTCAGTGGTTGAAGACCTGACTCTACTTTCAAGGAAAGAGGCAGCTAAAGACCACATCTTGGAGTCCCAGTAAGATGGCAGCAAAAGGTGAATATGAGTTTAAAATAACACAATTGGAAATGCAATCCTCCAAACCTTACCAGCCCCCCTTCCATAGCTTAGGATAAAAGCTACACAGCACTGTGTACAGCACTATCAGCTTAGAAGGGGTCTTGTGAACTTTTTGTCCAGGATGGCCCTCAAATCACATATTCTCAACCCTCAATTAAGTAGAATTAAAGTTGGAGCCATTGAGGCCTTTTAAAATTTTATTTTATTGCAAAGATACTGTGTAGATGGGGTTATAGTTACATGAGTAATGTAATGAGTACGTTTCTGTCGAGCATTATTAGCCTCTCCTTTGTTTTTCTCCTCCTATCCTTTGAATGAAGTCTGAAAAATTTAGTCCAGAAGTTTTAATGAGAAAAATGTCTATAGATCTAACACTTGAGTGACACCTACTGTTTTGCTGGTATAAGGATCAGATGATTGTAAATACCATTAAATTCAGGAAGCTCTACTGTCAAATTCCACTTCTTCTCAATTACAGTCAGAAGGAATTTCCATTATCTTGAAATATTTCTCTAAACTAATTCACTCTCTTGACCAAAGTCCTCTTTATCTTACCTGGTGATGGAAGTGTTCTTTTACTTTCATTATACCATGTAAATGTTTGAAATGAAAAGCATTATTGAGAGCTCGTCATATAGCACTATTTTCAAAGAAATCAAATGGAAAGCATGTATTTGCATCAGCTCCTACCAAATAAACTAGTCATATTTATTTTCAAATTCAGACAGTAATATTGTCAGAATAATGTATTGATATATTGTTTGATTACATTTTTATTTTTGTGATGATCATAAAATATGCTATCACTTTAAAACCTTATTGAAAGAGATTTCTAACCCCCTTACAATGCTGTCATCATGGAAGTAGCAAATAAGTACTCTGCCTATACAAACTATTTAAAGAATAAAATAAAGATGTATATTACTGTCATCACAATAAATCAGAAGAATAAGGACCAGTGAGTATAAGATATCACAGTAAACACCATTCGTTCTATTTAGACTGATGGTCACTAAGTTTTATTTTCCCCCATTAGTTGATAAATTTGTATTTGACCAAATTTTACATTTGGTGTGGAAACTTCTAGGTGGAAAAGGTAAAAGAAATGAGCCACAGGGTAATCCAGTACATGCTCTGTTACAGAGTCAGTGTCTGCTTTTGGATATTAGCTAATGACTGAGTGTGCAAGAAGGCTGCTGGTGGTTATGGAGAAAGATAGAATCTTGCACAGGCTCAGGTGTCTTTGCTTCTTATGGCTACACAGAAAATTCCTAATGCAGATCTGACTGATGAACATGGATTCCTACTGCCTCTGCTCCATGTTGGGAGAACCCTGATGGATCTTTGGTTATCATGTCACAGCATGCAACATGTTCCTAAACCCAGCTGTGCTAGTCTACCCCTTGGAGCAGAAAGCAGTTTGGAAGCTCTTTTTACCTGCAATGAGGGGATTGACAGAGCATCAGATTTCTTTGCAGGGGATCAGCACAGGACATTGTTAGCTACAGACAATGCATTACACTCCTGTGAATCTTGCAGATGTTCAGACACTATATGAGAGCTAGGCTACTGCCTCTTCATCATTCATTGCTCACAAGAAATAGCCTAGACCTCTTTTTGCACTCATGTCATTGACAGCCATCACATTCCCACCATAGCCCACTGACTGAAGGCATGAAGTCAATGGTAGCTAACACCTCTGCATATCCTACATGCCAATCTCTGGCATTCTAGGGAAAATGAAAGGGGGGCTTTGCAAGACCAGTGCTGTTGGAGCCTCTCCCTCTTGATGTATATAATGTGGTGTGGACAGTGGTGGTTGCTTCAGGTTTATCAAGCACCTGGAAGTAATGTCCATCCACACCTGTGCTGATAAAGATGGTGTTCAACTGCTTCCTCCTCCTCTTCCCTCTGCCCCCCCAATGCTTCCTGGTACATGAAGTGTTGGTTTCTCAGGCAACCTGGCTATGAACCCATTGGCTCCAGTGTGCCTCTCCAGCTGCCTCACCAGACGGAGTGCAGGTAGAGGGACACCACCTGTGTCTCTCAGCATTTCCAGGAATCATTTTTCACCTGGCTATTCTTAAAAATATTAAAACCCTTTTTAATGTACAAGATTGTTCATAAAATTTTTAATTGTCACTATTTATTTGTTTGGCTCTGGTCCTGGGGCTAGAACTCAGGGCCTGGTTGCCCTTGTTGAAGTTTCCTTCCTGAAGGATAGTATTCTACCACTTGAGCCAAGGCTCCACTTCCAGCAATGATTTTAATGGTGGGATGCCTTTGGGGAAGAGTAGTTCAGTGGAGATGACAGGCTCCTGTACTTTCCTATCTGGTCTTTTTGGAATCGTGGTCTTCTGATCCCAAGCTCCTGAGTACCTAGGATAGAAATCTTGAGTCAGAGGTCCTTCAGCTCTTCCTCTCTTTGGAAAACATGTGATTACTTTTCCCTATCCAGAGACCCACTGAGTAGTCTCTGCTTTATTTGAGCCTGAAACACATAAACACACTGATTGTGTGTGTTTGTTGTGTACATGTGTGTGTCTATTCTTTGCTCTATACAGATGTTCCTTGTGACTTGAAATCCCCCCACAGTATTGCACTTATGTATTTATATATTGGTATAAAATTAATTTCACTGATATTGACCATGTTTGAGTGCTTTCCCTATCCACAGCTGATTTGCACAATGTGTTCACTATGTGGGTCTGTGTGGGGGCTCATGCTGCATCTTCACACAGCTGTTCCCTATGAATGGGAGAAAAACCCCTCCCTCCCCAAGAGTATTAAGGAATAGTAATGTATATATCTTCTAAACCCAATCCACTGAGAGATAACTTTTCCTTAGGACATCTTCCTTCAATTGTATAAGGGTGGGAGTTAAGGAGGGAGGAGCAGCCATGAGGTACTCGGGTCCCAGGAGTAAGGTAAGAGTGGACATATTGTGAGACTGTGACTCTTGCAGAGGCATGAGAAAGCCAGTGGGCAGTGTCCTTTGGATATCTCCCCGTTATTCCAGGCTTCCAGAGCTCATTGTCAGGGGAACTTGCCATTGCCTTGGTTGTCCTCGTGAAT
Organism: Dipodomys spectabilis; assembly: GCF_019054845.1. NCBI lineage: Eukaryota > Metazoa > Chordata > Mammalia > Rodentia > Heteromyidae > Dipodomys > Dipodomys spectabilis. The sequence goes on along the minus strand of NW_024870864.1, from coordinate 14,476,139 downwards.
AGTCTTGACCATAGCCGGACAGTTCTTATATCAACGGCCTTTCTGGAGTTCCCCATGGGCCTGGAGCAGCCATGGTGATAGCAGAAGGGGCACAGGCTGTTGTCTGAGCTTGTGGATGAAACATCCTGCCTTCCAGACCACTCGCTCCTCCAACCCCACAAGCACTAGCAATACTACCAGCACCCCTTCCTCCTCCTACACCTCCAGCTCCTGGCTGACCAGTACTGCCCACCCACGTGCCAGGGGGTTGGCAATGTGCACACTCACAGTGTGAGCCAGTTTGGGTATGACCTTGCCTCCTCGGGACATGGCTGGCTTTACAGTCTGGCCAAGAAGCTTGCACCAGGGCCAGGAGGCTTTTCTGGAGGTGGGTGTAGAAGCTTCTGGACCTATTTCCCTCTGCTCTTCTTAGATTGGGCAAGCTAGACCCTGACACTCATTGCTTGCAAACCCTGGGGTGAGTGTTACCTTGATGTTGGTGCGGAAAAGGGGTATAAGTCCTGGAAACCGGTGCGAGGAGAATGCAGGGCGGCCTGGGACTGGCTGGAGCGCTGTGTTGCAGGAGGCCCTGGAATTCCTGGGTGTGCCAGGGAGAGAGGGAGCCGCGCTTTTGTCCACAGTACAGAGGCATCTACAGGACATTCTGACAAAAGGCATGGCTGTCCCTTCCCCTCCCCCTTTCCTTCTCCTTCTTCCACTTTCCAGGGCAAAGGCTCCAAGCCCAGGTGGAGGGAATGGGGACATCCACTGCAGGTCGGGCAGCCCACCCGAGTGGCCTGCAACCCAGGGAAATTAGGGGATTCAGTGCTAAGCGGCACCATTGACACCCTGGCTTCTTGTGTGGAATTGGTTACACTGGCTGTATAGTTGGCTGGGGCTGGGGCCAGTTGTCCCGTGCTCACTCTCGAGACTGAGCTATGCACTGAGTCTGAGGGTCTACTGGGGCCATGGGAGCCATTCCCTTTCAGACCTTCTGGAGCTGAGGCAGAAGCACGAATCCTGCCCCTGGTCCTCTGTCTCCATGGCACCAGCTGGGTCTGGTTGAGGGCATCCTCAAAAGATTGTGGAGGTGCGCGGAATTCATGCTGTGGCTGGGATTTGCTCTGGTGATTGCCCCCACACAGCTTCTCTGGGTTGCCAGAGGTCTGACCTTAGAGGGCCTAATCCTCCTTTCTCTTCCACAGAGGATCAGCACCCTTCTTTTGGTCTGGTACTGCCCTGTCCCTGGGGTCCTCAAGAGAACCCCTTTTGTAAGCACCTTGGTGAGTCCTGGACCTACGGTTTGGGAGGGCACCCGATGCCAGCTATGCACCTCCCCCCCCCCTCGTACCAGTGGGCCCAGGGTCCTGAGGGCCTCTGGAGCTGTTCATGGACCAAAGATGAGGACTGATGCTGCCCCCAGAGGATGCTGGGGTCACTCCGGGATGCTTCTCCCACCTGCTACTGGGTCAAGGGCTGGCAATCTGCTTGCCAGGCCCCTGGAGCTCACACAGCTTCCCAGGCCATGGGGGCTCTGGCCCAGAGCTGGGGCCTCCCTTCCTGGGCACCATGGCTTTTCCCCCGGAGCCACAAACTACACGTGACTCTTTCAACTTGTCGTTTTTCTCCCACCCTGACTCTGACAGCACAAGGGCCTCTTTTCTGGGCTCTTGAACACCATCCTGTTCAGAGACCTGGTGTAGAAGCATCGGCAGAAGCGCTGGGTCTCCCAGTGTGTGTCCAGCTCCTTTGCCATACTGCCCACCAGCGAGTGCTTCCTAAAACCCTTCATTATCTCTCTGACACCCGTGGCGCCTAGGATTTCTGCCGTGATGAGCAAGACTGAGAGCAGACTCAAGGATTTGCAGAGCTCCTCCGAATGTGTGCTGGAGGCCAGGTGCTCTTGTAGCAGCCGCACAGCTCCCCACACCCACTCCGCGGTCTGCGTCCCCATGCCACCCCTGGCCACGTCTACAGAGATGCGGGAACCACACACCTGGACTCCTCCATCCAGGGCTTCACTCGCCCTGCTCTGAGAGGACAGATCTACATTTGATGCCTTCAACATGTCCTCCTGCTCCCTCTCACCATCCTCCACCTCTCTCTGACCTCCCCCTGCCCAAGATCATACTTCCTGGGCTCTAGACCTCCATCCTGGTCAGGGACCTGGCTCAGAGCCTCTGATTTGTGGCTCAGCACAGCCAAGGTCTTCCCATGTTTGTCCAGTTCTTTGGCCAAACTGGACACCTGTGGGTGCTTCCTAAAACTCTTCACTACCCTTCTGACACCTGTGGTGGCAAGGATTTCTGCCGTGATGGGAATGATTGAGAGAAGACTCAAGGATTTGCAGAGCTCCTCGCCATCTGTGCTGGAGGCCAGGCACTCCTGAATCTGCCTCACAGCTCCACACGCCCACCTGGCCACCTCCATCATTTGCCAACCATGTCCACATTTACATAGGTGCCTGGGCCACTCACCTGGGTTCCTGGATGTCGTGGGTCACTCACCGTGCTCAGAACACTTGTCTCTGGTTCATCACTGCGAGGCACATGACACTGCCCGGCAGCATCTAGAGTGATTCTGTCTGCCAGCTGCCTGCCTTATATAGTCCTCTGGCTGCCCCACCTCCTCCCACAGTTCCTCCTCTAAGCCCTTCCCTGACTCATGCCTGTTAAGCCCTCACATCCTAATAGGGAGTCTCTCAAGATGCACTTTGCATGACATTCCACAAGTCCCGTCCCCACAACTGCCCAGGACATTGGCCCAAAGCAGGACAGACAAACTGGGGCAAGTCTGGTGTAGAAAATCATTCAAAGACTAAAAACCAGCAGAGGGCGAGTCTTGGCGAGAGCTATACCTGTGACTTTGCCAACACCAAGAATGGCATCTGAAAGCTGTGAGTGCCAGGATCTGGGCTGCCCAAAGCAAGATGAGCCAAGGCCGACAGGCCCAGATGCTCCTACACAAACATCCAGAAAAGCCTCCTGGCTCTTGCACAAGCTTCTGGGCCATGACCACAGGGGCACAGTGTCCCGAGGAGGTCAACTCCAGCCCGACCTGGCCTACACTGGGAGTGGCCACATCTCTGCCCACCTACCAAGTGTCATGGGCAGTGCTGGTCAGCCAGGAGCTGGAGGTATAGGAGGAGGAAGGGGTGCAGGTAGTGTTGCTAGTGCTGGCGGGGTGAGAACAGGGGTGGTCTTGAAAAACCCCAGACTCACTGGGATGCTTTCTTCAACGGGAGGGCACCCCAAGAACCAAGACTACAAACCAGCAGATGCAACAAGCAAGAGGATTTTATTAGGCGTTTGCGCAAACGGGCTCCCCTTCCAAGGCAGACTGGAAGCCCCAGCAGTGGTTACAGGCACTTTTAAAGACAAAAACCACAGGATTAGCATAAGACCCCAGGCTCCCCAGGATTGGCTCAGGTTAAAAATTATCATATACTCCAGCAATCATTTTGTTGTGTGGGAAGTCTTGTAACACTAGTGGTAAACTGGTTGGCTCTCTAGGGGGAGGCTTCCCTGGGGGGGGGCGGGGGGGGGGGGGGGGGGGGAGTCCACATAGTTACAGGCTCGTGATTGGTTGACATTTGACTTAGTTTGCTGGGCTTGCCAGATGGTCCTTGTCTTGAGCCCCTTGCTGAGAGTTTCTAAACAGGAATTTAGAAGAACATACTCTTTAGTTCTTTACCTATGTTTGCAGACCTTGTCCCTGGGCCTGCATCTGGACTTTGTAACTTTTTAACTTATTTCTGGGAGGGGAAGAGTCAGTGTTAGCGCAAGCAGGTTTACAGAAGCAGAATTAGCAGTTAGCATATTGTAAAATGAACATAGCCCCAATTTCAATCTTTCAGTCTCAGGGGAAGGAAGTTTCATCTAAAGCCCAGACAACAGCCTGTGCCCCTTCCAGCACCACCATGGCTGTCCACAGGCTTATGGGCAACACCAGAAAGGCCGCTGGTATGAAAACTGCCTGGCTCATGGTCAAGACCATCTGTGAGGACAACTAAGGTAATGGCAAATTCCCCTGGCGATGAGCTTCAGAGGCCTGGAACACTGGTGGGATGTCCAAAGGACACTGCCCACTGGCTTTCCCATGCCTCTACCAGGCCACAGTCTCACAATATGTCCACTCTAACCTTACCCCTGGGATCCTAGCACCTCATAGTTACTCCTCCCTCCTTAACTCCTGTCCTTATACAACATGAAGGAAGATGTCCTAAGGAACAGGTATTCCATGTGGATTGATCTTATAAGACACATACATTAATAAGTCTTATTACTCTCCGGAAGGAAATGGGTTTTCCTCCCATTCACAGGGAACAGCTGTGTGGAGATGCACCATATACCCACACATAGACCCACAAAGTGCACACATTGTGCAGACAGGCTGTGGATAGGGGAAAGCAGTCAAACGTGGTCAAAATCAATAAAATTAAGTTTTATACCAATATATGAATGAATATGTGCAACACTATCGGAGGATTTCAAATCACACGGAATACCTGTATAATGCAAACACTACACACACACACACAAACACACACACACATACAACCAAACACACACACATATATACAAGCAAACACACACAGATATACAAGCAAACATATACATAATATCTGTGAGTGTGTGTGTGTGTGTGTGTGTGTGTGTGTGTGTGTGTGTGTGTGTGTCTCAGACTCAGATCAAGCACAGACTACTCAGTGGGCCTCTGGACAGCGAAAATTAATCAGAATTTTTTCCAAACGGGAAAAGCTGGAGGACCTCTGATTCAAGTTTGCCATACTAGCTACTCAGAAGATTGGGATCTGAAGGCCATGGTTGCAAAAAGACCGTGCAGGAAACTGTCCTACCCACTGAACTACTCTTCCACAAAGTCATCCCCACCCTCCCCCGCTTCAAAATCATTGCTGGAAGTGGAGTGTTGGCTCAAGTGGTCAAGTGGTAGAACACTATCCTTGAAGAAGGAAACCTCAGGAAGGGTAACCAGGCCCTGAGTTCAACCCCAGGTCCAGAGCCAAACTAATAAATAGTGAAAACAATTATGCGGGGTAGTTGTGGAGGTGGGAAGGAAGGGATTGTAGGGGAAAAACAAAGAAGTAGGCAATAATGCTCGTTAGGAAATGTACTCATTACCTTGCTCATGTAACAGTAAACCCTCTGTACAGTATTTTTACAATAAAAAGTATTAAAAATAATGTATTGCATGAGGTAACACAAGAACTAATACTTCAGTTATCTTTGTAATTTCCTATTCTGGTATCTCTCAATTCACCTTTCATATTGTGTTTCTACTGAAATAGTACAGTTGATATTAAAATAATTAACTACTGGAAATTCTTGAAAACTGTGCATTTAAATTATCTTAACATATAGTAAGTTCACAATGACAATTGCTGCAATGGTTCCATTTTTTAATTCCTTTCTAAAAGATTCCACATTTGCTTATTTCTTTCACACCATCTGATCACTTACATGGTATCCTTGGAACCAAACCTGGCTACTTAGAGTTCTGTTTACAATTAGCTTCTTCAGGTGCAAGTAGTTTCTGAAGAAAGATAGTACATTTGAGTCCAGATTAACCAGCTTTTGGAGCCATTTTTGCCTACATCCCTTCACTTCTGAAACATGCTCCAGACAGCAAACAAATGCTAGAGGAAAGGGTTTTACAGATTGTTGCTGGAAGCAAAGATCAAGCTAGTATGCCAAGCTACTTGGGAGGGTGAGATCTGGAGAATCTGGGTTGAAGATCAGTACATGGTCACAAAGGGTCACAAGTCCTATCTCCTAAATAACTACCATCAAAGAATGCTGGAGGAATTTTCCAAGGAGAGAGGACTATCCAAGGTTATATAAGGCTCCATGTTCAACTCAGCAGTTATAAATAAATAAATATCAAGAAAATATACTTTTATATAATTTAACCCAAAACCAAGTAATAAAATGTAATCTTGGGTAATAAGCCCAAATTAAACCCAGTACTTTATTTATTAAAACATCCAGAAAACAAATCATTTCTAGATTTGGTTCTGTAAGAAAGCTAAGTTTGAAATGTCTTCTGGAAAATTTAGCTCTTCATGATGCCTTAATGCCATTACAAGAGATAAGAGTAAAAGTTACATTGGCTTTGAATGTTGAATTCAATGGGATGATCTCTGTAAAGGACAACAAATGATGATGAAGGTGTCACATTGGAGTAAATATTTTATGTTTTCATAAAGATATTATTCTTTTTTAGTATAGTTTGTAAGGTTTGTGGCATTTTTTTCATTTAGGTCAACTAAGAAAAAACTGATTATCATTCTCTGCATATATATATATATATATATATATATATATATATATATATATATATATATCACATTTTCTTGATCCATTCATCTGTTGAGGTGCATCAGTGTTGGATCCATATCTTAGCTATGGTGAATAGTGTTGCAAGGAATACAATTGTGCTGGTAACATTAATGTGGCCTTGTTTGTGGTCACTTGAGTAAATTCCCAGAAGTGGGATTGCTGGATTGTAGGGAGTTCTATGTTTAATCTTTTGAGGAACCTCCATACTGCGTTCCATAGTGGTTGAATCACGTTATGTTCCCACCATCAGAGTAGTATCTGGCCTCATCCCTGCCAACATCTATTATTATTTGTTTTCTTAATAATGGCCCCTGTAACTGGGGTGAGGTGGAATCTCAATGTGGTTGTGAATTGCATCTCTCTTATGGTCAGAGATTTTGAACATTTCTTCAGGTGTCTATTGGCCATTCTTATTTGCTCTCCAGAATAGACTCTTAATTCTTTAGCCTGATGATTAATGGGCTGGTTTTTTCTTTGAGGATTTTTGAGGAGTGTTTATTGAGCTTTAGGTATATTTTTGATATGAGGCCTTGTCTGTTGTATAGCTTGTGAATATCTCATCCCAGTCTGCGAGCTTTCTATTTATTTTGCTGGCTATGGCATTTGCCATCCAGTAGCTCTGCAGCTTAATATGATACCATTTATCCATCCATTCTTTGATTCATTGTGTTCTCGATCTTTATTTAGAAAGTTTTCTCCTGGGTAAAGGAGCCCTACAAATCCCTTTGCAAGAAAATGGAAAGATTTAGAATAAACCATATTAAGTTAAGTAAGCAGATCAAAAGAAACATAGGCTCCATAGTTTCCTTCATTTGTAATAATTAGTATATGTCTAGTATAGTCCTTGCAGAGGATCACAATAGATCAATAGCTATGTATATATCACCATATAAAATGATGCTAATACAAATGAACTCCAAGATATAGAAACAAGAGGTCATTTTGTTGACTTTGTTGTGGTCTCTATACTGTATCAAGTTCCTTCTTTTTATTTTATCTTTTTTTTTGGGGGGGGGGGGTCCAGTCCTGGGGCCTGAACATTGGGCCTGGGCGCTGTCCCTCAGCTCTTCAGCTCAAGGCTAGCGCTCTACCACTTGAGCCACTGCACCACCTCCAGCTTTTTTCTTTTTGCTTATGTGTTGCTGAGAAATCGAACCCAGGGCCTCAGGCATGCAAGGCAAGCACTCACTGAGCCATCTTCCCAGCCCTATTATATCTTTTTTAACTTCCCTTTGGCTTATTCCCTGTAGTCACTGTTTATATTCTGGAACCATGTATCTTTTATACACATTTCTATGACTTGAGAGGAGAAGGAGAATAACAAAATGGTGAAACAAGGACAAAGGGTGAACAATGCAACAGTGATACTCACAGGACACTATGTTGGAAATGAACTTTATAACTTCGGGGTGGGTGGGTTGGGTGAAGGGATAGTAGGAGATGAAGGAATGGGTAACAATATTTGACAAGAAATGTTCTCATTACCCTGCTTACGTAACTGTAACCCTTTCGTACAGTACCTTTACAACAAAATTAAATTAAATTAAAAAGGATAAAAGAAAAATGTTATAAATTTTTACTTCAGTGTAATGAGTTTTAAAATAGCTTATCTATCCTGTTAATCTTCCACACTGTATTTACACAACAAATTGCTCCAGAATTTCTTAAATCTTCCCTCTAGAGAGTAAAGGAAGAAAGTGATCAAGATGTATTCTACTGCTATACTGACATGTTTTTTAACCTCTTTTTTAAACTATGTAAAGGCAAATATAGGTATGTAATTCTGGATATCTTTAATTAACATAAAATCTTATAATGTCTACCTTCCCAATCTATATTAACCAGTCTCTGCTTATTTGTCACAGAGATTTAAATCCCTACTTCTTGTCTCCATGGATTCTGCTCTATCATGGGGCAGAATATCACATGGTAAGAAGGAACACGTGGAGAAGGAAGTTGGTGCTGATGCTCCAGAAGACCCCACATGGTCATCTGAAGAGCATCCTTGTGGGAAGTGATTAATTCATTGGAGGTCCTATTCTCAGAAGGGCTATATCTTCTCTCATGGAGTCAGTCAGTTCTCACAACAGTTGCTTCTTACAATCCATATGTTTGGACTACTCTAATTGCAGCTTGTTTTATTTTATTTTTTTTTTTTTGTTTGCTTAGTCGTGGGGCTTAAACTCTTGGCCTGTGCACTGTCCCTCAGCTCTTCAGCTCAAGGAGACTGCTCTACCACTTGAGCTACAGTGTCACTTCCAGTTTTCTGGTGGTTAATTGGAGATAAGACTCTTAAGGTCTTTCCTGCCTGGGCTGGCTTTGAACCTTGATCCTCAGCTCTCAGGTTCCTGTGTAGCTAGGATTATAGGCGTGAGCCACCAGCGCTTGGCTACTACTTGTTCTCTTTACATTAATACAGCAAATTGTTCAACAGACAGGACAGGCCTCACCTGAGTAGAGGCAGATGAGACTACTCCATCTAGAATTTTCTGTATCTAAAACTGAGTTAAACATTATTCAGAGCTTAAGTCAGTTGACTGATAAAGGGGTGTGTGTGTGTGTGTGTGTGAGTGTGTGTGTGTGTGTGTGTGTGTGTGTGTGTGTGTGTGTGTGTGTGTTGGATGTGGTTTACATAGAAATGCTCTTTAATGGGCTGATTGAGGAATAAAAAGCATCTCTCTACCCATGATACTCCTCTCCTCTCATAAACAACATCCTAAACCTTAAGGAAGCATATTCAGATTCCTAAGAATCAGTGAGGATTCACTTTCAGTAGATCTAAGGTGTTATTTGTAAGATGCTCTCAGGAATACTGATGATGATTCGGAATTCTGGACATATTCTGAATAGGAAAGAAAATAATATTTCATCCATGTTTAGTTGTGTTTGATTCCTTTGTGTCAAGAAGTAGTTTTGCTTAAGTGTCCCTAACATATTTCATGCAAATTTCTCATTTTCTGTGGACTGAGTCTTACTGAAATTCTTGCTATGGTTAAAAGTTGCTGATAAGAAGAAGCACGTGTGAACATGGTCTTGTGCAATGCCTTCCTGGATATATTCTGAGAGTGGCCCTGACCTCACCGGGTCTTCAATTGTGAGCTCCTGTGATCACAACCTTTTCAGGAAGTGCATTTTCCAGCACTCTATTCCTTCTCTTCTTTACTGTGGTTATTCTGAATGAGATGAAACCTCTTCTAATTGCATATGAGTTTAGAAGCCTTAAGAGTCTCAATTCAGTCCATCTACAACCTGCAAAGAATCATGTGGACAGAGATGAGAATGTGGACAACTGAGAACTTCAGGCATATTTCTGGTTTTGAATTATATATTTGTTATATATGAGTATTACATAAATGGTACATTAAACATGGCAGTTTATAAATATAATGCATCTTGATCCATATTACCATTTCATCTTTCTACCCAAGTCCTCTCTATCCAATCCTTTTTTTCTATACATATTTCCATATATAAAATATTTTCAGTTAATAAATGTGAATTTATGACCCTGTAAAACTGTATAGTATATGTAAGATCCCTTTCTCATTACTCTATAGTAAATATTGATATAATGGGTCAGTATGTATCTGAACCTATTAAATATTGTCTTAAATATAATTTATGTATTCCCAAATTCTCATATTTTATTTTTCTTTGTGTGTATTTATTTGAACCTAGCCATAATCCAAGGCTGCCTTGACCTTCTGAACTCTGAATAATACCTTGAGGTCTAGTAACTGAAAAAGATATATCTATGTCCAAACTTTCCAAAATTGGGGTAACACATTTTTCTTAGTTTTGTCTTTGTATTTCCTTAAGTTATTGTAATGTCATTGTTCTATTCTACTTTCAAGGGATGAGACCATGGCATTGACAATTAATAACCAATTTGATAATCACCATCAGAAAGAAATTAATTTTCTGATAATTAGATCGGATGTTTTGTTAACATGAGTAGAAATAAGGGAGATTTTATTTTTGTTTTGTTTTGTTTTTGTCAGTCATGGGGACTGAACTCTGGGCTTGGGCACTGTCCCTCAGCTCTTCAGGCCAACTCTGGCGCTCTACTCCTGAGCCACCTTCCCAGCCCCAGAAATAAGTTCTTAAAGACATAATTAGCTGAAAATATCCCATGCCTATAAGAAATTGATGTTTAATGTGATGAACTAGCTTGTTAGTTCAAATGTTTAGATCATGGCACAATAGTGTACTTCAAATAAAATTGTATCACGGCAATCAAAATTGTTTTTCAATGACTATTTTTTCTTTATAAAATTACTTTTCGAAAATGTTTTCAAATGTGCTGCTATGAGTTGCTTGATGGTTAGAAGCTTGCATTTAGAATTTCACTGATGGAGCATTCATGTTGTATAAACAAATTTACTGTTCAGATAAATAGGACATGCCAGCATGACATGTTGCCCAATGACATAATGGAGCTTGTCCCTAAAAGCAATTTGTTGTCTGAATCTGCAAGGAGGAATCTTGGTGTGCAGCAGAGTCGGTATGGGGTCATTATAGCATCCATAAACCAGAGCCTCACATCTTGCTGTTCTGGAGGCTACTAACCAGCAAGCCAAAGAAATGATACTGGAGAACCATTTTCAACCTTAAGCTTTATACAACTGTCCTTTCTAACCTCTTTCTCAAAGCATGCTTTTTTTTCTTTCTTATTTCACACTTTGATATTCAAAGGATGCTCAACACACTGTTTGAAAGTGTGTTGCTTTGCCTGACTTATGTCTCACTTAGGTCTGAGCTTCATGTTATTTTAAGGAATATTAAGATGTTTCTATTCCTCTATTAACTTATTTCTTTTCTTTACCTCCTTAAGCAATGACAGGAGCAAGGCTTTTATCTTGTTCCTTTCCTATTTCTGTTTTTCTTTACCTTTCAATATCTTCAAACAACTCCTTTTTTTAAAATAAGGATTTTATTATGAAAATACTAATACAGAGGGGTTACAATATAACCAAGGTAATGAGTACATTTCTTATCAATCATTGTTGCCTCCTCCTTTGTTTTCCCCTACCATCCTTTCCCTCCCATCTCTACAACTACACTCCCTTCTCTCTTCCCTCCACAACCCCCCAGTCTAAATTGTAAAGTTCATTTTTCAATATAGTGTCTTGTACATTGTTGCAATGGATCAACCTGTATCCCTATTTAAACAATATGTTTTTTCGCTTCCGCTCCCCAAATTAAACCAACACCAAATACAGGGAAAACTGCTTCTTGAGTAGAGCCACCAATACAGACCTGCAAGGGGAGAGCTTTGTGGGCTTTAGGCCCAGCGGAGTGGGGTCTCAGAAGATATGCTCTGCTCAGTATCCTCAGAACCCTTGGCAGATGGATGAAGTACGTTATGAATCAGACCATGGTTGTAACAGGAATTGTGTAAATTTGCTATCTTATGTATTGCTACTGGCATATATATATATATATATATATATATATATATATGATAACTCATGGATGTATCTCTCAGTGAACTGGAAATTTCCATTTTAATCAAGAAATTATATTTCAAGACTTGATGAAGAATTCTTTATAATCTGAAAACAAAACCTGTTTTTTATTATTATAAATTTTAATTGTGAAAATACCATACAGAGGGTTTACAATTAGATGGGCAAGGTAATGAGTACATTTCTCATCAAGTATTGTAGCCTCCTCCTTTGTTTCCCCCTAAAATCCCTTCCCATCCTCCCCCTGCCCCTCCACCCACTCCTCCTACCCCTCTCCCCCCACCAAAGTTGTAAAGTTCATTTTCGACATAATGACTTGTACATCTCATTTTTGCAATGGGTTCACCTGTATCCCTATTTAAACAATTTGTTTTTTTCCTTTCCCTCCACAAATTATACCAACATCAAATACAGTGAACGCAGGGGTTATACCGTGGGGAAGGGACATACAAAGCAACAAATAAATGATCTTATAAATGTGTTAGAAACAATCCCATGTAAGAAAAAACATTTGAATACATATCTTAGGGTTCATTTCCCTAACATCAACTTATCTGACCTTTACTGCTTGACGCTGACATATACTAGTTATTGCAAATAAGGGAAACCATGGGACCTATGTTTCTTTTGGTCAGTCTTACTTCACTTAATATAATTTTTTCCAAATCTTTTCTAAAGCTTTATTGCCTTGCTTTTAAAACCTGGTTTGATAAACCTAAAATGGCTCTTTCTTTTGGGTGGCTGCAAATTGTTAGCACAATGTAAGTGAAACATGAGTATAGATCAGTGATTTTTAAAGTCAGAAGGTGTGTGCTGCTTTGGATGAGCAGGAGGACAGAATGTTAGGGTGTGCAAATGCCTCCATGAGCTCTCCCAATACATTCTAGTGACCTTAAAGTTTGGCTGCATCTCTGAAGTTGTGTAGAGTAGAGGAAGTTGTGTAGGTAGAGGCCCCAGGAGGAGCAGCTGGGGCAGCCCAGCCTCTCACTTCTGCTTTGCCGGGAGGTTTTTGTTATGACTTGTATCACTGTGGGAGGATAATAATGACTCTGTTGACAGAAATAAGTTGCGGCATCTTCAGGCTGCAGGCTGCTGATGGCAAGAGTGAACTCTGTCCCAGATCCACTGCCACTGAACCTTGTTGGGAACCCAGATTGCAAAGCAGTTGCATAACTGATCAGGAGCTTTGGAGCTTTTCCTGCTCTCTGCTGGTACCGATGTAAATAATTGGTAATGCCCTGACTGGCTCGGCAAGTGATGGTGACTCTGTCTCCCTGAGATGATGACAGGTGGCAGGGTCAACTGAGTGTCACATCTGGCACCTGACATTGGAAACATAAAAGCCATTAGCAGTTTAATTAATTCTGCTGTCCAAGTACTTCCATGAACAGCAAAGTAGCTCAGTTGAACACTGGATGAATAATCCCCAGTATCATCTTTCCTTACCTGCAATCCAGAGCAGCAGGAGCCCCAGGAGCTGAGCTGGGGCCCTCATGTCCATGCTGTGTGCTGACTGGAACTTCTCCTGCACAGAGTGTGAGCAGCCTATGAAGAAGTTCCCAGTTTAGTGCGCTGAGCACCGGGCACATGCAAATCAACATGGCTTGGGCAGTGGGAATCAGAGCCGCAGGCTAGCAGATCTCAGTGACAAAGCACAGTCCTGAGGAACCCAGATGTCCAATGTGCTTGTAGATGATGTGTTTCTAGAGACAAGAAAACATTATGATTCTGTTGGCCTGTGATAAGAATAGATTTTTTCCAGGTCTGAGGACTGAACTGAGGGCCTTGCACTTTCCAGGTAAGCACTCTTCCACTGAGCTCGATTCCCAACCCCAAACAGAATTTTTAACATTTTCACCTTATCCATGACTTGGTATGATTTCCTTCACTAACATCAGTCACCCAAAGACAAACATTTCCAAGGGAAAGTAATTTTAGAATGCCCCTAACTCTGGTATCAGTGGAGTTTGTGACACAGAATTCTTAAAGAGTATTCAGGTTGTTTGCCTGAACCTTGTTATATGGTTTAATAATGACCATTAATACCCAGACATGTGTGCTATAAAAGTGATAATATATGTGTAGGTAGAAAGACAGATAGATGCATTGATAGAAAGAGAGAAGTGGACAGTTTTCAAAGTCTTTATTGGAAGGTCGCACTGAAAATATACGTGCTACAAAGTGTCATGATCAGAGGTATATGGACAATCCATTGGTGCATTCATTGGTGTCCTGTGAACTCATATATTTGACTGGATTGCTTCCCTTCTGAATATTCTTCCCTAACGCCTTCCTCTAGAACAGTTCACCCTCAGGTATTTCTTCTTTAGTTTTAGGAAAATACCTGGAATCATATCTAGCTTTGTGGGTATTATGCATGTATGTGCCAGATATTTCTGAACTTTTAGAGGACATTTGTTTCTTCTATTAATGGAAATTTTTCTTTCTCAGAAGCTGAGTTATTCTCTAGTCCCAGGACTCAACTCTACTTGAACTTCATTATGCTCCTTAAGCCTGCATAGTCCTTCAAGTTACATGTCTTTGAGGTCCTAAGTCAAGCAGTTTTTTGTGTACTAGGCCTGGGGCTTGACTTAGTCCCTGAGCTTTTGTGCTCAAGGGTGAAAGTGTGCCAAATGAGTCACAGCTTCACTTCCAACCTTTTGGTGTTTAAGTGGTGACACAGACTCATAGTCTTTTGTGTCCAATATGAATTCCAACCCTAATCGTAAAATCCCAACCTCCTGTGGCTAGTATTATATGCATTACCCCAACAAAGCAGTTTTCACAAGTTGTATGTGGGAGATGTTATTCATATAGGTACAGAAATGACAAATTACAATGTGGTCAAGGGTGGGGTTGAGAAACTGGAGCCACCCAGTTTGCAAAGAACATCTTCCACCTGGGAAATCACAGACAGTGAAGCCAAAGTGAAATGAAAAAGGTCCCCACATAGAGATTAGCATGTGGACATGCTTCATCCCATTGTGTAGATTGTCATACCAGAGTTAAATGAACAGGATGATCACATGGAACTTACCACTGTAAGTCCAAGAAGATGATGTGTAAAGATAACACTGCTCTTTCAAAGCCAATAGACCATGAGTAACTCATTACCCAATCAGTGTATTCTTCAGTACCATTTACTACCAGAACTCCATCTGAGTCTTGATTTGATGACCTCCATCCTTTAAAAAATTAATGTTCTCTGCACTACATGCTCACATAATTCTTCTACAATGCTCTTTTTTCCTATTTTGATGATGATTTATATATTTCCCTAAAAGATATGCCCACCCCCTTCACTGTTCTGAAATATCACTTCTAATCTTATCACATGGTCCCCTGAATAGCTCCTACTGCCCTTGCTGGGAGGGATCTGGTATCTCTTACATGCACTGCAGGAGAAAGCTGGTATTAAATAAAACAAGGAGAAGGCAGCTGGCTGCTATAGTTGTGAAGGCCATCTGATAAATTCAAGGGTCCATTATAATAGGATGAATAAGAGAGACCCCAAGAGTATCTATTTGAGTGTGGTTAAAATCAGCCAGGCTCTGGGAATAACACATTACATTCTCCAGATCCACACTCCAGGGCTGCCTTCAGTATGTGTGGACATCTGGCATGGGACTTGTGAATTTGAAATCTGGACAGACTTCAGGTACTGAAATACATGGAAGACTTGGAATACTAGTCTCATATCAGAGCTGCACATAGGCTTACACTGCCCTGAGGTGTGAGGAATGTAGCCAGCTGGCTGAGAGATGAGGCTGAAAACCAAGGAAAGAGATGAAGACCAAGCAGGTCATAAGAAAACATTTCTGATCCATTCATCTACTGAGGGGCATCTGGGTTGGTTCCATATCTTAGCTATGGTAAATAATGCTGCAATAAACATGGTTGTGCTGGTAGCTTTAGTGTGGTCTTGTTTGTAAACATTTGGGTAAATGCCCAAAAGTGGGATTGCTGGGTCATAGGGGAGTTCTATGCGAAGTCTTTTGAGGAACCTCCATACTGCTTTCCAAAGTGGTTGAACAAGTTTACATTCCCACCAACAATGAAGTAAGGTTCCTTTTTGTCCACATCCCCTCCAGCATCTGTTGTTGTTAGAGTTCTTGATTTTTGCCATTCTAACTGGGGTGAGGTGATATCTCAATGTTGTTTTGATTTGCATTTCTTTTATGGCTAGGGATGTTGAACATTTCTTCATGTGTCTATTGGCCATCCTTCTTTCTTCTTCAGAGAAGTTTCTCTTTAAGTCTTTCGCCCACTTATTTATTGGGCAGTTGTTTCTAAATGTGGTATATATACACAATGGAATTCGATGCCTCCATCAGAAAGAATGACATTGCCCCATTTGTTAGGAAATGAAAAAACTTGGAAAAAATTATATGAAGTGAAGTAAGCCAGGCCCAAAGAAACACAGGTCCTATCGTTTCCCTTATTTGCAATATCTTGTATATGTATGAGTCAAGCGGAAAAGGTCAGATAATGTGATGTCAGGAAAATGAACCCTTAGATATGTATTTTAATGTTTTTTTTTCTTTCATGCATGTGTTTCTAACGCATTTATAAGATTATCTCTTTGTTGCTTTGTATGTCCCTCTCCCACAGTATAACCCCTGCTTTCACTATATTTGATGTCAGTATAACTTGTGGAGGAGATGGGGAAAAACCAGTTGTTTAAGGATACAGGTGGACCTGTTCCAACAATGAGAAGTACAAGTTGTCGTGTCCAAAACGAGCTTTACAACGTCGGTGTGGGGGGGAAGGGGGAGGAAGAGGAGGATTGGGATTGGGGGGGAGGGGGGAGGCTGGGAAGGGATGTGAAGGGTAAACCAAAGGAGGAGGCTGCAATGCTTGGTAAGAAATGTACGCATTATCCTGCCTATGTAATTGTAACCCCTCTGTCTAGTATGTTCACAAATAAAATTAAATTAAATTAAAAGAAAAAAAAACATTTCTGGAGATCTTCCTGGAAGAAGAAAGAGCATACAGGAAAGAAAGGTGTTAATGATCTGGGTCATGGACCTGAGTGATGACTGGGTCCAAGGAAAAAGTCTATTCCTCTCAAATAGAGAGGAGCACTTCACAAATGAATGTAGAATTTATATATCTATTGTTTATACATAGTAAATTACCTAGTAAACTAAAACATTAATTAATATAATTCTAATTGTCTAACTCACCATTTTAAATTCAAGCACTGTAAAAGAATGCTAGGAACAATGAACAGTTATATTTCTAGCCTGACATCATGAAGCTCAGGACACCATCTGTGCCTTTAAGGACAATCAGTGGCCTGATCACTGCAGAGGACTCTTGGGAACTGCTGGGGACAGCACTGACACTGCAGCCCCGTCTCACCTTCCACAACTGGACAGGGTGTGTGCACATGTTCCCTTCAGTGCTGCATACCTGCAGGGTCCACCCTCCTCCCCTCACCTTTCTGGCCTGCCCTTAATAACTTCACTACAAGAAACTTGTGTGTTGGGCCCAGGCCCAGAATTCAGGTCCCACGACCGGACCCCCGCCCCCCAAAAAAAGAAACTTGTGCGTCATCCTTGTCAGGTTTGATTAAAGTTTACAAAGTGGACGTGGGGAGGCACAATACCCTCTGTAAACATGGTCCTACATGCCATGTGTGCCATGAAAGATTGAGATGGAACTCCCTGGCTTCAAGCTCCTATTGACAAGTTTAGGTTTCAAGTTTTTCTTTGTGAGATTTGTTTTCCATCTAGTGGCCTTTTTATGACATAGCAGCTGACAAGTTTTCATTTGGAGTTTTACCATTCTTGGTTAATAGTTGTGCAGATTCCCAGTAGTTTTATATGCATAATCATGGCATTTTATTTATTTTATTGTTGGATAAATTGTAATTGTCATATATTAACAACAGGAGGTTAGTTTGTGATGAGAACCCTACCTGAATGCAGCTTATTTTGAAAAATCCACCACCTCCTTTCTATTGCTATACTCTTCCTCTCCCACTCCCACCATTTTTCATACTGTGTAAAGGAACGTCATAACTCGAATGCACATGTGAGTATATGAATGTATATATTTATTTATATACCAATTCATCTTCTACACTTAGTGTGCTTTTTGTCCCTTTCTTTCACCTTCACCTGTCTCCCTTCAGATATTTTCCATTTTGGCATTCATGTTAAATTATATTATATTATTATTATTATCATCATCATCATCAATGCCATCATCACCATCACCACCATCATCACTACCATCATTTAAGTCTGGGTTCCACAAGTGAGCAGGACCAAACACTATTTTGCTTTTGCATCCTGACCTATGTCACTCAACATGATGATCTAGTTCCTTTCATTTTCTTGCGATTTACATGATTTCATTGTTCATCTCCCTCTGTCCTTACCAGTGAGCCAGAGCATTAGCACCCGAGGAGCTTACTAAAAGAATAATCTTTTAAGAGTCCTGAAAGGACAAGACAAGAGCAAGCTGAGCCTTCATCTCAGACTCAAAAGGGAAAGTCCTCCTTAGGGAGCACTATGCAAATTAGCAGGTGGGTGCAGCAGTGTAAAGGGAGCATAAGGCGGGCAAAGGCCTCTTGTGTGACAAGCTGCAAATTATATCCACCTGGATGCTATATTTCAGAGGCTCAGAATGACAGATCTGTGTTTTTTATAAGACACGAGAAGCATTATCTGGTTGGTGCTCCTGAGGCTGATGGAAGACAGACAGACAACATTGAGAGGGTTGTCAATACTCCTGTCCATTGCCATTAAATCTGGATGTCACCCCAGACTGTAAATGTGATGCCCAATAAATCAAGAGTTTAGGAGCATCACCTCGTTTCTGGTGATGCCACTGTGAATCACGACTAATCCCTAATTGGATCTGGAAGTGATGGAGACTGTCTCCTACAGATGCACACAGAGAGGATGGACACTGGGAAATGGGGATGTCACTCTAGCACCTGATATTGAAAACAGACACCAAATATCCACAGAATTAATTATGTTCTGGGAGTTTCCATGAGGAGTAAGGCATCACTGTTAACCTTGGGCTCAATAAATTCCTAGTACTGTCCTTCTGTATCTTTGGGTCAAAGCAGCAGGATCCTCTGAGCTGAACTGGGGCTCTCACTCATACTGTGTGCTGACTGGGACTGACTGCTACACAGGGTGTGAGCAGACCATGAAGAAGGGTTCAGGCACTTGGCTGTGCATGGACACATGCAAATCTTCAGGAGCTAGGCAAGGCTGCAGGACTTGGGCATGATCCCTGAGATTTCTGGCTTGAGGCCCATGATCTAGGCATTCTAATACTAGGATGAGGAGGAGTGGAGAGATTGGGCATCCTCTTCTCATTCCTGAATTTAGAGGAAATGGCTTTAATTTTTCACCATTTAGTAAAATGCTGGCTGTACATTTGTCATATACAGCCTTTATTGTATTGTGGAATATTCTGTAGATTCCTAGTTTTTCCAGAGCTTTCATCATAAAGGGGTGTTGGATCTTGTCAAATGCTTTCTCTGCATCTATTGAGATAATTGTGTGGTTCTTATCCTTACTCGTGTTGAATTTTATAACTTGATTTGCATATATTGAACCATCTTTGCATCCCTGAAATGATTCCTGTTTGATTATGGTGTATAATTTTTTTTGATGAGTTGTTGAAATCCTTAGGCCAAGATATTGTTGAGAAGTTTTGCGTCAATATTCATCAAAGAAATGGGTTCATAGTTCTCTTTCTTTGATGAGTCCCTGCCTGGTTTGTATGAGGGTTATGATGGCTTCATATAAAAGAGTGTGAAAGTGAATTTTTGCTTTCAATATCATTGAAGAGAACGTTGAGATTCCACCCCACCCCAGTTAGAATAGCTATAATCTAGAAATCCAGTAACAACAAATGCTGGAGGGGATGTGAACAGAAGGGAACCCTACTGTTGGTAGGAGTGTAAACTTGTTCAACCACTTTGGAAAGCAGTATGGAGGTTCCTCAAAAGACTTCACACAGAGCTCCCCTATGACACAGCAATCCCACTTTTGAGGATTTACACAAACAAGATCATACCAAAGCTACCACAACAACCATGTTTATCACAGCATTATTTACCATAGTTAGGATATGGAACCAATCCCGATGCCCCTCAGTAGATGAATGAATCAAGAAAATGTGGTACATATATACAATGAAATTCTATGCCTCCATCAGAAAGAATGACATTGCCCCATTTCCTAGGAAATTGAAAGGCTTGGAAAAAATTATATTAAGTGAAGTAAGCCAGGCCTAAAGAAACATAGGTCCCATGGCATGTAGAGGGCTTAAGTGGTAAAGGAAAATCTATCACTATTCATGCATGCCATGGTGCAGATGGGGAGAACCAGTGTTTCCCTGTGAGCTAGTTTTTTTTTTCTTTTTTAATTGTAAAAATATCATACAGAGGGGTTACAATTACATGGTCAAGGTAATGAGTACATTTCTTATCAAGCATTGTTACCTCCTGCTTTGTTTCGCCTACCATCCCTTCCCATCTCCTCCACCACCCCAGTCACCACCCCCCAACCCCACCCTACGTCCGAGTTGTAAAGTTCGTTTTTCAACATAACGTCTTGTAATCTCATTGTTGCAATGGGTTTATCTGTATCCATATTTAAACAATTTGTTTTATTCTTTCCCCTCCACAAGTTATAATACCATCAAATACAGTGAAAACAGGGGTTATACCATGGCGGAGGGACATACAAACCAACAAAGAAATAATCTTTTTTTTTTCTTGGTCCAATCAAGGGGCCTGAACTCTGGGCCTGGGCACTGTCCCTCAGCTCTTCAGCTCAAGGCTAGCACTCTACCACTTGAGCAACAGTGCCACTTCCAGCTTTTTTTTCTACTTATGTGGTGCTGAGGAATCAAACCCAGCGCCTCATGCATGCAAAGCAAGCACTGTACCACTAAGCCACCGTCTCAGCCCCAAAGAAATAATCTTATAAATATGTTAGAAACAATAGCAAGCAAGAAAAAAAAAAACATTTGAGTCCTTATTGTGGGGTTCATTTCACCTAACATAAACTTATCTGACCATTTCTGCTTGTTTCAGACATATACTAATTATTGCAAATAAGAGAAAGCATGGGACCTATGTTTCTTTGGGCATGGCTTACTTCACTTAATATATTTTTTTCCAAATATTTCCATTTCCTAAAAAAGGGGCGATGCCATTCTTTCTCATGGAGGCATAGAATTCCATTGTGTATATATATCGCATTTTCTTGATCCATTCATCTACTGAGGGGCATCTGGGTTGGTTCCATATCTTAGCTATGGTAAATAATGCTGCAATCAACATAGTTGTGCTGGTAGCTTTAGTATGGTCTTGCTTCTGATCATTTGGGTAAATGCCCAAAAGTGGGATTGCTGGGTCATAAGGGAGCTCTATGTGGAGTCTTTTGAGGAACCTCCATACTACTTTCCAAAGTGGTTGAACAAGTTTACACTCCCACCACCAATGCAGTAGGGTTCCCTTCTGTCCACATCCCCTCCAACATCTGTTGTTATTAGAGTTTTTGGTTATAGCCATTCTAACTGTGGTGAGGTGGAAACTCAATGTTGTTTTGATTTGCATTTCTTTTATGTCTA
The DNA here is from genome assembly GCF_019054845.1 of Dipodomys spectabilis. Lineage (NCBI taxonomy): Eukaryota > Metazoa > Chordata > Mammalia > Rodentia > Heteromyidae > Dipodomys > Dipodomys spectabilis. Next base: position 14,454,721 of record NW_024870864.1, on the reverse strand, counting down.
TTGGCCATTGAGTCCTGACAATTTACAAGGTTGCTAGTATTGACTTCTTGAAACCAATGTGCTGGGAAAGTATTATAATTAGAAGAAAAGCAGGGTGATACTCTCAGTGTGAATTCATCACTGTTAGTTACAGATGTCAAGTGCACTCATTGCCAATGGACTTTTCATGGGATGTGGATTTGTTCACCAACTTTTGAGAAGTCTTTTTTTTCCCTTTTTTATTGTGAAAATACCATTCATAGGGGTTACAATTACATGAACAAGGTAATGAGTACATTTCTTATCAAGCATTGTTGCCTCCTTCTTTTTTTCCCCTTCCCATCCCTGCAAAGGGTCAAAACTGTTTTAAGATTAAAGTTGTAAGGAGATGGGGACAAACAAATCGTTTAAGGATTCAGGTGGACCTGTTGCAACAATGAGAAGTACAAAATGTCATGTCAAAACCAGCATTACAATGTCGGTGGGGGGGGGGGTATGATTGGGTGGGAGGGAGGGGGGAGGCTGGGAAGGGAGGTGAAGGGTAAACAAAGGAGGAGGCTGCAATGCTTGGTAAGAAATGTATGCATTATCCTGCCCATGTAATTGTAACCCCTCTGTACAGTATGTTCTCAAATAAAATTAAATTAAATTAAAAAAAAAAAAAGATTAAAGTTGTACATGGAGCCTGTAGGGGGACACCTTGCCTCCTGCAGAGAAGAGCTGTCACTGCCTTCGTGCTCCAAGAATATGGCACCCAGATACCAGTGTTCTGAATCCACCTCCTAGCCTGCAGCTCTCCCGCCTTAATCACACCTACATTTCATCATCCTGAAGCTAAATAGATAAGTTCAGGATGTTGTTCTACACCATCTGCTTAGAAACATAGTTTCACACACTTATAAACCCTCTTTAAAGAAATCTACCTCACCATATTGTTATCTAACAAATTGGCAAAGTTTCCACTATAAATAATAGCCATCCCTCTCAACCCAGAGACGGTGATGCCAAATGCTCTTCAGTACACCATCCATCTTATATCATTGGTCAAAGTTAGTTAGAACATGTTATAAAGATGTGTACTTAGCGTTTAATTGCTGACAAGACCTTAATAAAAGCAACTTGAAGGGAAGAATTCTTTATTTCAATCTTAGATCAGAAATTTTACACTGCCATGTGGGCAGAGAACAGGGGAGCTCACATCATGTCACCCAAGAAGCACAGTGAATGTTCTCCTTCTTCCTCCTGGCTCTTTTATTGCATGAGAGACCTCATCCTATTGAAAGGAGCTGTGGACTATGAGGTGGATCTTCCTCTCACAGTCAATTCTCTCTAAAGAGTTTCTCAAAGACAGGTTCAGAAATACACTTTCTTAATCTGCAAGCAATCCTACCCATTTGACAATGCAGAAGTACTATAAAAGGTTCCCAAAGTATTTCTGTTTTCTTGAAACTTTCATGAGAATGGTAAGTGTAGAAATAAGATTATTTAGCAATATATAGGTTAGCAATATATATGTTTCCTCAGAGGTTTCCATGCTCTACATTCTACACTTCTGTCTTTAGGACAGGCTCTGGACAAACTAAGCTACCTTTCATCAGATGCCTCATAATTTGTGTTTGTGTATGTGTGTTTGTGTGTGTATCTGCACATGATGCATCTTTCTCTTGATATTTATAAATATACACACATATACATGTATGTATGCAGCAATAAATAAATCTATATGCATGTTTTAAAACCTATAGCCCATAGGGATATATGCCACTCATTTTTTAATTATGAACTTAATGATATTTGAAAAGTCTTTATTGTACATATAAAGTCACATTTTATTGTTCCATTTATATATTACCACACATTACTGTATATTATATTATATAATTCTGTAATACTGGTAATAGTACTAACTATTCCTTGGATGTTTCCATAAATGAAATAAAATGTATTCTATTCATTCATATATTTTGTAGATTTTTCTATTTCTGGTGTTTCCGATTATTTTTTAAATATCTATAGTGAAGCAATTGGTTTTTAACGAAAATAGTGTGCAATGAACCACTCAAAAACTTTTTGGCATACAACACAAGTACTTATATTCATCAGCAATTCATACTTTTTTTGGTCACTCATAGAGCTTGAACTCAGGGCTAGCACTCTCCATTTTGAGGCACATGATTGGAGATAAGAGTCTCATGGACTTTCCTGCTGACATCCTCAGATGTCAGCCTTCTGAGTAGTTAGGATTTACAGGCATGAGCCACCCGCTCAAGACTATTCACACTCTTAATGACTGTTGATCCAACTGGAGCTCTTGTGTTGCAGGTCACTCAGCTTGCCTCTGACATGGATTTTGTTTGATCTTCCTCAGTGGCCAAAGAGTCACTTCTAGAGTTCATAAGTGACACCTAGAGATCAAGGTACATAGACAAATTCAGGTCACAAAATGCCCAACACAGAAACACATTTGTAAAGGAATTGTAGTCCAAAGCCTTGAGCTTGCTAAGCAATTCTGTTTTATTTTTTTTTTTCATTTTATTTTAAAGATGCTGTACAGAGGGGTTGCAGTTATATGAGTAAGGCGATGAGTACATTACTTGTCCATCATTGTTACCCATTCCCTTGTTGTTGTCCCACCATCCCTTCCCTCTGAACTAGCATATCATTATAAAATTTAGGAAAAATTTTCCATTAAGCAATGATGCAGTGTACATAGCAGAAGTTTGAAAATCATAGATGAAAACATTCAACTCAAATGTGACTTTTCCACTTGAAATCTGGAAATTGGAGAAACAATATATTTTGAGGAAAATTTCTTTTCAATTCATAATTGCATACTATCAAAATATCACCTTAATGAGAAGTGAACAACATATTTTACAATTTCAAATGATCTCTTAACTTCATATTTTTACAGTTTTGATCCCTCCATGAAGAGACCTGAGTCTAATGAAACACAACATTCAGGGAAGAGTGAGGCATGGTGCTTTTTTATTGTGAAAATACTGCACAGAGGGGTGTTTTTGTAGTCACAATTAGATAGAAACTAGTTATGTGACAGAGCTCAGTGTGACCCAGAAGCACTTTCCCATACTCCTGTCAGGATGAGATGCACAGCAAATCTTGCTGTGTAGACTTAAATAAAATTGAATGAGACGAAGTATGTATGTTTGGTACACACATCCAGCGAGAGACTTTCCCTGATGGATTCTTCCATGTAGTTAGTTATATCATGGACCTAGATTAAACCTACTTCCTGTGATTCTTCTAATTAAACAACTTGTAGACAAAGAATATACACATATAATTTAATACCTAAATATAACTTTATTATGTTGTGCCTACTGTAGTTCTATGGTTATCTCTTACTGATGTACCTTCTACTTCCTCCAACCAAGTAATGTGGCCATGTGATTGGAACTAGACTTAGGATAACCCTAAAACCCCAGACTAATTCAAATCTATTTCAGAACAATGACACAAATGTAGGACAAAAGTCAGCATCACATCACCTGGGTTATTACCCTGAGTTCAGAGACACATAGAGGAAGAGAGTGAGGGCAGAGATGAAAAGTGCTGCCAGGAATCTAAGAACACCAGAAAGTCAACAGAGAACTGATGGATCAAAAAGGACTCTATGTAAAAGACAGTGTCTTGGTTCAAGTTCCCATCTTCTATTTCAATTAGGCCCTCAGAGTGTAAAAACAATAATCAGAGTTTCATACCTAACAGTCCCATGTTGATAACCCAGTAAGTATAAATTGCCACTTTGATATTTTCCTTTGTTCACCAGAAATTAGATCTCTGGCATAGGTCTCCTTCAGACATTCTGAAAGAAAGAACAATTCAAGAATCAACTTTGTTTCATCATTTTGTTGTTCCCTTTCCCTTCCCTAATTCAGATAAATGTATATATAGTACACAGGGTACCAAAATAAAATACAGTGACAACAGGGGATAAACCATAGGGGAAAACCGAAAAAAAAAGAAAAAAGAGGTAATGCAAGAGCAATACTCACAAAACAATATGTTGGAAATGAACCTTACATCTTGGTGGGACATAATGAGGGAGGGAAAGTGGGAGGAAAATGGGAAAGAGAGTAACAATGTTCAGCAAGAAATGCACTTACTAATTTACACATGTAACTGTATCCCCATTGTACATTATCTTGACAATAAAACAGAATTTAAAAATATCAACTTTTCTTGAAGGGACAGGAGAGAATGACATTATTTTACTCAAAACCTGACTTGTTGAATGATAATTTCTTATCTTATTACTTAAAGATAATAAAGATATAATTAAAACAGAATCATCTTTTTCAATCTTTATTACCCTCATGACCACAAAAGTTTTAAACTAAAAATTCAAAGTTTAAATTTTATAGGCTCTGTGGCTCTCTTCCTCAAATCTTCCCTCTTGACCATCATTCCACGACAGGTCATCCATTCCCCAGATCCACAGGGGTCCAGCCCTGCTGCTTTGAGGAAGGTGGATGGATTCTGAATATGTGAACAGACAGTCCACACAAGAGTTGTTTTGTGATTTGTGTGGAGCAATGTGAGATGAAGGGTGGAAGTGATCTGCTGACTATTGGTAGAAGATCAGGACTTACTATTGCTAAATCAAGCAGAAGAATTGAAGGAGCCTAACTTCAAAACTGAGCTCCCACACAATTAAATTTGTGCCTAAAAAGTCTGAATATTTTTTATTTACATTCGTGTCTGGATGAACTAAAACACAAGACACATAAGTAGAAAAAACATTTACATAACATTGTCTTTTAAAATGAAACAGCTGGACACCACTGACTCAGGCTTGTAATCCTAGCTACTCAGGAGGCTTAAATCTGAGGATCACAGTTCAAAGCCAGCTGGGGCAGAAAAGTCCATGAGAATCTTATCTCCAATTAACCACCAGAAAACCAGAAGTAGCACTGTGGCTCAAGTGGTGAACGCTAGCCATGACATGAAAATCTCAGGGAGAGTGTCTAGTGTCCAGAGTTCAAGCCCCATGAAATACATATATATGTATAAGCATACATATATATGTATATATGTATGAAATACATATATATGTATTTATACATATATATACATACAACATGCATAAAGAATCATATAGTCTGCAGCATGATGGATAGAAGTAGAGAACACCTTGTTAACAAAAATAGTAAAGACAAAGAGCATTGTCTATACTCCTTCTCACTCAAGCAAAATTTAAAAAAATAAAATGCAATAGTTATACTATGGGGCTGACAAGGGCACAGGATCAGAGCGCAGGAGGTTGAACACAGAAGAAAGATGGAAGACTATGATCAATGCACATAATACACATATACTGAGAAACCCAGAATCCCATTAATGATTACAGATATGTACATTAATAAAAAAAATAGGCTATCAGAAAATAAGGGAATAAAATCTGAAGCAATGAATCCATTCTTTGTATTAGAGGCAATTCCTGATTAAATACCGTTATTTATTTTATTATTGCATAAATATCAACTGATACAATTCAGACTCTCCAAGTATTAACTGGCCTTTTCTGACAACATTCTGATCAGGTGGAGGCAGCAGGAGGAGCAGCTAGGGCAGCCCAGACTCACACTTCAGCTTCCCTGGGAGGTTTTTGTTATGGCTTGTATCTCTGTGGGAGGGAAACTGCTATGCTGTTGACAGTAATAAGTGGCAACATCTTCGGGCTCCAGGCCACTGATCCTGAGAGTGAACTCTGTCCCAGATTGACTCCCACTGAACCTTGATGGAACTCCAGACTCCAAAATATCTGTACCGTAGATCAAGAGTTTAGGAGCTTTCCCTGGTTGCTGCTGGTACCAGGCTAAAGCATACCCAATGTCCTCACTGGCCCTGCAAGTGATGGTGGCAGTGTCTCCTAGAGACACAGACAGTGAAGATGGAGACTGGGTCATCTGGATATCACACTTGGCACCTGGAAGCAGAAACATGAAAACAAATATCCGCACTAATTATCAAGTTATAAGAAGGCATCCCTGAAGAGTAAACATCCTGGATCACACTGAGCTGTGTTAATCCCTAGCATTGTCCTTTTTTACCTGGGAGCCAGAGCAGCAGGATCCCCAGGAGCTGAGCAGGGGTCCTCATGTCCATGCTGTGTGCTGGCTTGGACTGACTACTGCCTAATGTGAGCAGCCTATGAAGAAGTCCTGAGCATACTGGGCTGTGCTGTTGGTGCATGCAAATGAGCAGTAGAGTTATACACAGCTGTCCAGCTGCCTCATCTCAGCAACTCTGCATTCTGAGTCTCAAGGGAACTAGGTCGGGCAACAGAATAAGTTTTAAACACAGAAGAGAATCCCCAAGTTGCTTTCCTGTGATGTGCGCACAACAATGGTAACTTTGATGATCAAAGCTTTTTTTCGTCTTATTTCTTTAACTGAGTCAAGACTTGTTCACTGGAGTGTTAGTGCCAGAAATTTACAAACAAATATTCCACAACACAAATTTGGCATTTCTTTATTATTATGCAGGACAGAAAGTTTTACAGTAGCTCTGATTCACTGATAATCTGTATGTGTCAACTTATCAACACTGCTGTCCTGTAATGAATCCAATCCATGGAGGTGGAATAAGTGTAGCTGTTGTGTTGATAAGAAAATGCCTGGACTTCTGTACTGTGCTGTTCAGCCTTATTATCTCCTTCATCTCTGAGTTTTTGTCCCAGGTGATCCATACAAGCATGTCCTTTCAGAGCCTTTCTCCCTTCATGTCTGAGCAGCCTTTATAATTTTTACTGACCTAGAATTGTGTATCATTTTATATATCCATTCTGAAGGTTCTCATATTATTCCTTCTGGCTTTTAATCAGCTTCACCACAAGTACTATGTTCAGAAGCAGAGATAAATTCTCCTTAAAAGGGAGGATAAACTCGAACTGGGAAGGTGGCTGAGTGGTAGAGCGCTTGCCTTGCATGCCTGAAGCCCTGGGTTCTATTCCTCAGCACCACATAAGCAAAAAGAAAAAAGCCAGAAGTGGCACTGTGGCTCAAGTAGTAGAGCGCTAGCCTTGAGCTGAAGAGCTGAGGGACAGCGCCCAGGCCAAGAGTTCAGGCCCCATGACCGGACCCAAAAAAAAAAATAAAAGAAGGATAAACTAAGGTTATCTTGAAGCCTATTTTGTGGCCTAAACCTACATATGTCTCCTGTTCAGTGGACTCTTCTAGATCCTAAGAGAACACTGTGCTGCACACCTGGGTAAAAGGTATTGGGCCCATGCAGAGTGAGTATGTTGGAAGCTCTGAACAGAATCTTGAAATCAATAGAACATGGAAATGTCATCCATATTAGGATAAGGCAACATGGGAGAACTGATTTTCTGTGCTAGGGAGAAACATCAATTTTACTCCATTTTAGGTGCTGAGATGGAGTGACCCAAGAGGACATCCATATGTGTTGGATTTGCCTGTGCAGTTGTCAGGGCTCAGGAAGTCACTATTGCATGGGATACAAAGTTGGCTCATCTTATCCATGTTATCACATTCTGAGGAATATCTGAACAAATCTGTGGGTGGGGGCAGGGTGTGTATGATCTGATCATGTAAGTGGCAGTAACACCAAGAGTTTCATATCACCCAGAAGAGTTGTTGATGATATGACTAAATTAATGAGGGAAAATTAGAGGCAATGCTCTTGAGGTAAAAAAAAAAAAGTAAGCTAATTAAATGAAAATTTCATCTAATATTAGTGACATATTTCAAAGATTTTTATACTGAATATTTTCTGGAAAAAAGAAAATCAGAAAATTTTTCTAAGAATTCATTTAATAATAACCTAATTTTTTGATGTGAGTGAAGTAATTACCATAAATTTACATATGTATGATGCATACATATGCATATATGAATGTGTACATGTAAATATATATACATATTCATGAATAGATGCACAAATGGATAATTTTTTTCTAATCTAGAAGTAATGATGCTTTCATTTTTTTTAAATTTAATTTAATTTTATTTGTGAACATACTGTACAGAGGAGTTACAGTTACATGGGCAGGATAATGCGTACATTTCTTACCAAGCATTGCAGCCTCCTCCTTTGTTTACCCTTCACATCCCTTCCCAGCCTCCCCCCTCCCCCCCTAATCCCAATCCTTCTCCTTCCTCCCCACCACCCTTCCGCCCCCCCCCCTTCCGCCCCCCCCCCCGCCCCCCCGCACTAACGTTGTAAAGCTCGTTTTGGACATGACAACTTGTACTTCTCATTGTTGCAACAGGTCCACCTGTATCCTTAAACAACTGGTTTTTCCCCATCTCCTCCACAAGTTATACTGACATCAAATATAGTGAAAGCAGGGGTTATACTGTGGGGGAGGGACATACAAAGCAACAAAGAGATAATCTTATAAATGTGTTAGAAACACATGTATGAAAGAAAAAAACATTAAAATACATATCTAAGGGTTCATTTTCCTGACATCACATTACCTGACCTTTTCCGCTTGACTCATACATATACTAGATATTACAAATAAGGGAAACCATGGGACCTACGTTTCTTTGGGCCTGGCTTACTTCACTTAATATAATTTTTTCCAAGTTTTTCCATTTCCTAACAAATGGGGCAATGTCATTCTTTCTGATGGAGGCATAGAATTCCATTGTGTATATATACCACATTTTCTTGATCCATTCATCTACTGAGGGGCATCTGGGTTGGTTCCATATCTTAGCTATGGTAAATAATGCTGCAATAAACATAGTTGTGCTGGTAGCTTTAGTGTGGTCTTGTTTGTAAACATTAGGGTAAATGCCCAAAAGTGGGATTGCTGGGTCATAGGGGAGCTCTATGCGAAGTCTTTTGAGGAACCTCCATACTGCTTTCCAAAGTGGTTGAACAAGTTTACATTCCCACCAACAAGGAAGTAAGGTTCCTTTCTGTCCACAGCCCCTCCAGTATCTGTTGTTGTTAGAGTTCTTGATTTTTGCCGTTCTAACTGGAGTGAGGTGATATCCCAATGTTGTTTTGATTTGCATTTCTTTTATGGCGAGGGATGTTGAACATTTCTTCATGTGTCTATTGGCCATCCTTCTTTCTTCTTCAGAGAAGATTCTCTTTAAGTCTTTCGCCCACTTACTATTGGGCAGTTGTTTCTTTGAGGATTTGTTGTTGGGGTGTTTAATTTTTTGAGTTCCAAGTATATTTAAATATGAGACCCTTGTCCGTTGTATGGCTAGTAAAGATCTTCTCCCAATCCGTGGGCTTTCTATTGATCTTGCTAGCTATGTCATTTGCCCTGCAGAAGCTCTGCAACTTTATGCAATCCCATTTGTCCAACCTTTCTTTGATTTGTTGTGTTTCCGGGTCTCTATTCAGAAAATTTCGGCCTGAGCCAAGGAGACCTAGGGTTTCTCCTATTCCATCCTGTAATGTTTTCAGAGTGTCTGCTTTGAGTTCAAGGTCTTTGATCCATTTGGAGTTGATTCTGGTGCAGGGTGATATATAAGGATCTAGCTTAATTTTTCTACATGTAGTTAACCAATTTTGCCAGCACCATTTACTGAAGAGGCTGTCTGTCTTCCATTCTATTGTTTTAGCTCCCTTATCGAAGATTAGATGGCTATAGGTCTGTAGGTTCATTTCTGGGTTTTCAATTCTATTCCATTGGTCCTGAGGTCTGTTCTTATGCCAATACCAAGCTGTTTTGATTACTATGGCTTTATAGTAGAGTTTGAAATTTGGTATTGATATTCATCCAGCCGTGTTCTTTCCATTGAGGAGCGTTTTTGCTATTCGGGGTCTTTTATTGTTCCATATGAATTTTTGGAGTGCCTCTTCTATTTCCTTGAAGAATGAGGGTGGAATTTTGATAGGTATTGTGTTGAATTTGTAGATAGCCTTGGGAAGTATTGCCATTTTCACGATGTTAATCTTTCCAATCCAGGAGCATGGGAGGTTTTGCCATTTTTTAAGTTCTGTGTTGATTTCCTTTTTCAAGATTTTAAAGTTTTCATAATAGACGTCCTTCACTTCTTTAGTTAAGTTAATTCCTAGGTATTTTATTTTTTGTGGGGCTATTACAAATGGAGTTGCTTTCCTAACTTCAGCCACACTTTTCTCATTGTTGGCATACAGAAAAGCCATTGATTTTGGGGGGTTAATTTTATAACCTGCTACTTTGCCAAAGTTTTGAATCAGCTTGAGTAATTTGGGAGTGGAGTCTATGGGATTCTTTAAATACAAGATCATGTCATCTGCAAAGAGGGAGAGTTTTATTTCTTCTTTCCCTATTTGGATCCCCTTTATGTCTGCATCTTGTCTTATTGCTGTAGCTAGGCATTCTAATACTAGATTGAAGAGAAGTGGAGAGAGTGGGCATCCTTGTCTTGTTCCTGAGTTAAGAGGAAATGGCTTTAGTTTTTCACCATTGAGTATAATGCTGGCTGTAGGTTTGTCATATACAGCCTTTATTGTATTGAGGAATGTTCCATGGATTCCTAATTTTTCCAAAACCTTCATCATAAAGGGGTGTTGGATCTTGTCGAATGCTTTTTCTGCATCTATTGAGATAACCATGTGGTTCTTATTCTTGCTCCTGTTGATGTGATGAATAATATTAATTGATTTGCGTATATTGAACCAGCTTTGCATCCCTGAAATGAATCCTGCTTGATCGTGGTGTATGATTTTTTGGATGAATTGTTGAAGTCGGTTGGCCAAAATTTTGTTGAGAAGTTTTGCATCAATGTTCATCAAAGAAATGGGTCTATAGTTCTCTTTCTTTGATGAGTCCCTGCCTGTTTTTGGGATGAGGGTTATGATGGCTTCATAGAATGTGTTCGGTAGTGAGCTTTCTCTTTCAATTTCATTGAAGAGTTGGAGGAGAATTGGTGTGAGCTCTGCTTTGAAGGCCTTGTAAAATTCCGCTGTGAAACCATCTGGTCCTGGACTTTTCTTAGCTGGGAGGTCTCTTATTGCTGTTTCTATTTCAATGCTTGATATGGGCCTGTTAAGATAGTTTGCCTCATCTTGGTTTAGTTTTGGCATGTCAATATTTGCTAGGAAGAGGTCCATTTCTGTCAAGTTCTCAAACTTATTAGCATAAAGTTTTGAGAAGTATTCCCTTATAATGTTCTGAATCTTGCTTGTTTCCGTGGTGATGTTTCCATTCTCATCTCTGAGTTTATTGATTTGGGTGTGTTCTCTTCTTTTTCTGATAAGATTTGCTAAGGGTCTGTCAATTTTGTTAAGTTTTTCGAAGAACCAACTCTTTGTTTTGTTGATTCTTTCTATAGTTTTTTTGGATTCTAATTCATTTAATTCTGATTTAATTTTGATTATTTCTTTCCGTCTACTGGATTGGGGTTTATCTTGCTGCTCTTTTTCAAGGAGGTTTAGATGTGTCATTAAATTGTTGGTTTCAGATCTCTCCAATTTGTTGATGTAGGAGCTCAGAGCTATAAACTTGCCTCTGAGTACTGCCTTTGCTGTGTCCCAGAGGAGCTGGTATTTTGTGTGTTCATTTTTGTTGAATAGCATGAACATTTGAATTTCCTTTCTAATCTCTTCGATGACCCACTCATGATTCAGCAGTGTGTTGTTCAGCCTCCATGTGATACCGGACTTTCTTTGGTGGCTTTTGGTGTTGAGTTCTAACTTTATTCCCTTGTGGTCAGAGAGAATGCAAGGTATAACTTCAATGTTTCTGAATTTAGACAAGTTTGCTTTGTGGCCTAAAATGTGGTCTATTTTAGAAAACGTTCCATGTGCTGCTGAGAAAAACGTGTATTCTGATGCTGCTGAGTGAAATGTTCGGTAAATGTCTGTTAAGTCTAGTTGATCTATGCAGCTGTTTAGATCTGCGGTTTCTCTGTTGAGTTTTTGCCGAGTTGATCTATCTAGTGGGGAGAGTGGTGTGTTAAAATCCCCAACAATTAATGTCTTTGGATCTATATGGGATTTGAGGGAAAGTAGTGTTTCTTTGATAAATTTGGGTGCTCCATTGTTTGGCGAATAGATATTTAGAATTGTAATATCCTCCTGAAGGAGAGATCCTTTAATTAGTATGTAGCGACCCTTCTTTATCTCTTTTCACGAATTTTAATTTGAAGTCTATTTTATCTGATATTAGGATTGCAACTCCCGCCTGTTTATGCGGTCCGTTTGCTTGGTAGATTTTGTTCCAGCCTTTAACATTGAAAATGTGTTTGTTTTTACGGGCAAGATGTGACTCCTGTAGGCAGCAGATAGAAGGGTCTTGTTTTTTAATCCAACTAGACAGTCTATGTCGCTTAATTGGAGAGTTCAGTCCGTTAACATTAAGAGATAGGACTGAGAGGTATTTGGGAGTTCCTGCCATGTTATCTACCTTCTTGGGGGCTGCGAAAACTGGGTTCTTCCTATGGTTCTTGGATTCTCAGTTTGGGTGCAGTTTCTTGGCCTTTATTGCGGTCTTGTTGGTTTTCTATGTGTAGGACATCTTTAAGGATCTTTTCTAGGGCTGGTTTGGTGGAGATGCATTGTTTCAATTTTTCTTTGCTATGGAAGGTTTTTATTTGGCCTTCAGTTATGAAGGAGAGTTTAGCTGGGTACAGTATTCTTGGTTGATAGTTGTTTGTTTTTAGGGCATGGCATACATCATTCCAGGCTCTTCTTGCTTTGATTGTCTCTGCTGAGAAATCTGAGGTGATTCTAATTGGTTTCCCTTCATAAGTGATTAAAGGGTCTTGTTTTTTAATCCAACTAGACAGTCTATGTCGCTTAATTGGAGAGTTCAGTCCGTTAACGTTAAGAGATAGGACTGAGAGGTATTTGGGAGTTCCTGCCATGTTATCCACCTTCTTGGGGGCTGCGAAAACTGGGTTCTTCCTATGGTTCTTGGATTCTCAGTTTGGGTGCAGTTTCTTGGCCTTTATTGCGGTCTTGTTGGTTTTCTATATGTAGGACATCTTTAAGAATCTTTTGTAGGGCTGGTTTGGTGGAGATGTATTGTTTCAATTTTTCTTTGCTATGGAAGGTTTTTATTTGGCCTTCAGTTATGAAGGAGAGTTTAGCTGGGTACAGTATTCTTGGTTGATAGTTGTTTGTTTGTAGGGCATGGCATACATCATTCCAGGCTCTTCTTGCTTTGATTGTCTCTGCTGAGAAATCTGAGGTGATTCTAATTGGTTTCCCTTTATAAGTGATTAACCTTTTCTCCTTGACAGCTTTAAGGATCTTTTCCTTGTTCTGAGTTGATCCTATGTGGATTATAATGTGACGGTGGGATGTCCTATTCTGGTCTGGTCTATTTGGGGTTCTAAAAGCTTCTTGTATCTGAATAGGCCTATCTTTTTGTATGTTTGGGAAGTTCTCTGCTAGGATCCTGTTAAACAAATTTCCTAGACCATTAACTTCTGTTTCTAGGTGCTCCTCTACACCCATTATCCTTAGATTAGGCCTTCTGATGGTGTCTTCCAGGTGTTGGATAGATCTATCATACTTCTTGGACTTGTCTTGGATGGTTGTATGTTCTTTCTCTATAATATCTAGGCTGTCTTCAATCCCTGAGATTCGATCTTCTGCATGGTCTAACCTGCTGTCAAGACTCTCTACTTTGTTTTTTATCTCTTTCCTTCTAATTGGTCAGCTTTGATGGCTTCAAGTTCTTTGTTGAAGCTCTGTTTTAGGTCTTGTATGAATTTCTTTACTTCCTGAATTTGGTGTTCAGTGTTTGTCCTCAAATCACTTAGTTGATTGGTTATGGTTTCTTTGGACTCCCATTCCTTCTGTTGGGTTCCATTCAGCATTCCCTTTGTGGTCTCCCTGACTTCCTTCAGCTCCTTGTCAATGGATTCCATGAATGCCTTTAGTGATCTTTGTGTGTTCTCTTCCTGGTCTCTCAATTCCTGAATTACTCTTTGATTAGCTTCCTCCCGTTTGTGGGATTCCTGCAGTTCTCTTTCCTCTCGTTCGTGGGATTCCTGCAGTTCTCTTTGAGTGTTCTCAGCCTGCTCATGCCATTCCTCCCTTTCTCTTTGAGTATTCTCAAGTTGTTCACGCAAATCCTGTATCAGTTTTTGAGTAGCTTCCTCACGCTTATGATATTCCTGTATAAACTTTTGGGATACCTCCTCTCTCTCCCTATCACGCTCATACAGAGTCCTTTGTAAGTTGTCAAACTTCTCATTTATCATGTTTGCCACCAGTGTTTGTAGAGCTATTTGGGAACTCTCCTTTGGATTGTTCATTATCCGATCTGACCCCTGATTATCAAGATTGGGAATTGAGATACCCGGATTTGCCATTTTTCTTGTGTTTTTCTGGCTTACTCTGCCCATTTGAGATGAAAATAGCACCAGTTTTGTGCTAGAACACTATCTTAAGGCAACCATCAACCAACATTTGCATTTATACAGTCAATAGTCTACAGATACAATCTAGTTCAACAGATACATCTATTCAACATCAAACAACTATATATTAATGGGCTTCGAACCGCAGAGAAGAATTTGGAATACCAGAAATTTTTAGGGTTAGAGAGAGATGTGGGTAAAAATTAGGAATAGATTGGTGTGGGGAGGCACAGGGAGAGTTAACTATGGCCTAATCTCAATGCAGGAAATAGGTTGGGTAGGATGAAAGTAGAGAGGGAGAGAAAAAGAAGAAAGGGAAAGGGAAATGAAAAGAGACCAGAAAAAAAATAGAAACGTAAAAATTAATATAGTTATGGAGATTGAAAGATCATCTATTTAGAGAGGAATGTGAATATAATGAGAAACCAGGAGGGAGATAGAGGAGATGTGAAAAACTTAAAAAATGCTTAAAATATTATATAGGTATAAAGAGGTAGTACTGCTATTAAGGAATTTAAGTCTCAGAGGTTTTGGATTGAGTAATAAATTTGTGGATTAAGTGTGTACACTATGGGGGATAGGGTCTACTAGTTAACTATGGGTTTATCTGAGGATGTGCAGGACAAGAGTTAAGTCACATACAGAAGAACAAAAGAAAGGAAAAGGTGAAAAGGATAAGAAAGGGAGAAAAAAAAAGATCAGAAGTTCAGTAGAGCTAGACAAAAAACAAAAAGATAATTAAGAAAGAAAGAAAAAGAGAGAGAAGACAAGAAAAGAAAGGAAAATGTACATTCACGTATTCCTAAAATAAAAATTATAAGAGGGAAAAAAAAGTTACTGGAAAACAATTATTTTTTCAAAAAAGGCAAAAATTAAAGTTTAATAAAAGTTTTAGAAAAGGTAAAAAAATTTTATATATATAAGGTTCCAAAAAAAAAAAAAAGACAAAAGAAAAGAAGAAAAAAAAGTCCTTTGATTTTTTTTTTTTATTTTTTTGGGAGGGGTGGGACGAATCCTGTATCCCCCTTTTGTTTGTAACCAGCCTCTTGTTGGAGTCTCTGGTCAGCTTGAGGTCCTGTGGCTTGCTTGGTTTCTTAAGTCAGTTTGTTCGAACAGGCAGAAAAATGCTCTGCTTTACCCAAGATTTTGAGATTCCCCTCCCAGGTTAGTTTAATGGGAGGGTGATCTGCTTTGAGAATCACAAAAGAGGGGTGATGAGGCTAGGTTCTGGTAGAGTTGAGGCCTTTCAACAAACAGTAGCTTTTCCCTGGGGCTATTTTGTGAAAAATTCACAGAGCCCACCCTGGAGCCATTCTCAGGGTTTCTGTTTTTCAATTGATTGTGGAGGCTGCTAGAGGGAGGGGCAGCCTCTGGCTCTGGTTACCCAGTGAGGAATGCCACTCCAATGGCTGGTGCCTGAGCTGGGTGACTTTTCCCTGGATGGAGCTGAGTTTGGCAGGTCACTTCGCCGTTAAGTTCTTGTGACCTGTTAAATGACTCGTTTTATTCCAAGGCCTGAGCTGGAGCTAGCAGCTCCTCCGAGCTTTGTCGGTATCCAAGATGGAGATCACTGGTGCTGCGGGGGAGGGGTGACCTTCCCTCCTCTGCTCCCTGAGAAGGAGTGAGGACGTCGGGCTTCTACTCACGCTGAGTCTTGGATCCTGGGTCGTCTCTGGTCTGCAAACTGCAGGATGAAGATGTCCGCTCCTTGTCAGCTCTTGCTGGTGTTGAGTAGAATCCACTCGCCTGCTGCATCTGGCTCCTTCGTCCCGGACTCTCTGTGTGAGCGCTCAGGTATGCCGCGGCCGCCGAGGCTGCTGGCAGGCACTCAGATGTGTCTCCTTGTCTTGGCTTCCCCTCTCTTGTCTAACTCTCTGTCCTGTGATAGCACACTTGGTGTGATTCTCTGGCTTAGGACTGTTCAATGGAACTCTAAAACTGCTTTCTATGCGAGAGCTTGTTAAGATTCCAGCTTCTCCTCCGCCATCTTCCCGGAACTCCCCTGCTTTCATTTTAATAACAGATAGCACCTTCATTAATTGACCTCATTTATTCTCTCATAAATAAAACCAGTGACCTTTGCAGAACAGTTTATTTCTTTCTCAAAAATAGAAAAAGAGGAAGATGAGTTTGGATCATTTTTTGTCACAAACTACAAATTCATATTGGATGATGTACAGGAAAGAGTGGAGAGAAATCAGCTAACGAGAATGCCCACTCTCCAATTTTGAGAGTTTTTGAATCTTGAATAAATACCAAAGTATTCCATGAAATAAATTGTAAGTCCTTGGATTAGTAGTGATATTTTCACTAGGGATGTGATATCCATAAACCACCATATATTTCTCCACAAATCCTCACAATTTCAAAGGAAAAAGAACAACTATATAGCAGAGAAATCCAATAGCCAACACCTTTATCTAGAATTGAAATAAAGATCATCAGTAATGATGTCCTTATAGAACTTAGCAACACTTCTGGACTTTGCTCACATATATCCATTACTGAAAGAACTCTGAGGGGAAAAAGGCACAAATTTAATCTGAGAGACATTCATCCACATGATTAGTATGTGTTCACCACGAGCAATAAGAACACAAAATTTAAGACTGAACTAAAACCCTGTTCCTTGGTGGCTTGATTATTGGGATGTGGTCTGACTACTTTGTTCTGATTTAACTGGAACCATATTCCTACCATTCTCTAGAGGTTGAACTATAGGTGTGAACCATTATGGCCATCATGACCATTAAAGTATTCTTTTGTTTGGATTTTTTGTGTCTTGAGATCATTCATCTACAGCCATCTCTTCACAAGTTCATAAACATAGTATGTACAGTGACTAAGACTAAAGATTGAATTCACATGTCTGGTTAAGAGAACCTCAGTGATTTCAAACTGAAATCTTTTTGAAAATATAATGACATATTGAGCTATATATGTTAAAAAACAAACAAAACAGTAACACATACAATTTTTGACCACTGTTTTTATACTGCTACAGAATAAGAATAAATTTAATTTCTTTTTAAATTATATATATATATATATATATATATGTATTGTAAAAATACTGTACAGAGGGGTTACAGATACATGAGTAAGGTATTGAGTACATTTCTCATCCAGCATTGGTATCTCCTCCTTTGGTTTTCCCCTACTGTCCCTTCCCTCCCCAATTCCCCAACTACTCCCTTCCCACAACTCCCCCAATGAAGTTGTAAAGTTTGGTTTCAATATAGCATCTTGTACATCTCATTGTTATAAAGGGCAATCTGTATCCTTATTTCAGCATTTTGTTATTTATATTACCCTGCCCAAAATAGAAAAATGTATATACAAGATGCAGGGCACCAGAATCAAATACAGTGAAAACAGGGGTTACACCATGGGGGAAGAATATACAAAAGAAACAAAACAATCACACAGTACATTATAAATACCTTAAAAAAACTGCAAGAAAGATAAATCCATTTGTGTCCCTATCTTGGGAAGCATTTTGCTTAGCATCATTTTATATGGTCATATGTACATAGCTTTTGAGCATTTCTGCTTATCCTAGACATACACTAGTCTTTGTCAGCATGTATTAACTGTACAAGAAGGGTTTCATTGTGACATTTCCACACAGGCATACAATGTACTCCATTAACCTCACACCCTTGATCTCTCATCCTTATCCCCATATTTCCCTTCTTAGAGCAGTTGCATAGGTTTTGCTGTCCTTTTTCATATATTCCAGAGAAGCACTTCAATAATCTTCACGTTCATATAACTTCCTCCATTCATAGTACTCACTCCATAAAATGCCAACATAGCCTATTTCATTCTCTTGTCATTCATTTGTTTCATATATATATTAATTGTACCAAGGGCTTTCACCATAGTATCTCACCTGTGCATAAATCATATTTCCTTTCTGTTTTTTTTGCTGGTTCTAGGGCTTGAACTCTGGGAATGACCAATGTCCCTAAGTATCTCTCTACCACTTACGCGACAGCTCCAGTTTCACCTTTTTTGTGGTTAATTGGAGATAAGAGTGTCACAGACTTTCCTGGCATGTTGATTTTGAACAATTATCCTTATATCTCAGCATCTTGAGTAGTTAGGATTATAGTAGTGAGCCACAGGTGCCAGGTTATATATCACCTTTTAATCAGAACAACCCTTTCTATTAATCTTGCTTTTGGAGACATCAATGGTATTTTTTAAAGGATTGACCTCTTTCCATTGTGTTCTTTTCCTTTTTAATTTTACTTTAAAATAAAATCGTTTAACTAGGGATACAGGAGGACCCACTGCAACAATGAGATGTATAAGTCAATGAGATGTACAAGTCATTATGTCGAAAAACAAACTCTACAACGTTGGTAGGGGGTGGGGGGAGAGTCAGATGAGGCGGCTAGTATTGGAAGGGATGGGAAGGGGAAACAAAGAGGAGACAACAATGCTTGATAAGAAATGTACTCGTTATCTTGCCCATGTAATTGTAACTCTTCTGTATGGTATTCTCACAATTAAAAAAATAGAATGCTTTACAGTTTAAAATAAATAAATAAATTAAATTAAATTAAATTTGAATCATAATTACATTGTGGATTTTTTGCTAACATCATAGGATATAAGATAAACTAGTCTTCCATTACTGACTAACGGTGATTAGAAATCCATGATCATTTGGCAATATTTCTTTGATAGTTGGCAGAGATTTCAGTTTACAATGAAGTGAACAGAAGAAACAGAAACAAAGGAAAATTCCAGAGAAGAATCACAAACTAAAGTTAATACAGAAGCTTACTTGTATACTAAGATATGATTTTTGCCTACTTCTCTCTTCTACCCTTTCTGTACTACTTCTGTATTAGGAGAAGGTTTGGGCTGGTTGCTACCCTATCCTAAGAATATGTATATTCTTAGCCATGTGCAGGCTTCTTTCTCATATACCACTATCATGTCATTTTTTTTCTCCATGAATCTAAGACCGACAAGGCAAAATCTTGGACAAATATTGAGGTGATCACAGCCAAGGGCATGGCTTCTCAGACAGGCCATTCAGCTTTCCTGCATATGTTCACTGCAATTGGTTTAGATTCAGTATCTTCCAAAGCAAACTGTCTACACACAGTCATAGCTATTTGGAGTGAGAGCTTCCATGTGTAATTGATGTATTGTAACAAATTGTTGCAAAAGATGAATTAATAAAGCAAACAGAAATGGCCATGGTCAATTTAAAGATTACAGGTAGAAAGTAATGCACAGTTCCAAAGAACTATCATTTTGAATCTGACTGACTTTATATAATAGGTAACAATTAATTTCTCTCCCTTTGCTTGTGAACAACTCAGCAAAAACAAAGGGAGACTGGTGCTCTTCACTAACAGAAATAGAAAAAATAGTAAAAAAATATGCTTTGCTACAAATGGATCCAGATTTATTTAATAGAGATTGAGGTGTAATTCATGGCTCTGATCTGTGTGTTTGGTGATTTCCAACTGCATATAAATGATGGAATGAAAAACTTCTATGTGTGTTCAAAAGATAGTTTGGTTAAATGGCCTTCAGTGAAATTGCATCAGAGGGATTTTTTTTTTTTTTGCTTTATTTTAAGAAAATACAAGTGGTCAAATATAACTTATCACCCTGCTCTTAACTCTAATCCTGTCAGGTGGTAAGGAGACAAAATGTGGCCTAGATGTCCACAGCTCATTTTTTTCAGTAATTTTGTTACTTGTGGTGAGGGGAGAAAGGGAAGGGTGCATGTGGGGAGTATCAGGAATTAGAGAATCATGAAAGTGTTTAAATATTTATCAACATTTAAATAAAAAGCTATGCATATATGTACATGTCTCAGCTTTTAATAATGTGATAGGAAACTAATTTATTCTTGTGATTGAAACACTTCGTTTTGGTAAAATAACAATTTATTATCTAAAACAGATTTCATTCATAATCATGTGGATTTGTGTGAGAGAAATCCTATATAATTCTTCATATTTTCTGTTGTATGAAGTAACTTGATGTTTTCCATGCTATAATTTCTGCTGTTTATTTTCAAATAGCATGACACAAGGGTCACTCTGATCAAGAAGCTCTAGACATTCCAATGAGCATTTTACATTATAATCTCTTGTACAACTCTTGCAATTCAGAGAAGAAAAGATTTGTGAGAATTATCCTCTGCAAATAGTTGATAAGGCAGAGGAAACATGTTGGTATAAGGACCTTGGGACTACTATGAATGTATGAGTGCATTAGATATTTCATAAAACTTCTCCTAAAGCCAGAATTGATAGAAGGTTTTCTATATCAAGGTGCTAAAAGGTAGAAATGACAATGTGAAGAAAAATAAATTAGTGATTATTACTGAAAAGAATGTTTGAAAAACATACAACAAATTATAAGTATCCAAGTGGTGCAAACTATTATGGCAATCCATCTGTATCAGCTGACCAGGTGTTATACCTGATGAAGTGCAGACCAGGAGGATCAGAGACAGGGACAGACAGAGATAGACACCATGACAGAGGCAGCAATCCCCATGCCTCATCTACTAAAGACCCTAGTACTATAGGGTTTGCTTCAGCCCCAGTGATCTCACATCACCTCACTCACTTCTTACAGGCCTCTTCCAAGTAAACGTAACTCAAGGGGGCATGAATCTTCCCTGAAAAGATTACTTTGCTGAGAAAGCAGGCATGAAATAGAGACAAGACGAAGTTTCCAGTCTCCAAATACCAAAGACAGAAGATTTTCCCAACAATCCAGCCTGCTGAGAGCTCCTCTTGAGTGTGGCTGGTCATACTCAAATGTCCAATCCTGCAGACTTGGTTGATAGTGAAACATTAACTCTATGACTTCCTTATTACTAAGACGAATAGCTTGTTTTCTACTGAGATTTTCTGCCCTCTAGTGGTAATATTTTAGCTTTATATCTTATAAAATAAGCTTTTCCCCCTAGAAATATTAATAAAATATATTCCAAAATGTCTTTTTGATATTTTCTATGGATTAAATTTTTATTATATATTGTTGGTGGTGTGGGGGGGGGGTTTAATATTGCAATTTCTGTGTGTGTGTGTGTGTGTGTGCGTGTGTGTGTGTGTGTGTGTGTGTGTGTGTGTGTGTGTGTGTGTGATTATACTGATATCAGGGCCTGTATGTTGCCATTAGCTTTTTCTGTACAAGGCTGGAGGTCTACCATTTGACAATTCAACATGCAGGTGTTTTGCTGGTTAATTGGAGAAAGTATCAGAGGCATTCCTTTTCAGTTTGCTAGAAACTCTGGTCTTCAGATTTCATTCACTGAACCTAGATCTCAGTAGTACTGACTCCAAGTATAAGTATTTTCAGCAAGTCATTATAGAAAGAATACTCATTCTTAGTGCACTACTAAAGGAGTTATATAACTTTAACCTATCTTATTATTTCTGGTAGTAATAAATTCATATGGAAAAAGAAGCCCCTCTGGCAAAATTAACTCTTTAGAAGAGCACCATGATAGCTGCTTTCATACTTCTTCCTACTTGGTATTTTGCACAGTTTATTAGGAATATTCTATCCTGATTGTATCCTGTCTTTACTTAGGTCTTCCTCTTTTTCCTTAGGGATTCTATACTCAACTGTTATTCACTGCCTTACATTGTAGAGAGCTGTGGTTTCAAATTGATTGAATACCACTTTGTTCAACCTGAGGAGTAAATTGTAATTTGTGAGATAAAATTCTACTCTTTTTTATGGGGTGGTGAGGAGGGTGTCCAGTATTATGTTGAAAAAGAAGACCTAAGCCGGGCGCCAGCGGCTCACGCTTGTAATCCTAGCTACTAAGGAGGCTGAGATCTGAGGATCGCGGTTCAAAGCCAGCCCTGGCAGGAAACTCCATGAGACTCTTATCTCCAATAAACCACTAGAAAACTGGAAGTGGTGCTGTTGCTCAAGTGGTTGAGCGCTTGTCTTGAGCTGAAGAGCGCAGGGACAGCACCCAAACCCCAGTACAGAAGAAGAAGAAGAAAAAGAAGAAGAAGAAGGAGGAAGAGGAGGAAGAGGAGGAGGGGGGGGGAGCTAGTAAGTCCACACAGGGGAGGACACAGAAACAAGTGAAAAAAGCTGCACAGAGATCCCTAAATCCCTCCATTTGATACCCAGCATTTTACCAATTATGAATCACTGAAAGCATGTGGAGGGCTGAACTGGTAAAGGAAATCCATCAGTATTTGGTTCATGGCATAGTGCAGGTGGAAAGAACCAGTGGCTCCTCTTCTGCTTCTCTGCCTTGAGTCCGGATGACTTACAAAGTTGCTAGTTGCTGGCTACCTGGAGCCAGTATGCTGGGTAAGGGTTATAATTAGAAGAAAACAGGCTGTTGCACTCTGTGAGGATTGGTCACTGCTCTTAGTTACAGATGTCAAATGTGCTTATAAAGGACTTAAAATATGGACGTGTTCACAAACTATTCAGAAGTCTTAAGGCAAAGCTTCGGGAGTTGGAGATGGGGCGGGGGGGTTGTAGTTGGAGGAGTCTTGATTGTCTGAGGCTCTATGCCCAGTTGCCTCCAGCAGAGAAGTGCTGCCCCTACCATCCTGCTCCAAGTAGCACAGCACCCAATCACCAGGGCTCAGAACCCACTGACTGGCCTGCAGCTCTTCTGTGATGTTCACTTCCACATCTCATCTTCCTAAGCATAAATCCATGTGTTCAGGGACTTATTCTACTCCCTCTGCATTACAGCTTTCCTTCACTGATAAATGTTTTCCCACATTTAAACTCTCACTTTGAAAAAATCTTCTGCAACAAATTACCAGTTTCCACTGAAAATAAATATCATCCTTCTCAACCCAGTGATGGGGACACCAAATGCTCTCAGTGTAGCATCCATCTTCCATCATTGGTCAGAAAGTAAGCTAGAACATAGGTTATAAAGATGTGTTACTTAACTTGTCATTTCTGTGACTAAGTCCCCAGTAAAAACACCTGAAATCGCAGAATTCTTTGTTTCAGCTCATAGATTAGAAACTTTAGTGTACCATATGGGCAGAGTGCTCATATAATGGCAGCCATGTAATACATTGAATTGCTTACTCCCCCTTCCTTTTAACTTCATAAGAGGTCCTGGCATTTTGGAAAGGGCTGTGTACAATGGCGTGGATTTTCCTCTCTTAGCCAATTCTCTCTACAGGAACTCTCACAGATATGTCAACAAGTATAGTTTGTTCATCTTGCAGCAGTCCAACTAATTTGACAATGGAGATAAACCATCACAAACCATCATCAAAAGTACTTCTATTTTCCTAAAGCTTTCAAGAGAATAGTGAGTGAAAAAAGAATATTATTGAACAGTATATACATGTTTCTTCAGAAGTCTCCAGGTTCTGGGTTCTTACAAGTTTTTCTCTAAGGCAGTCTCTGGAAAGAATAAACTGTCTTTCACAGGCTCCCTAATTTTTGTGTGCTGAGATGGAGTGACACAAGAGGACATCCAGATGTTTGGGATTGGCCTGTGCAGGTGTCAAGACCCAAGGAGTCACTACTGTGTGGGATACAAAGTTAGCTTGAGCTAAACTAATAAGAGAAAAGAAATGAGCTATCAAGTGCTATTCAGTGATGAATTTGGATATCACATCCGTTAAAGAAATTGTAAATCCTTGAATTCATAATGATATTTCAATAAGGAACAGGCTATTTGTAAGATATCAAAAAGTTCTCCGTGAATGCTCACAAATTACCAAGGGGAAAGAATAACTGAGCAGAGCAATCTACCAGCTATCCCCTTAGTCTAGAACTGGAAGGAAGACTGCTAGTAATAGTAATTCAAAACATGAACCTCCTAACAGACACCACAAAAAGAGCACAGCAGCACTTCTGGACTTTAGTCACATATATGCACCACTGAATATAAACCTGTGAGAAAACAAGTACAAATGTAATCTGAGAGACATTCAGCAATATGGTTACTTTTGGTCACCGATAGTGATAAGATCACAAAATTGGAGGCCAGACTAAAGGAACTGCTCTCTTTTTTCGACGTAACATCTTGTAAATCTCATTAATGGGTCCATCTGTAACCCTATTTAAACAATTTGTTTTTTCCCTTCCCCTCCACAAATTATATCAGCATCAAATATAGTGAAAGCAGGGCTTGAGGTACATACAAACAACAAAGAAATCATCTTAGAAATATGTTGGAAACAATTGCAAGAAAGAAAAATCCATTGAATCCATTGTAACCTCTCTGTACAGTATTTTCACAATAAAATACTTATTAAAAAAAGAAACTCTTCTCTGGTGGCCCAGTGAATGAGGTATGGCCTTACTAATTTTCCCTGACTGTCCTAGAAGCACATTCCTAACATTCTCTGTTTCCTTAGGAGTCTGAACTACAGGTATCAGACATCATGCCCAATATGGCATTAATTCATCAATTTCTCTGTGTGTTTTGAAATCATTCACTTTCTACAATCATTTCTTAACAAGTTCATGACTATTGTATATATTGTGATTAAGATTAAAAATTGAATTTACCTGTCTGGGTAATGGAATTTCCATGACTTTGAGCTGAGATATTTTTGACAGCATAAAGAGAAAGTGACATTTTTCTGTAGAAAATAGCAACATATACAGTTTTTGACCACTGCTTTTGTACTGCTAGAAAATAAGAATGAATTTGTTTGTTTTTTAGCATATAAAAGTTGTAGAAAAATTGTTTCATTGTGACTTTTTCACTCATGCATACAATGTATATCATCAACTTCATGCCGCTGATCCACAATGTATATCATCAACTTCATGCCGCTGATCTTTATTCATTATCCCCACCTTTCCCTTCTTAAAACATTTCAACAGGATTCACTGTTCTATTTTACATATGCCATTAAAGCACTTAAATCATATTCACCTTCATTTCCTCTCCTTCCTTCTCTGTCATTTCTTCCCAGAAATCCATAGAGCTTATTTTATCTTCCTTTCATTCATTTATTTAGTATATATTAAATACATGAAGGGCTTTCACCATGATATCTCACCTGTGCATGTCTCATATTTCTTGCTTTTTCTTTTATCTTCTCTTTTGTTCACTTTCTTTTCTTTTCTTTTCTTTTTGCTGGTCCTGGGCATAAACTCTGGGCCTGGTCTATAGCTCTAAATTTTTATGTTCAAGGCTATCCCTCTACTACATGAGCCACAGCTCTGCCAGTTATTTTTTGTGATTAATTGGAGAAAGACACAAATTCCTTCTGAGGATAGCTTTTAACAACTATCCTCAGCTTTCAGATTCCTAAGTAGCTAGGTTTACTACCAGCACCCGGCTCTCACATCATATTCTAATCAGAATGACCCATTCCTTAGCATTTCTTTTAGAGCCATCAAAGTTAATTTTTAAGAAATGATTCACAAACTTCCATTATATTTCTTTCCTTCTTAATTTTATTTAAAATCAATTTAAATTGAAGTATAGTTAGATATTTATACTTGCATAGTAGGATGTAAGATAGAAATATTCTTCCATTATTGAAAAATATCCATTAGAATTCATAGATCATTTGACAAAATTCAAAGGAGAGTTGGCAGAGATTTCTGTTTACAATGCAGTGAATAGAAGAATAGAGACACAAAAGAAAATTCTAGAGAGGAAGTTCAAACAAACTTGATCCAGAAACTCATTTGTATTTTTCTTTGTTTGTTTGTTTTTTTATTGTCAAAATACTGTACAGAGGGGTTACAATTACATGGGCAAGATAATGAGTACATTTCTTATCAAGCATTGTAGACTCCTCCTTTGTTTCCCCTTCCCATCCTCCCCCACCTCCTACACAACCCTCCTCCCCCCACCACCAAAGTTGTGAAGTTCGTTTTCGACATAGGGACTTGTACATCTCATTGTTGTAATGGGTCCACCTGTGTCCCTATTTAAACGATTGGTTTTTCCCCATCCCCTCCACAAATTATAACAACATCAAGTAGAGTGAAAGCAGGTGTTATACCATGGGGGAGGGACATACAAAGCAACAAAGAAATAATCTTATAATTGTGTTAGAAAGAATAGCATGAAAGAAAAAAATTTGAATACATATCTTAGGGTTCATTTCCCTATCATCAACTTAAATGACCTTTTCTGCTTGACTCAAACATATACTAGTTATTGCAAATAAGGGAAACCATGGGACCTGTTTCTTTGGGCCTGGCTTACTTCACTTAATATAATTTTTTCCAAGTTTTTCCATGTCCTACAAAACGGGGCAATGTCATTCTTTCTGATGGAGGCATAGAATTCCATTGTGTATATATACCACATTTTCTTGATCCATTCATCTACTGAGGGGCATCTGGGTTGGTTCCATATCTTAGCTATGGTAAATAATGCTGCAATAAACATAGTTGTGCTGGTAGCTTTAGTGTGGTCTTGTTTGTAAACATTTGGGTAAATGCCCAAGAGTAGGATTGCTGGGTCATAGGGGATCTCTATATGGAGTCTTTTGAGGAACCTCCATACTACTTTCCAAAGTGGTTGAACAAGTTTACACTCCCACCAACAATGCAGTAAGGTTCCCCAGAAGCTCATTTGTATACTAAGATATGATTTTTCCCTACCTCTGTGCTCTGACTTCCTGTGTGCTATTTCTTTATTAGGAGAAGAATTTCCCTTGATGCTAATCATTCCTATTATCCTTGGCATGTACAAGCTTCTTTCCTGACATACTACTAGGATCTCAATTTCTCAATATGAAGTCAAGCTAGGTAAGTCCAAGCCTTAAATAACCGAAGACATGGCTTCTCAGAACGCCCAATCTTCTTTTCTGCACATCGTCTTTGCAAAGTGTTTAGATTTATAATCCTTAAAAGCAAACACTCTACAAACAGCAATAGCTATTTGGAATAAGAACCCCAATGTGTAATAGGTGTATTGTAATAGGTATAATAGATGCATTAGAAGAGAAAAAAAAACATTGTCCATTCTTCCATCTGTGAACAAGGCTGTGAGTTAAATATTAGAGAAGGAAAGGGTAGTCAGAGTTCCAAGGAAGTATCATTATGAATTCTAGGGACATAATAGATAAAATTACATTCTCTCCTTTGCCTGTGTTCAAAACACCTAAAACAAATTAAGGTTGTCTTCACTGACAGGAATGTTGAAAATGGTCAATTATACTGTACTACTTGTGTCTCCAAGTATGATTACATAAGTTTCTCAGGGGATTTCTAATTAGAGGGACATGATGGAATGAATAACTAACATCTTTGATCAAAAGATGATTTGGTTAATCAGTGATATTGCTTCAGTGATATTGCTTGTAACTTTTTCCCATTCCTCTCCTTCTAATACTAAGAGATGAGGAGACAGTGTGGTCCAGGATACCAACAGTCCACTTCTCTTTTTTGTTTAAATTTTAATTTTTGTCAAGTTGATCTATATAGGGGCTACAGTTAATTACATAAGTTATGTAGTGAGTACAATCCTTGTCAAACATGTTACCATCTCCCCCATTTTTCTCCCATTTTCCCTCCAACAACAAACCACCCCAAGTTGTACAGAACATTTCCAACATATTGTCATGTGAGTATCACTGTTGCATTCATTCCCCCTTTGTCCTTTGTCTCACCATTTTTTGTTCCCCTTCTCTTCCCTAATTCAGACAAACATACAATCATTACCCAGGGTACCTAAATCAAATACAGTGACAACAGGGGATAAACTATATGGAGAACTAAAGACAGAAAAGGAAAAAGAAACACGTAGTACATTAAAAACTACAACAAGGAACCTTCTGTGTCCATGTGTTGGAGTTCATTTCACTTGCCATCATCTTGCGATTTGGTATTTGAATACTGATGTCATTGAATTTTTTTCACTTTTTATTTCAATGTATTGTTTGAATTGTTAATGGCTGACCTCTATCTACATAGCATGAAGGTACCAGCGATGGGTCAGGTTTATTACACACTGAAAGTTCATCCTACTTCTCCCAGTTTTGAGACTGCATTCAAACTTCAGCCAGGTCACATCAAGTCCCTTTGCTCCTGGCCTCTTTTGGGTCTCTGTCATTCACACATGGAGTGAGGGTTCAGAGAACAGCTCAGTGATTGAATGGTTTCATCATTGACAGGAATCAGTGAACCCTGGCTGTTCTGTAGTTTGCTCCCAAATTGCCAACACGTAGCACTAGCAAAGCATCAAATATTTGCTTATAGATTTCTATAGAGTCCTTCACATTTACTTGAAAACATGAAAGGATCTCACTCCATGCCACACAGAAACTGTGAAGGTTTGTGATGTCACAAACCATGACACAATGGTCATGACATCTGGTAGTTTGATGTAACAGGAGTCATGAAGTCCCAGTGGATTCTGATATCACATTTCATATCTGAAATATTATGAGGTCCAAAATAGAATATGAGCTCAGAAACAGCCTAATATATCACAATGGCAGCACGTCACAAAAGTTATGAGAAAAGGACAGGTTTGTGTTGTCACAGTTGATTAGTGGTATCATAGTGGCAATGTGATGTCACGAAGAGATTGTGATATCACAATGGTTATGTGTTCACAATGCATTTCTGATATTAACCCACGTGCCACATTTGAAATAATAAATAGGCATTCAAAATTGTTTATGACATCACAATGATAGTATGACGTAATAATTCTATGATGTCATTGTAGGTTGGTATTGTCAAAATGAGCTGATGGTATCTTAACGACTATATAATGTCACATTTATGATGATGTCACTGTGATGTTACAATGGCAGGTCTGACCTCAATTGTCCTTAGTTTACAATGAGGATATTGGTACACAAAGTGACTGTAATGTCACAAAGGCCATATGCTTTTTAAAGGTTGAAAGAGATCATAATAGATTTAGGATGTCACAATGTGATTGTGAAGTCACAATGGCAATGTAATTTCACAATGGTTTTGTGAGGTCAAAGTGGTGATGAGTTCACAATAGGTTTGTAATATCACAACCACATGTCCAATTTTAATAGCTGCTACTTCACAATGGGGATGCAAGTTCACAGAAGGTGCTTAAAGTCCCAAAGGCCAGGAATTTTCTTGAATGTTATGAGGTCATACTGGGTTTGTGAAAACATAATGGAACAGTAATACCACAATGGCAATGTGATGTCACAATATTATGACATAATAATCTTTTGATGTCATAATTATTAGGTGATGCTATATTGTGATGGTGTCACAATAGGTTTGTGATGTCACAATGGATTGGAACGGTTACAATGTCTTGCTGGATCACAATTGTCATTCATTCACAATGAGTATATGAGTTCACAAGGGGACTGTGATATCTCCAAAGGTATATGTTTTAACTAATGTGATGATGTCCTAACAAGTTTTGATGTTTCAGTGTAACACAATGGTCATGATATCTGCCAATATGATGTCAGAATTTTCATCATGTCACAGTGGATTTCTGATATCATATGTCATACCTGAAATATTATGAGGTCGAATACAGATTATCAGCTCACAAAGGGCCTAAGATATCACAATGGCAGCATATCACAAAAGTTATGAGGACAGGACAGGTGTGATGTCACAGCAAGTTAGTGATATCACCATGCAAAGTGATGTCACAATGGTTATGAGGTCACAATGGGTTTCTGATATCAACGACATGCCACCTTTGAAATAGCATGAAATCACAGACTAGGTGTTCATATTGTGTCTATGACATCCCAATAACAATGTGATGTCCTAATGGTGTGATATTGTAGTTTTATTATGTTACAATGAGCCGATTGTATCATAACAATGTGATGTCACACTGGTGATGATGTCACAAAGGGTTTGTGATGTTACAATGGCATGTCTGATCTCAATGGTCATTAGTACACAAAATTGGCACACAAAGGGACTCTGATGTCACAAAGGCCATATACTTTTTCAAAAGTGCTGTCATAAAATATTTGGAATGTCACAATATAATCGTTATGTCACAATGGCAATGTGATGTCACAATGTGTTGATACAATGGCATGTCTGATCTCAATTGTCATTTGTTCACAACGAAAATATGGGTACACAAAGAGACTGTGATGTCACAAAAGCCATGTTTTCTCAAAGAAGCTAAGAGGTCATAATATATTTGGGCTGTCACAATGTAACTGTGATTTCACAACGGGAATGTGATGTCACAATGGATTTGATGTCACAGCTGTGATGAGGTGAGAAGGGGTTTGGGATGTCACAACACGTTTCTATTATCACAGTGACATGTCCCATTTCCACTGCTACTAGTTACCAATGAGCATACAAGTTCACAGAAGGAAGTTGAATTCCTAAAGGATATGAATTTTCTGAAATGTTATGAGGTCATAATAGGTTTGTGAAAACACAATGGGATGTATATCACAATGGCAATATGATGTCACACTATCATGTCATAATAATGTTTTGATATCACAATGTGTTGCTTATGTCCTACTAGTGATGAGGTCACAATAGGTTTGTGATGTCACAATGGGTGGGTGAAGTCAAAATTGTATGCCAGGTCTCAATTGTCATAAGTTTATAATGAATATATGAGTTCACAATGGGACTATGATGTCTCAAAAGGTATGTGTCACATATGTGATGAAGTTCTAACAGGTTTTGATTTTGCAATGTAACACAATGTTGATGATATCTGACAGTGAGATGTCACAAGGGTCATGATTTCACAGTGGATTCCTGATATCACATATCTTACCTGAAATAGGTCGAAAACTGACTGTGAGCCCACAATTGGCCTAAGATATCACAATGTTAGCATGTCAAACAGTTACGAGGTTAGAACAGGTTGGTGAAGTCACAGTGGGTTAGTGATAGCACAATGGCAATGTGATGTCAAAAGGGATTGCAATGTCACAATGTTCATGAGGTCAAAATAGGTTTCTGATATCAACACACATGCCACATTTGAATAGAATGAAATCAGAATAGGCATTCAAATGTGTATAGGACATCACTGTGACAATATGATGTCATAACGCTATTATGTCATTTTTATTTTGTGATGTTACAATGAGCTGTTAATGTTACAATGACACTGTAATGTCACACTCCTGATGATGCCACAAAAGGTTTGTGATGTTACAATGACATATCTGATCTCAATTTTCATTAGTTCACAATGGGGGATGGGTTCAAAAAGGGACTGTGATGTCACAAAGACCAGGTATTTTTCAAATTTCCTGAGGTCCTAATAGGTTTGTGATTTCACACTGTTTTTGAGATCATAATGGATTTGTGATGTATTAATGAGTTTGTAATACCACAATGGCATGTCCAATATCAATTGTTACTAGTTCACAATTAGGATATGAGTTCAAGGTAGGAGCGAGAAGTGCCAGAGACCAGGAATTTTCTAAAAGGTTATGAGTTCATAACAGGTTTGGGAAAAAACCTATTATGGGCCTTTTGTAACATTACAGTCCCTTTGTGTGCTAATATTGTAAACTAATAACAATTGAGATCAATCATGCCATTGTAACATCATAAACCCTTTGTGATATCATCACCACTGTGACATCGCATTGTCATTATGACACCATCAGTTCATTGTGACTTCACCAAACTACAATGACATCATGGCATTATGAAATGACATCATTACCAATCACAACATCACAAGCCTATTGTGACCTCATCACCGGTATTGAATCACCAACTAATTGTGACATCAAAATGTTATTATGACATGATATTGTAACATCACATTGCCAATGTATTATCACTGTCCCATTGTGTTTTCACAAACCTATTATGTCCTTATAATATTTTAGAAAATTCATGGCCTTTCTGACTTCTAGCTCTTTCCTTGAACTGGTATCTTCATTGTGATCTAGTAACAATTGAAATTGGATATGTGATGGTGATATTACATTTTTGTCATGACATCACTATCCAATGGAGACCTCATCACCACTGTGACAACACCAACCCTTTGGGAGTCACATTGCCATTGTAACATCACAATCACATTTGACATCCTAAACCTGTTATGACCTCTTAGCACCTTTGAAATAACACATGGTCTTTGGGACATCACAATCTCTTTGGATAACCATATCATCATTTTGAATTAAGGACAATTGAGTTCAGTCATGCCATTGTACCATCATTATCCCTTTGTGACATCATCTCCACAGTGACATCACATTGTCCTTTTGCTTGCAGTAAGCACACTGATCTCCTCCTAGAGGTTCCCTACTGCCATTTGCAAATGAATTTTACTGTTTTTGCCAAGTGTTTCTTGATCCCTATCCTGGTGCTGCTACCAAAACTCAAACTCCCTTCTTAGGCTATTTTTCTTCCAGGGTGTCTCTGTTATCAAACACCCACTGAGCAACCATTACCAATGCAGATAACTCCTTTCCTTCAAAACCTTCTAACTTTTGAAGCTTTCTTCAAATATCTGGGGTTGATTCAGTAACAAAGGCCATATTTAGGGCTCTTCAATTCTCCAGGGCCTCAGGATCTATAGCCATATAGCTCCTAGGGGCCTCTAGGAGCCATTCCAGAAAAGCATTAGGGGACACACTGGGCTGTACAGTCTCACTCACCATAGATAAATTAGTTGGTTTCCTAGCCACTGCCTGTATCCCTGCTAACAAAGTGGTGATAATTGAAAAGTGCCTCCTTGCCTCAATCGCTTTTGTAGTACCAGCTTGGGCAAGTCTGAGGAAAGATTTGCTCCAAATGGACTGGTTCATAAGTGGGGAAACCATCTGGCACATGGACTGACTTCAAGGCACTATGCTGGATTCATTCCCTTTCCTCCCAGGTAAAAAGCACCTGTAAATGTTGCTGACAATGATCCCAGGTGGGCTGATGAGTGAAGAATATGGTCTCTAATAAGGAGATGAGACCCTAGGGTTTTTCACAAAAGGACAAAATTTGCTGTTGCCAGTATACAGGTTGGTAGGGTTTTGTTATGTATTACGGTGGGAGGAAAACCAATACCATGTTGATAGTAATAACTTGTGATATCTTCAGGGTGCAGGCTGCTACTGGTAGAAATGAACCCTGTCCAAAACCTACTGCCACAGAACTTGAATGGAACCCCAAATTGTAAACTCATTGCATATTAGATCAGGAACATAGGAGTTTTCCCTGGTTTCTGCTGTTACCAGGTTAAATTGTACCACGGCTCCTACTGTCCCCACAAGTGATGGAGACTATTTCCTGGAGATGCAGATAGGAAGGATGAAGACAGGGGCATCTGGATGTCACATCTTGTATCTGACATTGGAAACATGAAAACAGAGTTAACATCATCCCAATAAATCAGTGGGCTAAAGACTTAAAGAGAAACTTCTCTGAAGAGGAAAGAAGGATGGTCAATAGACACATGAAGAAATTCTCAACCTCTCTAGACATAAAAGAAATGCAAATCAAAACAACATTGAGATACCACCTCACCCCAGTTAGAATGGCTATAATCAAGAACTCTAATAAAAACAGATGCTGGAGGGGATGTGGACAGAAGGGAACCTTACTTCATTGCTGGTGGGAGTGTAAACTTGTTCCACCACTTTGGAAAGCAGTATGGAGTTAACTCAAAAGACTCCACATAGAGCTCCCCTATGACCCAGCAATCCCACTTTTGGGCATTTACCCAAATGATCACAAACAAGACCATACTAAAGCTACCAGCACAACCATGTTTATTGCAGCATTATTTACCATAGCTAAGATATGGAACCAACCCAGATGCCCCTCAGTAGATCAATGGATCAAGAATATGTGGTATATATACGCAATGGAATTCTATGCTTCCATCAGAAAGAATGACATCTCCCCATTTGTTAGGAAATGGGAAGACTTGAAAAAAAATTATATTAATTGAAGTAAGCCAAACCCAAAGAAACATAGGTCTCATTCTTTCCCTTATTTGCAATAACAAGTATATGTCTGAGTCAAACAGAAAAGGTCAGATAAGTTGATGTTAGGTGAAATGAACCCCCAAAAAAGTGTTCAAATATTTTTGCTTTCATGCAGTTGTTTCTAACATATTAATAAGAGGATTTGTTTGTGGCTATTTATGTCCCTCCTCCATGGTATAAGCTCTGCTTTCACTGTATTTGATGTTGGTAAAATTTGTGGAGGGGAAGTGAAAAAACAAATTCTTTAAATAGGATTACAGGTGGACCCATTACAACAATGAGATGTACAAATCGTTATGTTGAAAAACAAACTTTACAACTTTGGCGGGAAGGGATGGGAAGGGGAAACAAAGGCAGAGGCAACAATGCTTGACAAGAAATGTACTCATTATCTTACCCATGTGATTGTAACTCCTCTGTACAGCATTTTCACAGTAAAAAAAGTTAACATCATTACTCTTATTTAAGTTCCCTGATAGTGACCAGTACTGGCCACACTGGCCCAACATTTTTCTTCCTTACCTGGGAGTCAGAGGAGCAGAAGCCCCAGGAGCTGAGCAGGGGCCCTCAAGTCCATGCTGTGTGCTGATTGAGACTGACTCTTGCACAGGATGTGAAATCCTATATATACACCATGATTCAATATTTACAATATTTGGATACTCTGAGATAATATTTTCCGGTCTAATATAATATATGACTTTATTTTTTGGTAACTTGCCTTGGGGACATAAAACCAATGCTTAACTGAGCATTCTCATGGTCTTCTTCATAGTCAAGACCTCCAACCAACAAGAAACTCCTCCTGTATTCCTGCTAATGGAGAAATTTGTTTTTCATTGTTGAGAATGATAGGTTATCTAAATGGATCTAAGACACAGAAAGCCAGATGCTCTGGAACCTCAGGATATCAAGGCTCTATGTGCAGAGAAACTATGGGTGAGGAATTTACAATGAATTTACTTCCCTTGAATTTCCCATCACTCAGGGCACATACCTTGGTAGGATCTTTGTGGGCACAGAACAAAGAACTGCACAGACCTCTGTCAGCCTCCTCTATGAATGGCAGCAATGAGGGTTTCTCTGCTCTGCTGGAAATCTCTTCCTGAAAGGCTACAACTTCTCCATATGCAATCCTCTATCTATATAGCATTTCCTTGGAAGTTTGTCAATAACCACAATTAACCAAGGAAGATTGTTAGAGTACTGTGGAGACACTAGTAAGCTAGAGTCCAATATCTGGGGAAAGCAGAACTGAAGCTCAACTCAAGAACAGCTATGTGAGAATGAGGGAAGAATTGGCTTGTGAGCATAGTGCAAGAGACAAGAGGAGTGAGAACACTTAGAAGTCCTCATTCAGAAATGCAGAGCAGAATCATTGGAGGTGTCCCTGTATGAGAAACAGAAGGATGTGGGAGGGGGTCTTGATGTCATTTCAGAGCCTCCACTCGAACACCTGTTCTTAAAGAAGTTCCCAGGCTCCCAGCTGCCCTCTGCATGGCAGCAGCTACTGTGAGATTTCCCCTTCTAGTAGTGACAGGAGGAAGTTCATGTGCCTCAAAGGCTATGGGCTGCTAATGTCTAGAGTGACCTATGTCCAGACTCCACCTTAACTCTGGTAGACTTGACCAGGCAAGGAATGTGCAGGAGTTCAGGATTTAGGCTTCGTTTCTGCTGATTCCTGTCTGGGATGCTCTTTATATTCTTGCTAGGACACAGGAAGGAGTCTTGAGACCATGTCCCTATAAGGTGTTCACTGACATCTGAGCAGGAGAAAAAAATGCATATGCATCTACAAACAAAACCAATGAAACACTGCATATAGTCATTTTTTCTCATTCTGATCAGAAAATGAAGCAGGCTCACACTTTTATTTCCAAGAAAATATTCTCGTTGAATGCAAGCATCCTCAGGATGAAGCCTCAGTCCTGCTTCCTCCCCAAGGTCAGAGCAGAGAGAAGAAGAGAAGCAAGGCTGTGACTCCATGTCCAGAAGTCAACTCCTGAGGGAGGCTGATCCTGTTCAGAGAGAGAGCTGTTTTGGTGCCTTACTCTGCCTGCATTGCCATGAAGAACATAAATATCTTAGTCTGGGCAGATAAATCAACATATTTTCAGAACCAAAATTCTGAAGGTTGCAAAGTCAGGAGCTATCATCTTATTTGGTCTTTCTAACTGTTCAACTTCTTGCAACATCCTGAGGCCTTGATACCTTTGACAGAGACAGAGACGGAGGCAGAGCAACCCAATGCCTCATCTCCTAATGGTATTAGTACTATGGGTTTTGCTACTGCTCCATTGACTTCACATGACCTCACACACTTCTTAAAGGCCTCTTTTCCAAGGACATATATCTCTAGGTAACAGGAATCAATCCTTAAAAGATGGCCTTTGCTGAGAAAGAAAGCAGGAAATAGAGGCAGGCCCAGCTTCCAGTCTCCAAATACCAAAGACAGAAGACTTTTCCCCACAATTCAGCTGCTGACAGCTCCTCCCGAGTGTCCCTTATCATAGTCAAATGCCGAAGTTCAGAGCCTCTTCATTGATGATAGAACACTAATTCTATGGCTTCCTTATGACTACTAGACATCATTTTTGTTTATTGTGTGGTTTCTCTACCATCTAATGGTATTTTTTTAATATTCCATCTTACAAAACCAGGATTTTTAAAAAGAAGACTTAGTTATACATTACATTTTAAAATGTCTTCTTATCCTTTTCTATAGGTTAAATTCAGATTGCTTGATTGGGGTTTATGTATGTGTATGTGTGTGTGTGCATTTGTCTGTATGTGTGTTTGTGTGTGTTTGTTCGTGAGTTTATGGAAGTACTGGAAGTCAAGGACTAGGTGCTTCCCTTAGCTCTTTTGCTCTAGGCTGTTGCTCTACCTATTGATAAATCCACTTAAACCTTTTTTGCTCGTTAATCAGAGACAGGGTCTCATAGACTTTCCTTCCCAAGTTTCTTTGAACTCTGATCTCAGATCTTATCCTCTCATCCTTAGATTTCAGTAATACCTGGATTAGATTGCATATTTTTTGAGAAAAGTAATACAGAAAGAATACTGTCAGTGTGCCACATCAGGAGTTACATAAGACTAAACTATCTTATTTTTATGATAGTAATGATTAGGAAAATGAAGTTCTTTTGGGCAAGATATATCTGGCATCATGGCAGCAGCTTTCATTATTTTTCCTATTTGGTTTGTTCACAGTTTATTAAGAATATTCTATTCTTATTGGAGTCTCTATCTTCTGTCTGTATTTTAGGTTGTCCTCTTCTTCCTCAGTGATTCTAAACTCAAAATTTTAGTACCTGGTATTACATTATAGTGAGTTGTGGCTTCAAACTGAATGGATATTGCTTTGTTTAACATGAGAAATGTTTAGTTAGATAAAATTCCACTTTTTTCCAATAGTATGTGTGTTTGAAGAGAGAGAGAGGGGCAATGGAGAGAGAGATAGAGAGAAAGACAGAGACAGAGAGAAAGAGAGTATGTCCGTGATTTGCCAGTAGGAAGTTGAATAGAGCTAGGAAGTCCACAAAGGTGAAGACAGAAAATGAGAGATAAAAGCTGCACAGAGATCCCAGAATTTCTTCAAGTCACCCCTGGGATTCTACCAATATGAATCACTAATGGCATGTGGAGAGCTGAAGTGATAAAGGAAAATCTAACTCTCTTTGTTGCATAACAGGTGCATGTGAGGAAAACCAGTGGCTCCCCTGTGCTTGTCTGACTTGAGTCATGATGTCTTACAAGGTTGCTTGTGCTGGCTTCCTGAAGTCAGTGTGCTGGGAAAGTATGATAATTTGACAAAAAGAACCTGTTGCTCTTCATGTGAGTTGTTCACTGTTCTTAGTTATAGATGTCAAGTGCCTTCAGCACCAATGGACTTATGAGGTATATTTTTGGCACAAACTATTGAATTCTTAAATCAAAGGTTCTGGAAACCACGCTAAGAGTGGAGCTGTAGGGGGAACCCCAGCTGTCTGAGGCTCTGTACTCACTTGCCTCCTGCAGAGAAGAACTGCCCCTCTCATCCTGCTCTAGAAATACTGTACCCAGACACCAGTGTTCACAACCCATCTGCTGTCCTGCAGCTGTCCTGTGCTGTTTATATCCACATCTCACCCTCCGGAGGTTAAATCTATCAATGCAAGAAGTTTTTCTACACCTTCAGCTTATTTTTCTTCACTGATAGTTATCTTTGCCCATTTAAACAGTCTCTTAAAAGTTTACCTCTACATATTGTTGCCTAACAAGTTACCAAAGTTTCCACTTCAAATAAGAGCTGTCCCTTTCAACTAAGTGATAGTGAGTTCAAATGCTCACAGTTTAGCATCCATCATCTATCATAGTCAAAGTAAGCTAGAACATGTTATAAACATAGGTTAGCTTTCCATTGCTTTGACTAAGATCTTACTGAAAGCAACTTGAAGGGCAGAATTCTTTACTTCAATCTTACATTAGAATTTGTAGTCTGCCATGTGAGCACAGTGTAGTGGAGCTCACATCATGACCCCCAAGAATAAGAGGGGATATTCTACTTCCTCCTCCCTCCCCTTTTCTTGCAGAAGAGACGCCAGCCTATTGGAAGGGGCTGTGGACAATGGTGTTCATCTTTCTCTCTTAGTCAATTGTCTCTAGAGAAGCTTTCACAGACAGGTGCAGAAGTGTACTTAACCTACAAGTAATCCCACCAATGTGACATCACAGAAGAACCACCCATGAGGTCATCAAAATTACTTCTGTTTTCTTAAGCCTTTCATGAAAATGATGTGTAGCAGTGTATTATATAGCAGTGTATATATGCTTACTAAAAAGTCTCCATGTTCTGCATTCTTACATATCTTTCTTACATATCTTTCTCTAGAAAAGGCTCTGGAAAAACTAGACTACCTTTCATCAGATCCCTCATAACGTGTGTGTGTGTGTGTGTGTGTGTGTGTGTGTGTGTGTGTGTGTGTGTGAATGTGTATCTGCACATGATGTATTTTTCTGACTATTTATATATATACATATTTGTACAGTAATAAATAAATATTTGTGCATTTTTTTTTTTTTTGTCGGTCGTGGGGCTTGAACTCTGGGCCTGGGCGCTGTCCCTCAGCTCTTCAGCTCAAGGGGAGCGCTCTACCACTTGAGCTACAGCGCCACTTCCGGTTTTCTGGTGGTTTATCGGAGATAGGAGTCTCACGGTCTTTCCTTCCCGGGCTGGCTTTGAACCGTGATCCTCAGATCTCAGCCTCCTGAATAGCTAGGATTACAGGCGTGAGCCACCAGCGCCCGGCTTGTGCATGTTTTTAAAATATATGATCCATAGAGAAACATACCCATATATGTATTAATATGCTGCCTATTAACTGGGCAACACTGTGAGCCACCTGCTCCACACTATTCATTTAAAATCCTAGCTACTCAGGAACCTGAGATCTGAGGCTCTCATTTCAAAACCATCTTGGGCAGAAAAGTCCATGAGACTATCTCCAGCTATAATCACTGAAATACCAGAAGTGAAACTGTGATTCAAAGTGGTAGAGACCTAGCCTTGAACAAAATAGCTCAGGGGCAGTGGTCAGGCCCTGAGTTCAAGCCCTAAGACCAACAAAAATGCATGAGTAGCTGACGAATATAACTGCTTAGGATTGT
Organism: Dipodomys spectabilis; assembly: GCF_019054845.1. Classification (NCBI taxonomy): domain Eukaryota; kingdom Metazoa; phylum Chordata; class Mammalia; order Rodentia; family Heteromyidae; genus Dipodomys; species Dipodomys spectabilis. Next base: position 14,414,901 of record NW_024870864.1, on the reverse strand, counting down.
ATGCCAAAAAGGTTTAGGGTAGCTGGATGACGGTGGCTCACATCTATAATTTTAGCTAACAAGGGAGCTGAAATCTGAGGATCACGATTCAAAGCCAGCCATGGCAGGAAAGTCTGTGAGACTTTTTTGGGGGGGAGAGGTCTGGTCGTGGGTCCAGTACTCTGGGCCTGGGAGCTGTCCCTCAGCTCTTCAGCTCAAGGCTAGCGCTCTACCACTTGAGCCACAGTGCCACTTCCAGCTTTTTTCTTTTTGCTTATGTGGTGCTGAGGAATGGAACCCAGAGGATTAGGCATGTGAGGCAAGCACTCTACCACTGAGCCACCTTCCCAGCCCCCATGAGATTCTTATCTCCAATAAACCACCACAAAACTGGCAGTGGCACCATGGCTCAAGTTTAGAGCACTAGCCTTGAGCTGAAGATTTGAGGAGCAACACCTAGACCCAGAGTTCAATCCTAAAGAACGACCAAAAAAAAACATTTTGGGGTGGTTCACTGTACTCTATTTTTGTTAAAAACCAGTTGATGAACTATGGATCTTTATAAAAACAATCGGGCAGGAATGAGAAAAACATCTACAAGATATATTAACAAATATAATACATTTTAGTTTATTTATTGAAATATCTGAGGAACACAGCACTAATATTACCCATATTGCAGTATTATATAATATACTATAACGTATGGTAATATATAAATAGAGCAACAAAAAGGAGACATTTCATCCACTGCCACTGAACCTGGTTGGGGTCCTAGATTGCAAACTAGTTGCAAAATACATCAGGAGCTTAGGAGCATTCCCTGGTTTCTGCTGGTACCAATGTAAATAATTACCAATGCCCTGACTGGCCCTGCAAGTGATGGAGACTCTCTCTCTAAGAGATGCAGACATGGATGGCAACTGGGTCAACTGAACATCACATTTGACACCTGAAAATGGAAACATAAAATCCATTAGCCATTTAGTAAATTATGCTTTCCAAGAAGAGCCAACTAATCCTTAGCATTGTCCATCCTTACCTGGGAGCCAGAGCATCAGAAGCCCCAGGAGTTGAGCAGGGCTCCTCATGTTCATGCTGTGTGCTGACTGGAACATTCTACTGAACAGTGTGTAAGCAGCTTATCAAGTCCTTGGACCTTGCTCTGGGGAAGATGCAAATCAGCAGGGGCTGGGCCAACTGCAGGGTGTCAGATCTCAGTGACCAAATAGAGACTTAAGGACACCATGTGTCAAATTTGCCTCTATACAGGTTCCTCTCTGATAATGGGAAAAAAGATTGATTCTTTTCATTTAAATATAAATAAATGATATAACATTAAACCTGGGAGAAGTAAACCAAAAACCAGTCCGTTTCTTCACATGGCACTGAGTAGCTGTTACTTAAGTTGCAAACTCCACAGCTAGCTACATGACAGATGACTCTGATATTTGTTCCTTTGTCAAAAGTTTAATTGTTATTAGGCTGGTCTCATATCCTTCTTTTTTGGACACCCCCTACTTAGACCATGTGTGGCCAGCTCAAGGCTCCCCCTATTGGCACAGCTGCTGTTGCTTGATGACTTACCCCATTCTCTCTGGAGTACCATGGGTAGTTCAAATAGCAGCATTCTCTTAGGGCAGGGGAAGCTGCAGAGGGAGCATCTGGCCAGACATAGCCACCTGTGATCCTGGGGTTATGGGATTAACTGAAACTTCACATTATTGCTTAGTTGCACACTGGACACTGCCAGGCGCCTGCTGTTTGACCTCAGTTTAAATAAGGGACTTCAAGACTAGAAAGGATGGCTCTTTTCAGTTTATTGCATGAAGGAGTTATACTAGTCCAAGTTAAAAGCGGACCCCAAATGGTTACATTATGCAAGCTGTGAGGTTTTTAAACTTGTGACAAGGTAAAGAAGGGAAATTCTACTCATTGCAAGGAAATCCTCACTTAAGCTTTAGTGAGCTATAACCACTTAAAACCCATGAACCTTCAACTGATTGTCCTTAGCCTGTCCAAGCTCTACCAGGAACTGGCATATGTTCTTGTGCTGGTCACCCTGTAGCTGAATTACTTCTCAATATTCTGGATGCTTAATTACAGTACCATTGCAGGCAAATTTCTTCTTAAACACCTTCAGTAGTTTCTTTTTATCATAATAGTCAGTGATCCCTTGGACAGTAGTAAGGTTCTTCCTGCCTTTTCTCTATTGAATTCTTTATTTTTTTAAAATGTTTTTATTGTGAAAATAGTGTACAGAGGGGTTACGATTACATGAGCAAGGTAATGAGTACATTTCTTATCAAGCATTGTTGCCTCCTCCTCATTTTTCCCCCTCCCATCCCTTCCCTCGGATTTCCACAACTACACTCCTCCCCCCAATAGCATCTTGTGCACCTCATTGTGAAATGTGTCCACCTGTATCCCTACTTAAACAATTTTTTTTCCCCTTCTGCTTCCCAAATTATACCAATATCAAATACAGTGAAAACAGGGGTTATACCATGGATGAGGGACATACAAAGCAAAAAAAAAAATGTGGTACTTTATATATACATTAGAAACAATAGCAAGCAAGAAAGAAAAAAAACACTTAAATATAATCCTTGGAGAGAGCAGGAAGCAGGTCATCACCCTTACTTGCATCAGCAAAGGGATCGACAGGATGAAGGTTCTGAATAGCAGACAAAGGATAAGATTCCTTTTCCTAAATTATATTAAATGAAGTAAGCCAGGCTAAAGAAAAATAAATTCCATGGTTTCCCTTATTTGCAATATATAGTATATGTCTGAGTCAAGCAGAAAAGTACAGATAAGGTGATGTTAGGGAAATGAACCCTAAGATATGTATTCAAATGGTTTTTTTTCTTTCATTTGATTGTTTCTAACACAATTATAAGATTATTTCTTTGTTACTTTGTATGTCCCTCCCCCACAGTATAACCCCTGCTTTCACTGTATTTGAGGTCAGTATAATTTGTGGAAGGAAAAAAGCAAATAATTTAAATAGGGATACAGGTGGACCCATTACAACAATGAGATGTACAAGTCATTTTGTCGAAAAATGAACTATATAACTTTGGCCTGGGAGTTGGGGGGTGGGGTGGGGGAGAGAAATGGGAAAGAATAAGAAGGGGAAACAAAGGAGGAGGCAACAATGCTTGATAAGAAATGTACTCATTACCTTACCCATGTAATTGTAACCCCTCTATATGGTATTTTCCAAATAAAAAATAATAATAATAAAGAAAAGATTACTTACGTGAACCTAAAAAAAAAAGCTAATGAGCCAGTTTGGAAAGAACTGTCCACCCAAGGGCACAGTGGGGCATTTCAAAGAAAAGGATAAAATAAACTTTAAAGACATATGATCTCACTGGTAATCAGGAAATTCAAACCCCAGAAGACTTGACGACATACATAATCTGCCAGGACTCAGGGTTGGCAAGTCTGTGAAGTGATGGATATTTTCCTAGAGTTCTGGTGAGAACTGAAAATTGGCTTGAGGACCTTGGAAGAAACCAGCGCTGCCAGGTAAAGTGGGAGATGTACCTTTTGTACATGGGTTGCCACACAACCACTCCTCTCCTGGTTATACAAGCCTGAAACACCTTGCTCATCATCTCCAGAAGAGGGAAACAACAGCCATCATCCAGAAACAAAAGACACTGGAAACATCTCAGGGTCTATCCCAGGAGAAATAAACTGTCCTGCATTCACAGAAATGGAATGCTCTATGTAACAAAAATGAACTACAGCCATATGCATTAATACAGGTGAATCTGAGAAACATAATGTTGATGTTCAATAAACCACTGAAAAATCTGGGAAGTATAATCCCATTTTTATAAACTTACAAGATGCATTATTTGTATTTATGTCACCCTAAAGAAAAACAAAGAAGATACTTATACTATTATTCTGAACAAGCTTTATTAAAGGGAGAAATCCAGACTTCAATGTTACTGAGAATGTTATTTCTTAGGCCAGGTAGTCAGTAAGTAATATTCACTTTATTATTTGTCGGTAAATAATACATCTATATCCAAGATTCTCATTTGTCTATAGTGTATAATCAATAAATATTTAAATAGCATTCTAATTTATTATGAAATGATGTTTTGGCTATCATTTACTGTTAAAGATGACCTATATTAAACGCTAAACTTATGTGTGACAACAAAGAATAAGGGTTCTGATAAAAATCCCTCAGACTTTTCGGTACATATTTAAATTAGCTTTGTGTTATGGAGCTGAAAGGTGTGCCAGAGAGTGAATCTTTTCTCTGCTGACTGCAGGAAGGTGTTCATTTTCTGTCTGGATTGAGATTGGCACCCTTTGGATGGGAAAGCATGGAGGACAGCATTCCTTCTCCATTCCCTTAAGTGGTGTGCTCCCACTGGCTGCTTGAAATCCTCTTATTTACCTTCTGGGTGCAATCAAATTGTCCTTGTCGGTAAGCAGGTCTGAAGAATTTTTGTGTATGTAAGAGGATGGGTTCATAGTTATTGGAAGAAAAGTTGAGATAGAGCATGTTAGGATTTTGTCCTTCAGACATCCTTTAGAATCTGTGAAGAATCCTATAAACACTGAAACATTAATCTAAGGAACACACCAGGTTAGGATGAATAGTAAGACTAATGTTCAAACTCTCAAGACAGAGAGACCTCTAGATCTTAAATTGTTGATAATGTTGACTACATTCTTCAGCAAACATAAGAAGTCTTACAGAAAGCCAAGTATGGTGGCCCATATATGTAACCTCAAGAAAATACTCCCAGGAGGAGGCAACAATGCTTGATAAGAAATGTACTCATTACCTTGCCCATGTAATTGTAACCCCTCTGTATGGTATTTTCACAATTAAAAAAAAAGAAGTAAACAAAATGAGGAATTCCCCCCCCCCAAAAGAATAAAGAAAGAAAATATTCCAGAAAAGACAATAGAAAAGAGAGAAAGAGAGACAATGAAATAGAATTTCATTTGGAATATGATTTCTCTTGTTAGTAAGGATTTTGAACAAATAAACTATGGGGAATGATTATTTTCAAAGAAATTTCCTAACAACAGAAATGTGGAGGATGGAGAATGAGTAATTTCAGAGCAAGAGAGTTAAAAATAAGATCCTAAAACCTTCCTGTTAAATGTTGTTTGATAACATATTTCAAGTTTGGGATATAGATAGATAGATATCCACATATATATCTGCATATAGAGTGGTATATATATATATATATATATATATATATGTGTGTGTGTGTGTGTGTGTGTGTGTGTGTGTGTGTGTGTGTGTGTGTGTGTGTGTATACTCATATATATACATAGGTAAACATATAAATGTATATAAGGATAAATGTATAAATTATATATATATATACATATGTATATGGACAAGACAAATGGCCACTAGCTTCAGTTAGATTGGTGCAGAAGTGATCAGCAGTTCCCTAAACAATTATCCAATCTGAGAAATGAAAACTCACCTCAGGTGATGAAAGAAGTAGAGGAATCTCTGCCATCTACCCAAGCTGCTTCCCACTAAACCAGAAGGAAGAAGCTAAGATCAGAACACACCCTAACAGCAGGGAGGGTTAGGAGATGAGTGTTGATGGTCCACACCTGTGAGACAGTCTACAGGAGGCCAACTCACCGGGTTCCAAAGTTCACTGATCTTCCCAGTGGGACCCTGTCACTGAAACCCAGCAAGCAAATAAAATGGTTCCCCCCAAGCCAGAAGTCTCACAAGCCTACAAAGAAGCAAGAAAGAGGAAGGAAAAGCTGGGAAAAGACATTTAACTGTATACACACACACACACACACACACACACATATACGTGCAATATATGTATTTTTATTGGTTTCTGCATATGTATATGTACATTTATGTGTATATATGTATGCATGTGCACATATTACACAAGGGAAAATATACTTACATATACACTTATCTCTAGAAGACCGATAGCCACTGGCTTCAGTTAGATTAGTTCAAGTGTGAGCAACAATTCTTTAAACAATTATCCAACCTGGGAACTGCCAACACACAGCAGGTGATGGAGGAGATCAAGGCACTCTCTCCCATCTACCCACCTGCTTCCTACCATAACAGAAGCAACAAGCTCAGATCAAAACACACCCTAATCACAGGGGGTAGGAGCTCAGTGTTGATGGTCCACACCTGTGCTCACCCTACAGGCAGCAGATTCACCAGGTTCCAAAGCACCAGTCCAACTTGGTCTTCCCAGTGTGACCTTTTCTCTGAGTCAAAGTAAGCAAACAAAACAGTTCCTTAGCAAGCCAGTAGCCCACAACCCCAAAAGGAACAACCAAAGAGGAAGGAAAGACTAGGAAAAGACACTGGCCAGTACATATTTCCATATAAATGTATATTTATGTATGTATAAACTATATATAATTATATATAACTATATATGCTTGTGTATATATACGTATGTATAAATGTTTGCACATATACATAGGTTTAAATACACACATACACACATAACATACATATTTATTCATTCATTTATATATTTATTAAACTTGACCAGGCAAATGGCCACTGCCTTTAGTTGGATTGGTGCAGGCTGGATCAGCGATTCCCTCAGCAAGTGTTCAATCCTGGAAGTGCCAATGCACATCAGGTGATGAAAGACATAGAGATCAAATCGGCGACAATAGCCCTGGAGTTTGTGGAGAAATTACAAAAGTATGTCTAAGGTTATCGGTTATCTTTAAAGGTGGAAAATACAGGACCAGATAGAGAGGATCCTGTGAACAGGATGGAGACAAAGGGAGTGTTAGTGGAAGTTGCCAGTTGCACCATCACCTGGTCCCCCAGGTCAGAGGAATAGTGAGGGATCTCTTGATACAGGAGTTCCCGACAAGAAGGACAGAGCCAACACTTGGCCTTGGGAGTTGTAGGGAGGGGACTTGTGGAAAGTCAGGCAAGGTGCATCATGGGAGACCACCTGCTAGGATGTAAGGGTGTGACAGGCTTGAGACAGGGAGGGGCTTACAGGAGGAACTGTGGGAAGAGGTGGGGCAGTAAGAGTTTATATAAGGCAGGCAGCTGGTGGGCAGGATCATTCTGGACTCGGCTGCAGAGAGGACCAGGAGGAAGCCTACGTGCCTCACAGCGACTGACTGGAAGAAGAGACCTAGAGCACGGTGAGTGACCCACGGCATTCAGGAAGCCAGGTGAGTGTCCTGGGCATCTCTGTAGACATAGACGGGGTTGGCAGAAGGATGGAGGCAGCCCAGTGGGAGTGCAGAGCCGTGAGGCAGATTCAGGAGCGCCTGGCCTCCAGCACAGATGCCGACGAGCTATACAAATCCTTGAGCCTGCTCTCAGTCATGCCCATCACGGCAGAAATCCTTGCCACCACGGGTGTCAGAGAGACAGTGAAGGGTTTTAGGAAGTACCAGCAGGTGGGCAGTTTGGCCAAGGAGCTGGCCAAGCTCTGGAAGACCTTGCCTGTGCTGAGGCGCAAATCAGAGGCTCTGAGCCAGGTTCCTGAGCAGGATGGCAGTCAAGAGCCCAGGAAGGATGATCTGGGAGAGTTGGAGTGGAAGCGGATGAGGGAGCCGGAGCCGGAGGACATGTTGAAGTCCTCAAATGTGAATACGTTCTCTCAGATTAGGGCGAGTAACCCGCAGGATCCAGGAACCCAGGTGAGTGGGCCCAGCATCTCTGTAGACAAGGTCGGGTGTGGCATCGGGATGCAGAATGCCGAGTCTGTGTGCGGAGTTGTGCGGCAGCTCCAGGAGTGCCTAGCCTCCAGTACAGACACGGACGAGCTTCTTCATTCCTTGAGGCTGCTCTCAGTCATTCCCATCACGGCAGAAATCCTTGCCACCACGGGTGTCAGAAGGGTAGTGAAGCGTTTTAGGAAGCACCCACAGGTGGCTGGTTTGGCCAAGGAACTGGACAAACACTGGAAGACCTTGGCTGTTCTGAGCCACAAATCAGAGGCTCTGAGCCAGGTCCCTGACCAGGATGGAGGTCTAGAGCCCAGGAAGTACTATCTTCGGCAGGGGGAGGGGCAGAGGGAGGTGGAGGATGGTGAGAGGGAGAGGGAAGACCTGTTGGAGGCATCAAATGTGGATCTGTCCTCTCAGAGCAGGGCGAGTGAACCCCTGGATGGAGGACTCCAGGCGTGTGGTTCCTGCATCTCTGTAGACGTGGCCAGGGGTGGCATGGGGACGCAGACCACCCAGTGGGTGTGGGGAGCCGTGCGGCTGCTCCAAGAGCACCTGGCCTCCAGCACACATTCGGAGGAGCTCCGCAAATCCTTGAGTCTCCTCTCAGTCTTGCCCATCACGGCAGAAATCCTTGGCGCCACGGGTGTCAGAGAGATAGTGAGGGGTTTTAGGAAGAACCCGCTGGTGGGCAGTATGGCAAAGGAGCTGGACACACGCTGGGAGACCTTGGCTCTTCTGGGCTGCAGCCCAGCGCTTCTTTCGGCGATTCTACAGCAGGTCTCTGAACAAGATGGCACTCAAGAGCCCAGGAAGGAGGCTCTTGGGCTGTCAGAGTCAGGGTGGGTGCAAGAGGACAAGTTGAAAGAGTCAAGTGTGGTTTGGGTCTCCGGGGGGAAAGAAACGGCAGGCAGGCGGGGAGGCCCCAACTCTGGGCCAGAGCCCCCACGGCCCGGGGAGCTGTGTGAGTTCCAGGGACCTGGCAAGCGGTCTGCCAGCCCTTGTCCCAGGAGCAGGCAGGAGAAGCGTCCCCGAGTGGACCCAGAGTCCTCTGGGGGCAGCAGCAGGTCTCATCGTTGGGCTGTGGACAGCTCTGGAGTCTCGCGGGACCCTGGGCCCACTGGTATCCCGGACATGCCTGGCAACGCGAGCCGTCCGGTCACGCAGTCTCAGGATCCACCAGGGCTCCCACAAGAAGGTCTCCCTTGGGAACCCCAGGGACAGGCTGGGGCCAGACCAAAAAATGGGTGCCGATCCTCTGAAGAGGGGAAGAGAGGTTCAAGGGCCCTGCCCTCTAAGGTCAAGCAGACCTCTGGCAAGCCAGAGACGCAGGCAGCGAAGCTGCGCGGGCGCAATCACCAGAGCGAATCCCAGCAACAGCATGAAATCCACACACCTCCACAGTCTTTCGAGGATGCCCTCAACCAGACCCAGCTGCTGCTGAGGAGACAGAGGACCAAGGGCAGGATTCGTGCTGCTGCCTTGGCTCAAGGAGACCTGAAAAGGAATGGCTCCAGCGGCCCCAGAAGACTCTCGGATTCCATGCACAGCTCAGTTCCAAGGGCAAGCGAGGTCCAGGAAAACCAGGCAGGACAGCTGGCTCCAACCTCAGCCACCAATCCAGCCAGTCCCGTCAATTCCACAGAAGCAGTCAGGGTGCCAATGGTGCAGCTCAGCACTGAAACCTCTAAGTTCCTTGGGCTGCAGGTCTATTCGGATCGGCTGCCTGACATGAAAAGGATGCCCTCCTTCTCTTCATCTAGGCCAGGAGCCTCTGGGCTCTGGGAAGTGGGAAAAAGGGAAAGAGAAGGGGAAGGAGGAGGTGTTGAGGAAGGGGTAAATGGAGATGAAAGGGAAGGGGGAAGGGGAGAGGAAAGGGATGGGGGAAGGGGAGCAGAAGGCAAAGGGGCACAGGGAGAGGGAGGGGAAGAGATGGCCTTGCCTTTTGTCAGAAAGTCCCTGAAGATGCCACTGTACTCTGGACCAACGTGCGACTCCCTGGCTCCCTGGTGCCCCCAGGATGTCCGTGGGCTCCCGCAACACAGCACTCCAGCCACTGCCAGGCCGCCCTGCATTCTCCTAGCACCCATTTCCCAGACTTCTACCCCTTCTCCGCACCAGCCTCAAGGGAACACTCATTCAAGGACAGTGGCGCACAGTGGTACAGACAGACTGTGGCAAATCCGCTGTTGCAAAGCATTCAAGGACAAAAAACCAGCAGAGGGCGAGTCCTGGCGAGAGCTGTACCTGCGGCTTCGCCAAGAGCAGCGTGTGCAAGCAGCGAGCGCCTGCACAAGCCAAGAAGAGCCAAGGCCAACGGGAGCAAAGCTCTTAAACCAACCTCCAGAAAAGCCTCCTGGCCCTGGAAAAAGCTCCCGGGCCAGGACTGTGTTGGAAGGATGCTCAAGGGCCCTTCTCACTGCTTCTGAGGGACTGGGATAATGAGGAGAGTCAGCAGAGTCCTAAGAACAGAGTCTTAAACCACTGGAGTCTGTTCTTAGAACATCCAGGAGCACTGCATAAATGCATGAATGCAAAAGCTATATGTCTATTGTGTATATGTAGTAAATTAGGTATTAATTTAATTGATTGGTAAACTAATATTTAATTGTATAACATATCATTTTAAATTCTGAAACTGAGAAGGAAATCTAGGGAATAATGGACAGTCACTGGGCTGGCCTTTGCTCACTCTTAGACTGGGCATGATGAAGCTTAGGACACAGTCTGTGCCCTTGAGCACAAGCAGTGACCTCCTCACTGCAGAGGACTCTGGTGACCTGCTAGGGACAGCACTGATCCTGCAGCCCTCTTTCATCTCCCACAACTGGACATGCTGTGTGCACATGTTCTCTTAAGGGCTGGAAGTCACAATATAGCTTAGGCTAATACTGAGCTGGTAAGTCCCACCAGCACAGCCAAAGATGAGATTTATTTGAAAAGCACTAATTTCTAATATTAACTATGCAATTTGTAGTGTTCAAATACAGTGGACAAATGATAGAGAAGAAAATGGAATCAGAATGAGTATTTATTAAACGATATGATGCATTATCATACCATCAGCCAAAGGAGCCATATGGCTGCCTGTGCAATTCCATGGCTTTTGCTGCAATATCCCTAAAGGGTATCAGTAATGCTTGCCTCAGAGAGCACAACAGTGACTTACTATCCTGACTTCTCTAGTTTCTTGCTCTCATATTCACTCAGAAAAGCTGTTGTGCAACTCCCAGAAAAGGCTACACGTGACAGTTCTGCTGCACCAGTCAGTGTGGTTTTTGTTCAGGGCTGTATCACTGTGGGAGGAACATGTGTGTGTTGAAAGCAGTAATAAACACCAACATCCTCAGCCTCCACCCTGCTGATTTTCAATGTGAAATCTGTGCCTGGCCCACTGCCACTAAATCTGTCTGGGACCCCAGAACATCGGTTGGAAACCAAATAGATTAGGGATTGTGGAGACTGGCCTGGCTTCTGTAGGAACCAGTACAAATAGGTGTTTTCATCATTGTATAAGAGACTCTGACTGGACCTACAGGAGATGGAGACTGGCTCTCCCAGGGTGACAGGCAGAGAGAGTGGAGTCTGAGTCAATATAGCATCTCCACTGGATCCTAAAATAATTAGAAAAGTGGACAGGGTTAATTACAGGCATCATGAGACATTTTCACAATTATCTTATTGCAGGCTATAATTTTTTTTATTTTTGTTTCATCCAACAAAATGTTCATTAAATACATGATGATATCACACACACACACACACATCAGAATTTGTAAAACAGCATGATTCTTTGCTCCTTCTGGAATCTTCCTCACTCTCAAAGACACATATGACACGTTTTGCACGAGTGGACATAACACACATGGGGAGCAGAGCTCAGCCCTTCCCCATCTCCTTCCTCAGCTCTAGTGTGTTCTTACCTGATACCCAGAGCAAGAGCAGCCCCAGGAGCTGAACAGGGCACCTCATTTTGAGAGTAAGCAGTGCTGGTCAGTCCAACCAAGCTTAGATATGAGCTTTTATGTTGTACTTGCAAGGAGCTCCTCCCTAGGGAGCAATATGCAAATGTCCTGGTTGTGCAATGGTGACAGACAAACTGTCAGGTGAGATGGAAACAGACACCGGCAGGGTGGGGCCTCTCCTGTGAGCAAATGACATTAACTGTTACCAAGTAAAGCAAGAGAAATCTAATGTGTGTTCCCTAGAAAGGGAATGCCTTCATGATTCCTCCTGCTCTTGTCTGCTGCTTAATTCTTCAACCCTTTCTGGTATGCTTTACAGTTTTCTTGATAAGGATGCATTTCCATAAATATTGAGTCATTCTTATTTATTTTCTAGATATTTGTTTAAAAGTTTAGGTCTGGTCATTTTATTTTGCTTAGTATAAATTATATGTAATGTAGAGAGCAAAAATAAGAAATGGAAAATGTTTAGCACAGATATACAATTCAGACAAACCATGGAATTCAGTATCAAGTTACTCAAAGGCCCCTCCTCCAGTCCATAACAGAGGCTGTAATATACCTAGGTGACAGTCCCAGCATGTGGCATTATAGTTTGTTTCCTAGACTTAACCATCACATGTGTTGAAGAGAGAACTTTTATTTGGTTTCAGCTTCTTGTTTCTGAAATCCTTTTGAGGTCTTCTCCCCTCATAGGTTCTGCACACTTCCTATCACTTCCATGGTTCTAAAAGGCTTCTAGTTCTGCCAGAATATGTCTGCAGATACCAATTTCCCTTCATTTGCAGTTAGAAAAACAATGTTTTTTTTTTTGCCTTCAATTTTAAGGTATGGGGTCATGAATACAGTATTCTTGGTTGGCTTTTCTTTTCTATTGATTGTGACATATGCCATTCTACTATATTCGAACCTCAAATGTTAATGATAAAATTAATCCAGGACTTTATTGAATTTTCCTATGCAAATAGGCATAATTTTCTTCAAGATTCTCTTTTCCTGGATAACAGCTTTTTATATGTGTTTACCTGATTGTGATTCAATAGAATTCTTTAATGCAAAAATAAATCTCATTTTAAGAGTTATTTTTCAAATATTTTCAGCTTATTTTTATCTTTTGCTTTATAGATTTTTATACACAGTCTTACCATAGTAATCACTAAATTAACCGATAATTCTCTGAGGAATTATCTGTTCAATTTTCATTGATTTTTTACTAAAGAACTTATATGGTTATATATTCACTGATTCTTCTGCCATAATCAAGTGCTAACATATCTATTTAGTGCATTGTTCTGTTGGGTTCTAGAATTCCCAAACCTGATTTTTACAGCAATGTAAATTTTTGCCTTACTTCTCCTCTACCTGTCCTTTCCCTCCTCTGTATTCTTCCTAGGCATTTTGTATTACTGGAAAATTTGTATATTTAAAAATTCAAACTTGCATTTGTTTCCCCTTTCTCTCTCACATGCCCATGATGGGGAAAACAAGTTTAACATACTTTCAACCCAAACAGGCAGTCACCTCTCATCTCTCCAACCCAGGAAGTTATTAAATCTCTGTCAGACAAACACAGAACTAAAGAGATGTGACAACAGTAAACCAAGAGATAAGAACCAATTGTGCTACCATTTAGTCTTGGGATGGACATCTTTCATGTAGCCTGGAGCAGACCCCTTGAGCAGCCTCTTAAAACTGGGACCTATTCTCCGATTAGTAGGATAATAGAGCTTTGATTTCAAATCTTCACTATTCTTCTCATTTGACAAGTGACAAATAATAAGCCTTATTTTCTTTTTCCTCAACACACTGCTGCCATTTTTTTGTGAATTAGCTTTGTGAATTCAGGGGACCAAACTTTGGAAACACAACAAAATAGAAACTCTTTTGAGAGAAAGAAATAACTTAACAAAAAGATGAGTGATAGTGTAAACCACCAAAATCATTTTGATACATAAGCAAACATTCCAAACACATGAGCAATCCTTGGGAAAATGTGTCCTTTCTTGTGGTTAAGTGGGAAGAAGCAACCTGAAAACTTCCTTCCTCATTGTAACAGCATTGGAAGGACACAATATAGATTAGATATCCATCATCTATGGATGTCATTCGTTATCTAGACATAACATTCTTGAATGTTTTTATTCTGAATAATCTAGGACTACGGCTGAATGAGTTAGTGAGATGTAGTCTTCAGTTAGATGTTAGTTACTCTGAAATGGAACTCCACCACCATTCCTGGAAATCCTCGATGCCAATGCTCCCTAGGTTTCACTGGAGAGACTTCAATGTCACTTGAATTGGGGCTCTAGAGATTCAGTTAGTCTTTATTGTGCTAGATTTTCTGTTTACTCTTTGTTTATGAGGCATGATAAAAACAATCATCCTAAATTTTGAAAGCTGGAAGAAGGGGAAGGGAGAGCTAAGGGAAGTTAATCACTTAAAAGTTAAAGGCCCAAAGAATGAAAGTTTGACAAAAGCTTTCTGAAAGTTAATTGAAATACTAAAACCTGAGTAGCCACTCACACATAAATTAGAAATCTTTAGTAACAATGAATTTATAGACTGCTAAGCCCAATCATTCCCTAAACACCAAATACATTGTTTACAAACAGCCACACTTGACCGCTGTACGTACAATCTAACTTGTCTCATTTCTAGCTAATATAGAATTACTGCAAGAACTTTTCGTGAAGGCTGACAAAAATGCTCTTGGTGTTTAGATCCAGAGAAAAATGGTCCTACTTCTATTCAGTATTTTCACTGATGGATGTAGGAACTTATCCTAGGACATGATGTTTTTCTTTTGTTATGTGTCATGACTCAATAAACCATTTGATTTCACAGAGACTAAAGTTTTCACAGAGACAAAAGCTTTAAAGCTTTAACAGGCAGTATCTCTTTTTCTGGCTAATGTCTTCCCTGGTCATTGTTGGGATGTATTGGGTAGAAAGAAATGATAGTCAAAGAGGAAAGCTTGTCTTCAAATTCTCATTTCCAGTTGGATCTCATCTTCTTCAATTGTTAATTTCCTGGGATCTGGGAAACACCTGCTTCACGATCATAGAGGAAGGAGATGCCCTGTTATCTTCCCTAAACCATTGATTTCCTAAATCATGTACTTTCATGATCTTATTTGAATAAAAAGAAAACCCTTTCTTTTGTCATGAGATGAGCACTATGTATGAAGATGACAATGGTGCTTCACATAGTATTTTGCTTCCTGGTTCCAAAAAAGGAAAGAATACAAAATGTTTTAGGAATTCTTCAGTGTTCTTATGATGTACTATTTAATGTCTCAGCTCTTTTGCCTCAATCACATTTCTGGTCACAGAGATCTGGGGTCCTGTAGATGAAAATTGTATGATTGGTGCTTCTTTAATTTATAATTTTAATTCATTACTTGAGAAACAAAATTCCAAACTTCAGTGTATCAAATTATGTTCACCTGGATATTCAAGAATTATATTTGCATATTATTTTTAATACATTATCTACTGACCTGACTGTATGGCTAACTAATCATTCAGGATAGTGGATTCTCTCAGACTTTCACATTTTCCTTTTCCTCTTAAAGAATCATAATTTCACCTTCCTTTATTTTTCCCATAAGCTATTCCTTTTGTATATGTGTAAGTTTGATATTGCACACCAAGTGAGAATTAACAAAATGAAGGAAGTCATGCTCAAAGAAAAATCACATCTCTAATCCTTCTGTCACATTGCTATGTATCACAGGTACTGGGTATCACACTCAATTGCTGTATGCTTGTAGTTTAGGTTTTTTCCCGCTTATATTAGAATATCAAATCGTTTTTCTTCTTTATATGAAATATATTCCAAATAATTATTCAATTTATTAACAATATACACTTGTATCATCCGTTCACAGAAAGCATCCTTCTTTTGCATTGGAAAAAAAATCCATTGTGTGTGTGTGTGTCTATGTATGTGTGTATATGTACATGTGTGTGTGTACAGGTGTGTGTGTTTATGATCAGAGAGAAAGAGAGAGCGAGAGTGAGATGATTGTTCAGTCACACCTTATGTACATGCATTGCATTTTATTTGTTGCCAATATTTTTCCTAGGGTCGAGAAGTTTATCTTCAAGGACATTTCTTGCAATATATGGGATATATGTTAAATGATAAAATCATGCTGCTTTGTAGATTTTGTTATGTTTTATTTATCATTTTTAGGATTGTCTCTTCAGATGTTCTCTCTATTATTTCCATTCTGTGCATTAACTCTTTAAAAAGTTGCTGCAGGTTAACATGTAAACCAAGAGAGTCTGGAGGAAGATGGCAGAGAAGAACATGGGGGCTAAATAAGCTCTCAGGTAGAAACCAGTTTTACTGTTCCAGTGGCAAATCTAAGGCTAGAGTCACACCAAGTATGCTATCATAGTACAAAGAGTTTGGCAAGAGAGGAAAATTTCAGGCAGCTTGGTTCCAGAGACAGATTCAAACACTGTAGGGTCTGTGGTGGTGGCAGCAGCAGCTGCTACCATAGCCACCACATCTACAGAAGGAGTCCAAGACAAAGGGACCAGAGGCAGTGTAAAAGCAGATTCTATCACCACAAGCAAGAACTGACGAAAAGTGAAAATCTTCATCCTGCTGACCATAGATAGTCACATACTGTAGGTGGCCCAGAAACCAAGGGAAAGGTGCTAGTACCCTCAAGATATCTTCAGTACTTCTCATAGAGCAGCAGTGGAATGGTAACTCATCCCTCATCCCTGGAGAAGAACTCCATCTTTGATATTGAGAAAGACCAGGCCAGAGCAGCTAACATCTAACTCAAGCCTTAGAAAAAGGAGCCATTCAACAGGTCATAGGAAACTAACCTGTGGGGCTCAGCTCCACCCCTGGGGAAAGTTGTCCTTCCCAAGCAGAGGGAGCTCCACCTGGGCAGGGCAGACTGTCCTCAGTGGGTATATAGACCCAGAGACTCACCTACCCATGCAGCATAGGCAGCAACTCCAGCTGCTGGAGGGTAAAAATAAAACAATTAGAAACTTGTTACATGTAAATCTTGAGAATAGCTCCAGGCTGGCCTGCTTGACTCTCTCAGGAGATAGTCCGTCCGGGAGAAAGCTACTGATTGCTGACTTTCCACAGCGCTGCCTAGAACCTTGCTCCCGCACAGCAAGTCTAAGCTGGAGAAATCAGCCACATGCCTCTTTTGTGATAGTCAAAGTAGATCACACTCTCACTGAACCAGCCTGAGAGGATTGTCGTAAAGACCCAGGTAAGGCAGAGCTTCATTTTGCATTCTCAAACAAGCTGATTTAAGAAACTAACCAAACCACAGGAAAACCAAACACCACAAGCATAACAAAGACGCCACCAAGAGACTGGTTACAGACACAGGGGAGACACAAGATTTCCCCCCCTCAAAAAAAATTGAAGAACTCTTTTTTCTGCCTAGTTTCGTTAAAAAGTTTTTTTTGGTTTAAAAAACTGTTGGTTGAATATTATACCAATTCTCCTAAAATCAGGAACAATGCAAGGATGCTCACTGTCTCCACTCCTCTTCAATATAGTCCTGGAACCCTTAGCAAGGGAAATAAAGCAAGAAAAAGACATTAAAGGGATCTGCATAGGGAAGGAAGAATTTATCCTATCCCTTTTTGCAGATGAGATGATAATCTACTTTCATGATCACAAAAACTCCATCCCCAAACTCTTAGAAATTATAAACCACTTCAGCAAAGTAGCAGAATACAAAAACAACCCACAAAAATCAGTCGCCTTCTTGTACACCGACAATGTACAAGCAGAGAAGGAAATAAAGGAAGCAATTTTATTCACAATAACACCCCCCAAAAAATATTTAGGATTTAACCTAACCAAAGATATAAAAGAATTATTTAATGAAAACTATAAAAACTTAAAGAAAGAAAGTATAGAGGACACTAAGAAATGGAAAGACCGCCCCTCACACACACACTTCCTTTACAGCCATGCCTTTCCACCATATATGGCGGGGCAGCAATTCGGGAAATAAACTTCTGCCTGAATAGCTTGTGGTGTACTCTTCATCCGCTTCCTAATGAAACCTACCTCTTTAATATGTCTTATATATGGTGTCGTGACTCGGATGGGGTTTTTGAGTTGGAAATGTTAGAATTTCCTAACCACCCCTTCTCTGTGAACCAAACTGCCTGGAGATACCACACAAGACTTTTCACCAACACCATGGCTGGCCTTCACATCCACATCCACACCACTTTTCTACTCTGCTCTCCTAGCATTGACCATGTGGTGGATGCGCCATCTTGCCATCATGGGAGAAATTTGTTAAGTTTGGAATTGTAGTTCAGTGGCAGCCAGTCTACCTTCAGTCCAGATCCAGTTCATCTCTTCCAGTCTGGAAGACAGGACTCACTCCTGCCTAGACCATCCTGACTATCTCCTCATTGCTCCTGTCACCCTCAGGAGATCCTGAAGACTTCATCCAAGAAATTTGCCTCCTCCAGACTTCATCTAAGGAATCACACCAACCAAATGACAGCTGTTGCCGCTGCCTTCTCCCAGAGGGGACCACATCTCATCCTTATACCCCTACTGCCGATGCCCCTTGCCAGCAGGAAGTAGCCAGAGAGAATCTTTGCCCTTTTTCATAATTATGAAAGGCTGGAATGTAAGATCTGAACAGGGACACCTCCCTCCCTCTTGAAAGTTTCTGCCCAGTATCTGTTACCTAGGTAACTGGCAGACCTGGAAGCAGTCACCTTCTCCTCCTGCTAGGACACATCCTGGGCCACCTCTGGTCACATGCCTCCATCTGACCTTAGGAGGGTCCCAGGCTCTGAGGTCCCATCCAGATCCAGTGTGGCATATATTTCCCCCCACCTGGCCACACCTCTGCCTGTCCCTGGCCTAGATAAGTCCTAGTCCAGAGGTGGGTCACGCCCCCCCTCCTTTTCAGCCATGCTTCTCCACCATGTATGGGATGGGGGGGGGGCAGCAGTTAGGTAAACAAACTTATTCTCCTACCTGAAAAAAAAAAAAAGAAATGGAAAGATCTTCCATGCTCTTAGATAGCAGAATTAACATAATGAAAATGGATATAATGCCAAAATTGATACACAAATTCAATGCAATTCCTATTAGAAACCCAATGATGTACATTTCTGAAATACAGAACACAGTCCAAAAATTCATATGGAACAGCAAAAGACTTAGAATGTTCAAAACAATTCTAGGCAAAAAAGTCAACATGGGAGGGATCTCCATACCAGACTTCAAACTCTACTATAGAGCCATACTAACAAAGACAGCATGGTACTGGCACAAAAACAGACCTGAAGACCAATGGAATAGAATACAAGATCCAGAAATAAAACCACACATCTATAGTCAGCTACTATTTGACAAAGTAGCCAAAGACATACAGTGGAAGAAACAGCTTCTTCAACTACTGGTGCTGGGAAAAGTGGGAGGCTACATGCAGAAAATTAAAAGTGGACTCCAGCCTATCACCATGCACCAACATCAACTCAAAATGGATTAAAGACCTTAACAACAAACCAAGACTCGACGTGAGTAGACCTGAGGTCCTCACTCCTTCTCAGGCAGCAGAGGATGGAAGGCCACTCCTCCCCTCCCCCCACTACAGGAGATCTCCATCTTGATACTGACAAAGGCCCAAGCCGGGCTGAGCTGCTAGCTCCAATTCAGGCCTTGGAAGAAAACTAGAGTCATTTAGCATGTCACAAGAACCTAACCTGACCTGCCAGACTCAGCTCCACCCGGAGAAAAATGGGCCACGAGCCCCAGGAGTGGCTTTCTTCACTGGGTAAACAGAGTCAAAGGTTGCCCCTCCCTTTAGCAGCCTGGACAATCAATTGAAATTCCATAAACATAAATCCTGAGAATGGCTCCAAGCTGGGCTCTGTGAGTTTCTCACAAGCTAGCCCCCCAGGAAAAGCTACTGTTTGCCGAAAGGCCTCAACTCTACCCAGAACCTAGCCTTGTCACAGCATCTCCAAACTTGAGGAAACAGACATTTCCCTCTTTTGTAATAGTCAAAGCAGACCTCCCTCCCATTGAACTAGCCTAGGAGGAGGATCACAAAATCCTGGATAAAGCAGAGCATTATTTTCCCTGCTCAAACAAACTTACATAAGAAATCAACCAAGCCACAGGAAAATCAAACACCACAAACAGACAAGGGACTGCAATAAGAGGATGGTTAAGGACACAAGGGAGATACAGGATCTTCCCACCCCTCCCAAAAAAAATCAAAGAAAATTTTTTTTTTGGTACCTTGTATAAAATTTTTTTTTCTAAAACTTATTTTTAATTTTTAATGTTTACCTTTTTAAAAAAATTGTTTTCTAGTAACTTTTTTTTCTTCCTCTTATAATTTTTATTTTAGGGGTATATGTGTGTGTGTGTTTTTCTTTCTTTAAAAATTTTTTTGTTTTTTGTTTAGCTCTACTGAACTTTTGACCTTTTTTTTCTTTCTTTCTCATTCTTTTCACCTTTTCTTCTCTTTCACTCTTCTTTGTGTGACTTAATTGCTGTTTTGCACATCCTCAGATATACCTGTAGTCGATTATTAGACCTTATCCCCCATTGTGTACACACTTAATCCAGATATTTATTACTCAATTCAAAACCTCTTAAACTTAAATTCCTTAATAGCAGTACTACCTCTTTATACATATATAATATTTTAAGTATTTTTATTTTTAAATTTTTCACGTCACCTTTATATACCTCTCCTTCTCTCATTATATCCACGTTCGTCTCTGAATACTTCGTTTTCAATTTGCATAATTTTTAAGCATTGCTCATTTTATTTTTTAATTTTTGCTTTTCTATTTTTTCTTCTCTCTTTTTTCTCTTTCTTATTCCTCTTTTGTTTCTCTCTCTGTACTTTCATTCTATCCAACCTATTTCCTGCTTTGAGATTAGGACTCAGTTAAGTTAACTCTCCCTGTGCCTTCCCACATCCCTCTCTTCCTATTTTTACCCACATCTCTCCCTAAACCTAATAATTTCTAGTTTGCCAAATTCTTCTTTGCGGTTCGTGGCCCATTAATATATAGTTGTTTGATGTTGAATAGATAAATCTGTTGAACTAGATATTATCTGCAGACTTTTGACTGCAACTATAGACTTTCTTTGATGCTTGCCTTAAGATAGTGTTCCTGCACAATACTGGTGTTACTTTCATCCCAAATGGGCAGAGTAAGCCAGAAAAACACAAGAAAAATGGCAAGTCCTGGAATCTCATCTCCCACTCATGATAATCAGGGGACAGAACAGATAATGAGTACTCCAGAGGAGAGATTCCAAATAGCTCTACAAACACTGCTGGCAAACATGGTAAATAAAAAGATTGAAAACATACAAAGGACTCTGTATGAGATTGATAAGGAGAGAGAGGAGGCAAACCAAAGGTTAATACAGGAAAAGATTAAAAACCTACAAAGGACTCTGTATGAGTGTGATAGACAGAGAGAGAGGAGGCAAACCAAAGGTTAATATAGGAATATCATAAGCATGAGGAAGCTACTCAAAAACTATACATGAATTGCATGAGCAGCTTGAGATCACTCAAAGAGAAAGGCAGGAATGGCGTGAGAAGGCTGAGAACACTCAAAGAGAACTACAGGAATGCCATGAACGGGAGAATGCAAGAACCATAGGAAGAATCCAGTAGCTGCACCCCCAAAGAAGGTGGATTAAATGGCAGGAACTCCCAAATACCTCTCAGTCATATCTCTTAACATTAACAGACTTAACTCTCCAATTAAGCAACATAGACTATCTAGTTGGATTAAAAAACAAGATACTTCTATCTGCTGCCTTCAGGAGTCACATCTTGCCCATAAAAACAAACACATTTTCAATGTTAAAGGCTGGAACAAAATCTACCAAGCAAATGGCCCCCATAAACAGGTGGGAGTTGTAATCCTAATATCAGATAAAATTAGACTTCAAATTAAAATTCATGAGAAGAGATAAAGAAGGTTGCTACATACTAAGTAAGGGATATCTCCTTCAGGAGGATATTACAATTCTAAATATCTATTCGCCAAACAACAGAGCACCCAAATTTATCCAAGAAACACTACTTTCCCTCAAATCCCATATAGATCCAAAGACATTAATTGTTGGGTTTTTTAACACACCACTCTCCCCACTAGATAGATCAACTCGGCAAAACCTCAACAGAGAAACCGCAGAACTAAACAACTGCATAGATCAAATAGATTTAACAGACATCTACCGAATATTTCACCCAGCAGCATCAGAATACATGTTTTTCTCAGCAGCACATGGAACATTTTCTAAAATAGACCACATTTTAGACCACAAAGCAAACTTGTCCGAATTCAGAAACATTGAAGTTATACCTTGCATTCTCTCAGGCCACAAGGGAATAAAATTAGAGCTCAACACCAAAAGTCACCAAAGAAAGGCCGGTAACACATGGAGGCTGAACAGCACACTGCTGAATCATGAGTGAGTCATGGAAGAGATTAGAAAGGAAATTCAAATGTTCATGCTATTCAACAAAAATGAGCACACAAATTACCAGCTCTTCTGAGACACAGCAAAGGCAGTACTCAAGGGCAAGTTTATAGCTCTGAGTTCCTACATCAACAAATTGGAGAGATCTGAAACCAACAATTTAATGAGACATCTGAACCTCATTGAAAAAGAGCAGCAAGATAAACCCCAATCCAGTAGATGGAAAGAAATAATTAAAATTAAATCAGAATTAATTGAATTAGAATCCAAAAAAAAACTGTAGAAAGAATCAACAAAACAAAGAGTTGGTTCTTCGAAAAAATTAACAAAATTGACAGATCCTTAGCAAATCTTATCAGAAAAAGATGAGAATGCACGCAAATAAATAAACTGAGAGATGAGAATGGAAACATCACCACAGAAACAACCAAGATTCAGAACATTATAAGGGAATATTTCTCAAAACTTTATGCTAATAAGTTTGAGAACTTGGCAGAAATGGACCTTTTCCTAGCAAATATTGACATGCCAAAACTAAACCAAGATGAGTTAAACCATCTTAACAGGCCCATATCATGCGTTGAAATAGAAATAGCAATAAGAGACTTCCCATCTAAGGAAAGTCCAGGACCAGATGTTTTTACAGCGGAACTCTACAAGGCCCTCAAAGCAGAGCTCACACCAATACTTCTCCAACTCTTCAATGAAATTGAAAGAGAAAGTTTACTACCAAACACATTCTATGAAGCCATCATAACCGTCATCCCAAAATCAGGCAGGGACTCATCAAAGAAAGAATACTATAGACACATTTCTTTGAAAAACATTAATGCAAAACTTCTCAACAAAATTTTGGCCAATCACCTTCAACAATTCATCCAAAAAATCATAACCACGAACAAACAGGATTCATTTCAGGGATGCAAAGCTGGTTCAAAATATGCAAATCAATTAATATTATTCATCACATCAACAGGAGCAAGGATAAGAACCACATGGTTATCTGAATAGATGCAGAAAAAGCATTTGACAAAATCCAACACCCCTTTATGATGAAGATTCTGGAAAAATTAGGAATCCATGGAACATTCCTCAATACAATAAAGGCTGTATATGACAAACCTTCAGCCAGCATTATACTTAATGGTGAAAAACTAAAGCCATTTCCTCTTAATTCTGGAACAAGACAAGGATGTCCACTCTCTCCACAGCTCTTCAATCTAGTATTAGAATGCCAAGCTACAGCAATAAGACAAGATGCAAATATAAAGGGGATCCAAATATGGAAAGAAGAAGTAAAACTCTACCTCTTTGCAGATGACATGATCTTGTATTTAAAGAATCCCATAGACTCCACTCCCAAATTACTCAAGCTGATTCAAAACTTTGGCAAAGTACCAGGGTATAAAATTCACCCTCAAAACTCAATGGCTTTTCTGTATGCCAACAATGAGAAAAGAGGGGCTGAAATTAGGAAAGCAACTCCATTTGTAATAGCCCCACAAAAAATAAAATACCTAGGAATTAACTTAACCAAAGAAGTGAAGGACCTCTATGATGAAAACTTTAAAAACGTGAAAAAGGAAATCAAAACAGAACTTAGAAATTGGCAAAAACTCCCATGCTCCTGGATTGGAAAGATCAACATCATGAAAATGGCAATACTTCCCAAGGCTATCTACAAATTTAATGTGATACCTATCAAAATTCCAACCTCATTCTTCAAGGAAATAGAAGAGGCAATCCAAAAATTCATATGGAACAATAAAAGATACCGAATAGCAAAAACGATCCTCAACATAAAGAACACTGCTGGAGGAGTATCAATACCAAATTTCAAACTCTAATATAAAGCCATAGTAATCAAAACAGCTTGGTACTAGCACAAGAACAGACCTCAGGACCAATGGAATAGAATTGAAAACCCAGAAATGAACCTACAGACCTATAGCCATCTAATCTTCGATAAGGGAGCTAAAATAATAGAATGGAAGAAAGAGAGCCTCTTCAATAAATCGTGTTGGCAAAATTGGTTAACTACTTGTAGAAAACTAAAGCTAGATCCTTATATATCATCCTGCACCAGAATCAACTCCAAATGGATCAAAGACCTCGAAGTCAAAGCAGACACTCTGAAAACATTACAGGATGGAATAGCAGAAATCCTAGGTCTCCTTGGCACAGGCCAAAATTTTCTTAATAGAGACCCAGAAACACAACAAATCAAAGAAAGGTTGGACAAATGGGATTGCATGAAATTGCAGAGCTTCTGCATGGCAAAGGACATAGCTAGCAAGATCAATAGAAAGCCCATGGATTGGGAGATCTTCACTGACCATACAACGGACAAGGGTCTCATATCTAAAATATACCTTGAACTCAACAAATTAAATCCCCCATCAACAAATCCTCAAAGAAACAACTGCCCAATAAACAAGTTGGCTAAAGACTTAAAGGGAAACTTCTCTGAAGAAGAAAGAAGGATGGCCAATAGACACATGAAGAAATGCTCAACCTCTATAGCCATAAAAGAAATGAAAATCAAAACAACATTGAGATACAACTTCATCCCAGTTAGAATGGCTATAATGAAGAACTCTAATAACAACAGATGCTGGAGGGGATGTGGAGAGAAGGGAACTGTACTGCATTGTTGGTGGGAATGTAAACTTGTTCAACCACTTTGGAAAGCAGCGTGGAGGTTCCTCAAAATACTCCACATAGAGCTCCCCTATGACTCAGCAATCCTAAACTTTTTCATTTTAGTTTTGTTTTGGAGATTCAGACAAGGCCATGTTCCACCTTAGTAACATGTACAGCCTTAGTAACCATGATTATAGGAGATTATCCAAATGCCTAGATTTCTTTTGAGATAGCTTCTTGATAACAATTAGCCAGAATAACCTCAGCTTGAATGCACTTCTTTACTTCTCTCACTTGTGTGGATTTTCGGCAATATTTTGTATTCTATTTAATCTTGGCATATCCTCAGATTTCTAAAAATAATTATTATTTTGAGGCCTGAGATCACAGAATTGATGAATATTGATATGTGACTAAATAATTTTGCCAAGTGAAGATCTCCTTAGCAAAAATAGATTTCCCCTAAAGCTTAATTTCTCAAACCTAGTATGGATCCTTTTTACCTGATTAAATTACAGATAGCTATGCAGTAGGTATGGGTGTTCTCATAAATTTTGTGTGTGTTGTTGGGGTGAGCCAAAACTAACTCCACTTTTAATCTACCAGGAGTTCCTGCCCACCCTTGAGAATCAAAATACTGATTTCTCAAAAGCCCCCAGGGTCAGTAAATATGCTGTTTGTTGAGACCCCAAAATGTGGAAACTGTTTGGAAAGCACCTTAGGATTGTTGTGATCAGGTTGTTTGATGTGTCGCCCTGTTTGATTATCAATAGCTTAGACAGGATCTGCAGCCCTGTTTGGTTATCAACAGTAAAACATCCCAGCCACCTTTGCTCTGCCAGAAAGGAGCAGCCTAATCTCTGTCCCCATGAATGAGAATATCCACCTGCTTTGTGTGGAGACCACCCAATTTGCATCCCAATTCAAACCAGAATGACAGGTTAGTTCAAACAGATACTATGAGATGCAGAGCACATGGGCAGCAAAGATGGCACTGAGAAAGAGTAGAATGGGCAGAGCCCAATTTCCCTTATGTTCAGTGCATAATCAGCCCATGGAAGCTTAGGTGCATGATAACGTGTGACCTTGACAGTGTACTTTCCTCTTCCCTCCCTGCCATGCCACCTGCCCTTTTTGGCTTTAAAAAGGGCTGCTCTCTGTTAATAAACACGTTTTCTTCCTACTTGATTTGGCTCTCCACTGTGTCTGATTGTCTCCTGGGCTTAGGGAGGCTCGGGATCAGAGGAGCACCGCACTTACCTTTCCTCGGACCCTGTCCGTCTTTCGTGGGACGGACGAAGACCTAATGATGAGACAGACTGTAACCCCATTGGCCACTGACATAAATATGCAATATTTGTGTGTGCGCTACAATCCTGTTGGCCACCTGCATGTTGACAGGCTTGACCACATGAGTATTGTCTTTAAAATCCCTAGCTTGTGGGCCATTCGGGGTGTCAATTTCAGCTCCAGAGTCTGTGCTGAGTCCCTTGCTGGTCAGCTATCCACTTCCCCAAAAATGTCATCTTTTTACATGAGTCTGTCTTTACATGAATGGTGGACTCTTTTCCCCAGAATATGTGTAAAACCAAGTACATAACAAGAACAAAGTAAGAGAAGGAAGTGCTAATTTGGGCTCATAGTTTCAGAGATTTCAAATCACAATTATTGACTTCCTTGGCCTGAGGTGAGGCCCAAGATCAGGTTGTGGGACCATCTAGCAGAGGCTACTCAAGGTACATTATAATCCAAAGGAAAAAAACAAAAACAAAACAAAACAAACCATAGGAAGTGGTAAGGGCAAGATTAGCCCCAAGTACATGCCCACAAGTGATGTATTTCCTCCAACTGAGCCCCACCCCTTGCTCTTAAAACTTCCCATACCACCACCCTATTGTTAACCCATCAAAGGGTGCAAAGGGTGAATAAATACAAATCCAACAGTGTGAAGTAAACACAGAGGATAAAACTACACCCAGAGAAACCAGCTCTCTGCTAGTTTTTAACACAACACTGAACAACATGAATAAGTAAAGAACATGAATTTCGCTGAAGAACAAAAAACTGATTCACAAAAGGAAAATTGTCCTTTTTCCTCCATTTGTACCATGTAACTGTGCAGGTGGAGGAATTAGTGTCTCCCCTGTTCTTGTTTGATTTCAGTGTGAAGGCCTGGAAGGTTGTTCATATTGGCCTCCTCTAACAAATCTAGTGTCAAAATATGATAATTAGCAACAACAAAAACTTTATTGATGCTATCTGGTGGACTAGTTATTATTTTGGCTTCAAATATAAAGTCTAAGAAGCAGAAAATGTTACATGCTGGAATACTGAATTACAAACTATTGGGAATCCTCAAGCAACAAACTCCTAGCAGTCTCAGTAATGCTACCTCTGATAGAGCCTCTGGAGGGTCCCTCATGCCTGTGGCTCAACGTTCAGGCTATGACCCACAAAGAAGACAACTACTCCTGTCATTCTAGCCACAGAAGGCTCACACCCTGCATACAGGAATCAGAGGCCTGGCCTCGTGGCTTGCAGCAATGCTTGTGTTGACTATATTCCCATGTTGGTCACATGAGGATTTGTCTTCTTTGTGGACACAGGGGCTGTTTCTCCCCCAATCCACATTTACATTCTGACACCATATTGCAATCTCACTTCTTTTTCTCACAGAAGATACTGCAGAGCTTTTTTTTTTTTTTACAAAAGAAAGAAATGCATATCAATTGAAAAGGAAACCAAATTCACTCAGCACCTACCTCATCAAAATTGGGAATGTACCTATGGTCCCTAAAGGACCAAAAATTGAGTTTTAATATACTTCTGTGTAGTTACTGTTAATGTAGTGCTCAGCTTTATTCCTTAGCTCCACCCAGAACTGGGCCCCCCTCCCATCCTGGAGTTCCCTCCATACTTTGGCTCCTCCCTCTCTCTGCCCAGACCCACCTGAACTCCCATTTACCTCACTTCCTATCCTTCACACCCTCTTGCTATCTGGATGGTGATGGAGGCCATGTGTTACCATTTGGGGGATATACGGCTTCTCTAATAAACCTTACAATATTCTTTCTCCTGTGTTTGCCTGCCTCTGCCTGGTCCCATGGATGCATGTGTCTGATCCTCTTACAGTTACATTGATGGGCTGACAGCCCAGTTCGGGATCATGATCACAAGCCTTATTACTAGAACAACCATGCTGGTACTTGAAAATCAATTGTCTATCCCACAGCTCTGAACCCAGCTGGAAGATGTATTTCATCCAGGTTGACATAGCATGTGAGAAAAATTCAGACTCTTCCACAATTGTTTCTGTCCATCAAGTGATGGAGATTTTATGTCTTAGAGACACTAAAAGATATACAACGCTTCAGACCCATAAAACTGTAATAGAATCTAGACACAGATACAAGACAGATACAAGGGCTCAGTCTCAGACTTCTGTGACCTCTGAACACTATTACACAACTTCATCATACTCTACTCTCTCAAGTAGAGCCAGATCCCCAGAACACACAAGGCCAGAGACCAGTGTGCAGAGTCCAGTACTGTATCAGCCCAAGCTTGATTCAATGAGGAACCAGTGAGAGAACTCGGTGAAGGGCTTGATATTTATGCAGGGTTTGGGGACAAACAGAGAAGATGCTAGACAAAGTACAACTGGGCTTCCAGCTTCTGAACAGAAAACATAACATAGACTGTATGTATGGAACAAAACCATGTGAATGATGGAAGTTTTATAAGTTTCCTTATGAAGGGAATAAAATCATAGAAGATACTTGATGCTTATATCATTGATTGTCTATAGTACTACTTAAGAGACACATATTTTTTTCAATAGATACCTCATTGTTTACCTAAAGTCTCCTGATCTTTATCCTTTCATGATTTTCTCCTGCTCTTTATAATTTCCAAGTCATCCAATTATCATGTGCTCTTCATATCCACCCAGTCATATTGATCACAATATCCTCCTCCTCAGCTCATTCAGACAATCTTCTCTGCTGGTTCCCAGACCAGCAACACATGAGGGCTGCTCACCCAGCCAGAGGAGAGGTTCTAGTTCAGGGATGTATCACTGTGGGAGGATTACGTGTAGCTTGAAAGCAGTAATACACCTCAGCATCCTCAGTTTCCACACTGCTACATTTCAATGTGCAATCTGTGCCTGACCCACTGCCACTGAATCTTTCTGAGATCCCAGATTCTCAGTTGGAAACCTCATAGATCAGGAGTTGTGGAGACTGGCCTGGCTTCTGCAGGAACCATTTCAAATATGTGTTTCCATTGCTGTATAGAAAGTTCTGAGTAGACCTGCAAGAGATGGAGGCCGGCTCTCCTAGGGTGACAGGCAGGGAGAGTGGAGTCAGGGTCATCACAACATCTCCACTTGATCCTGAATTTAGAATAAGATAGAAGTGCAAGGTTATACACAAATGTACAGAGACATGCTTTTTATTTTTAATTTGATGTATTACCTATTATTAATATTACATGGTTTCACTTATAAAAACATTTTGCATCTAAAATTGTGAGTTAAACAAAACTCTTTATTCAGAGCTTATGAAAAGAAACTTGTTTTACAAATGAACTAATACAGATTATGTGTGAGGGGGAGAGAGAGAAATGGGGTATTTGAGTAGAAATGCTCTTAAATGATTTAATTAAGAAGGAAAAGGCATCTATCTTCCATGCTCATTAAAGTGAAAAAATAGAGATAATTTTAAGCATAAATAGGTCTCTAGGCATAAAACATTTTTCTCAGCAAACACAGGTTTTCACTCCTTCTGCAGACCTAAATCTCACTTACCCCATCATGAACGACAAGACCTGCACATCTAACACATGGATAGGGCACAACTGGAATCTCAGATCTCACCCTGCCACCCCACTCTCATTTCTCATCCTCCTTTGCTGTTACCAGGGATGCAGAGCATTAACAGCCACAGGAGCTGAGACAAGGACTTCATTTTTGGGACTGAAATGAGGAGTTTTGACAGGTCAAGGCAAGTTCTGATCTGAGCCTTTATCTCAGACTTAGAAAGGAAGGTCCTGCTTAGGGAGCAATATGCAAATATCCAGGTTGGGGCAATAGTGTGAGAAGAGTCAAGGGGAGGTAAGGCTTGCTCTTCTGAGCAAAGTAGCAGCAGATCAGTTCTATATTTGGTGACAACCA
This sequence comes from Dipodomys spectabilis, assembly GCF_019054845.1. Classification (NCBI taxonomy): domain Eukaryota; kingdom Metazoa; phylum Chordata; class Mammalia; order Rodentia; family Heteromyidae; genus Dipodomys; species Dipodomys spectabilis. Next base: position 14,384,940 of record NW_024870864.1, on the reverse strand, counting down.
ATAAAATCCATGATGCCTTTAGCATGGAAAGAAGGACTCCACTGATAATATCTGGAATTGAGGGAAAAACAGGATGCACATCACCTCACCACCCTAAAACAGCATCAGAGGCCCAATGATATGCAGCTTTATGTCCAGGAGAGACTCTAGGAAAGGAGTAGACATTGTGCCTGGGTCCTCCATTCCTCCCTCATCTAGTCTAGAGAAAGACACAGTGTCAAGCATCAGCAGCACTGATTCTCAAAACAGTTGACCAATAAAAGCACAGAGTTGAGCTAGATGAAGAGGCATACCATAGTTACCAGGTTATCTCTTAGGGATGCTTGCATCTCTATTTGCCAGGATTTTCATATTAAGATAGAGGATATAGAATTGACAAGGATAACAAAATTTTCTCTTGCAGGTTGTAAGTACCCTAATGATCTTTTAATCTAATGGGAGAAATGATTGCACTTGAAAGTATGAATTCAATGTAACAGTTTTTTAAATTCACTAAATATCTTGTCATTCTTCCACAATATATTTGTATAGCAAATTAATCAAAGGATTTCTTAAAGTTTCTTCTGGAGAGTAATAGAATGGTGAAAGGATTAAAATAATGTGTATTTATAAATTGACATACTGAGGTGAGACCAATTTATGTAACTACTTGTAATGATATATGTGTGTGTATATATATATCTACACACATAAATTTGATTATCTTAAATTGACATAAAATCTCCAAATGTCTATAGTTTTTTAACTAGTCTCAATTTATTTGTCTCAGAGATTTCAGTCTCTACTTCACCTGAAGGAAGGAAGAGCACATGCAGGATGTTTGTACTGATGCCCCAGTGGATGAACCTGGCCAGTAGAAGGGGTGACTTGTGGGAAGTGATTATATTATGGGATTGGAGGATATACCACTGCTCACCAGAGAGTTAAAGATACGCTCATGCAGTGAGGCAGTTCTCATGATAGTCACCTGTTATCAAATGAAGACAGGCTTATTCTTGGCCAGCTCAAATTACAACTGGTTCTCTCTTTATTAACACAACATATTGAACCACATGCAAGACAAGCCTCACCAGAGTACAGACAAATGAAGATTCAACATAAGGGACTTTCTCCGTCGAAAACTGTGAGTTAATCAAACTCTTCTTATTCAGAATTTAGGTCAGCTACTTTGTTATAGAAAAGGACTGACACCGTGTGTCCCGTTTGTGTGTGTGTGCACACATGTGTGGGTGTTGGTGTGTGTGAGAGAGAGAAATATGTTTTAAATAGAAGTGCTGTTAATAGGCTAATTGAGGAGTAAAAATAATCTCTTTACCTGTGATATTCTTCTTCTTCTAAATATAACTTCCTAAACCTTACAAAGATTACTTTTTAACTTGCTGAAAGGCAGCCTAGCCTCTCACTTCAGCTTCCCTGAGAGGTTTTTGTTATGACTGGTGTCATAGGGGTAGGTAAATAATTACCCTGCTGACAGTAGTAAGTGGCAAAATCTTCAGGCTGCAGGCTGCTGATGCTGAGAGTGAACTCTGTGCCAGATCCACTTCCATTTCCCCTGGGACCCCAGATTGCCAAGTAGGTGCAAAATAGATCAGGAGATTTGGAGCTTTCTATGCTCTCTGCTGGTAAAAATGCAAAAAATTATTTACATTTACAATGACCTATCTGGCTTTGCAAGTGATGGCCACTCTCTCTCCTAGAGAAGCAGGCAGGGATGGCAACTGGGTCAACTGGACATCATAAAGGGCACTTGACAAATAAACTATATTATCTAAGTACTTCCATGAAGCCTCAAGCTGCTCTGTTAACACCATATGAGAAATGCCAGCATTGTCCTTCCTTACCTGGGAGCCAGAGCAGCAGGAGCCCCAGGAGCTGAACAGAGGCCTTCATGTCCAAGCTGTTTGCTGAGTGGAACCTTCTCCTGCATCGGGTATGAACAGCTTATCAAGGAGTTCTTAGGGCAGTGGGCTGTGCTCAGGGCACATGAAAACCAGCAGGGTTGGAAAGATTTAAAAGACATGGCTACATATGTAGCTCTGTGATCTTCCTGAATTTGTGAGCTAGCAGTCTCCAAATCTCTCAGGTAACATTCCTGTCTCCTATCAATAGCCCCAAAAGACCCCCTCAAAAATAAGTTGTCCCCTAAACCAAGAACTCACATCTACTTCAGTCTCTTCTGTTTCATAAACCTTCATGTTCTTACACTATCATCTCTTCCAGTTTCTAAACAGAATTTTTTAGTAACTAGGCTAGAACTTGTGGTCCCAGCAGGGTCAGATTTGAGGAAAGGAAACACAGTAAAGGGTGAGCAAGGCAATGAAGCCACAGGGAATGGAGAAGACATCCTTAGCATGGGAAGCAAGGAAAAACTGCCACAGACAGTGAAGGCAGAGCACAGTGAGGAAGGCTCCCACATCAGGACCAGCATGTGGGGACACTGTCCACCCTAGTGCAGGCGGTCACATCTGGGGAGCCACTAGCAGGACATTTACATGACAGTGAATCAACCTCCCATCATTGTGAGTCCAAGCAGCTGCTGCAGGCACACAAAATAACACTGCTCCTCAAAGTCAGAAGCTCACACACAGGGAATGTCACTGCCAAAGTCAGAGTTCTCTTCAGCACCTTCACTAAATGCACTTCATGTGGATCTGGATTTGAGAGATTCACCATTCTACCCTGGTGATGATGTTTCTGTGGCCTGAAATCTCTTACTTCTGAAGCCAAACCTGCTATGATGGAATTGTAAAACTCATGCTTTTCTATTTACCTGCGTTTAATGAGAAGAACTTTGAAGGTGGACCTGTCCTTTGATAAACATCCACTCCTGGAGCACACATAGCCCCTCACACCTTGTTTGAGACTAAGACATTTTAGGAATGGCTATGTTTCAGGAGAAAGGAAGAGTGGATAAGGGGATAGAGATCAACCACTTCAAAATTTGTGTAAAAAGTCTGTTTGGTCCTGAGCCTCAGATAGGAATCATAAGCATAAAGATCTCTCGTGTAGACCATACTAAAGCTACCAGCACAACTATGATTATTGCATCATTATTTACCATAGCCAAAATATTGAACTAACCCAGATGCCCCTCAGTAGATGAATGGATCAAGAAAATGTGGTATATATACATAATAGAATTCTATGCCTCCACCAGAAAGAATGACATTGCCCCAATTTAGGTGTGGAATGGGGGAGGGGAGAGGGAAATGTAGTTGTCAAGATGGGAGGGCAGAGATGGTAGGAGGAGGCAACAATGCTTGATAAGAAATGTACTCATTACATTGCTCATGTGATTGTAAACCCTCTGTACAGTATTTTCACAATAAAAAAACTTATTTAAAAAAAAGATCTGTTGTGAGCATAGAGTAAGAAGCTGATCTGCACACAGGGATCTCAGGTCACTGTGTCACTGATGTCTCACAGGCTAGCTGCCATGTAAACAAGGGCAGAGTGTTTTCTGTTTATTCATTTTCCTAAAATGCTTTCAAAGTTCTGTTTAAAAGTAGGATTCTTATTTAAGATGTAAGGTGTAAGATTGATAGATAGTGACATCCTGTGAAATACACAAATAAGCTATTTGAGATGAAAGGACTGCTTCTACCACAGACACTGCCTATGTGTAATCCTAATCACTCAGGGAGACACAGGAAGGAATATGGAGAGTTTCAGGTCAATCAGGACACACATGGATAAGCCCTGTCTCACCTGACATAGCCTTGCTTCATGGAGTGGTGTTGGCAGGAGCAGAGAGGGCACATTGCCAGAAATAGCATTTGTTCAATAGTATTGTCTTCCCCTGGCACTAAAACCAACTCTCAGTGTGGTTTGTGGTTCTTTGAAATATTCAAATGCTTCCCTAGTAAAGCTCATGATATAGTCAGTGGATAATTTTATAAATGTTTTCTGTCTGTTTGGGACTCAGTAAGTATAGAACTTCTCCCAGCATAGCTGTGGCTATGAGGCTATTTCATGTTTTACCACCAGGGGAAGTTGAGATATTTTAGATCTATCAGTGACAGAGGGATTAGGAGAACTTAAATGTAATAGAGAAACTGGTAAGGATGGTCCTTTCCTAAGATGATGCTTGTGCTGAGGGAAATATCAGGGGTCTACTTTGGATGTCTGAGTGGTCTGTGCACTTTCTGAGAGAAAATCCAATACACACTCAAGTCTCAGAGGAAGCCTTTGCTCATTGTGAGGCTTGTTTGCCATCTAATGGTAGGTTTTTGGAAGGGAAGGACATATTGTTCTTACCTCTAAGAGGCAGGTGACAAATGGCCTCTATTAGAGGAGGATTGTAGGAAACGGACATGGAACATAGCTTTATGAAAAGTCATACTTCAATTTGTAACTTTGTTTAAAAAAAAAATGGGTCTGTGGCAAGGAGACCCCTGTTTTCACTGTATTTGATGTCGGTATAAATTGCAGAGTGGAAGGGAAAAAACAAATTTTTTAAATAGGGATATAGGGGGACCCATTGCAACAATGAGATGTAGAAGATGTTATGTCAAAAAATGAGCTTTGTAACTATGGTCTGGGGGGAAGATGGGAGGGAAGGGATGGTAAGAGGAAGCAAAGGTTGTGGTAAAAATGCTTGATAAGAAAAGTTCTCATTATCTTGCTCATGTAATTGTAACCCCTATGTATAGTATTTTCACAATTTTAAAAAATAATGGAACTTTCAGAATCATGAGTTGAGGGTGGGAAGGTGGCTCATTGGTGGAGCACTTGCCTTGCATGCCGGAGGCCCTGGGTTCGATTCCTGAGCACCACATAAGCAAAAAGAAAAAAGCCGGAAGTGGTGCTGTGGCTCAAGTGGTAGAGCGCTAGCCTTGAGCTGAAGAGCTGAGGGACAGTACCCAGGCCCAGAGTTCAGGCCCCAAACCCTACTCCCCACCCTAAAAAAAAACATGTGTTGATTAAACAGCAAGGTTGTAACATCTGAGTCATATAATTAATTTGCTTTATATTTAACAAACATATTCTATTTATTTGGTGATATTCAGTAACATTCCTATTTTTAAAAATCCATCTCATTTTAAGCCTAGCTTGTGACTCATTCTTCAATTCCTAGGTACTACTGCTTCTTGAGTGATGTTGCATGGGATTTGACTCTGTAATTCTCTCCAAACTACAGAAATGGCATGCTGGTGGTAGATGTTTTTGGCTTTGTCTTTCACATTTGGTAATAAGTGATAAATTGACTTCTGTAGTAACATTATAAATTCTGGTTCTGGAAGTCCATCTAAGCTTCAAGTAATCCAAGATCCCACTTGGACAAAGTCTCTGGTATGACATCTTCTGTCAAGTCCTCCAAACTCAGACTACTGCTTCAGTTCAGAGAATGTGCTATGCTGTTCCCCAGACAAGCTTTGAAATAGGACAGCTGGGCCAAGCCCTACAGAGATGTTTTTGTTAAGGACTGTATCACTGTGGGAGGAGTATCTATAGCTTGCATGCAGTAATAAACCCCAATATCTTCAGCTTCCACCCTGCTGATTTGCAGTGTGAAATCTGTGTCTGACCCACTGCCACTGAATCTGTCTGGGACCCCAGGTGCTCGATAGGAAGCCCCATAGATCAGCAGTTTTGGAGACTGGCCAGGTTTCTGCAAGTACCAGAATAGAACACTATTTCCATTGTTATCTGTGAGGCTCTCACTAGACCTGCAGGAGAGGGAGACCGTCTCTCCCAGGGTGACAGCCAGGGAGAGTGGAGTCTGAGTCATTAAAATATCGCCTCTGGACCCTGAAATTAAAATAAATGAAAAGTACAACGTTATATGTGGTATATAATTTTTTCTGTGGTTATATATTAATTCCCAATCCTTTTCATGGTTTTTCCTTCTATCCTAAAACCATTTAATATTTGAAAACATATAAATATTAAAAAGCAAAAATGAGTTTCTAGATCTTATGTATACTACCCACTACATAATCCTCATAATTGTCAACAAAGCTCAGGAACTGGTTCCATCTAGAATGTTCATTACTCTCATATAATTAACTTCACCTGCCCCATTCTAGAGGACAAGTTCTGTGCATCTAACCCATGAACAGAATACAAACAAGAAGCGGTGGCCCTGAAGGCTCACCCTCAACCCCCTTTTCCATCCTCATCTCCCTTTGCCCTTACCAGTGATCCAGAGCATTAGGAGACCCAGAACCCAAGAACAGAGCCTCATTTTAGCTGGCAATCCAGGAGATTTGACCAGTGAAGTCAAGGACAAGATGAGCCTTTATGTCAAACTAGGGCTGGAAAGTCCTCCTTGGGAAGCACTATGCAAATCAGCAGGTGGGTGCAGCAATGTGAGAAGAACAAAGCAGAGGGCAAGGGCATCTCTCTGGTGAAGAAAGTGACTTAAATTTCTTCTGTGTTTGGAGAAAAGACCCTCAAATACCAGGCTGGCTCCAGCAGTGGGTAGAAGGACCCCTCTCCCCTGATGCCTGGATCTGCAGGGAGGATGTGGTGTACTTGACCCTGTCAACTTAAAACACTAGAGGCCCAATTCAATGAAATGTGTGTCCAGGAGAGTGTTGGTGAAGGGTCAATTTGATTGGCCCTCTTCTGGTTATTCTAGAGAAAGATACTGTACACAGACTTCATTTGCCATTGTTTCTCAACACTTCTATCCAATACCACTGTGGTTACAACTAGGTTAGGAAATCAAATACATACTTGAGTTGATCTGACATCACTGAAACAAAGTTAACTTATGATTAGCAAGTATTCAACAACTGTTAGAGATGTTCTTCATAAGCCAGACACTGGTAGCTCATGTCTGTGGAGGCTGAGTTCTGAATACATGGTTCAAAGCCAGTCCAGACTGAAAGTTCCCCTTTTGACTCTTATCTCCAATTAATCATTCACAAATTGGAAGTGGTGCTATGGCTGGAAGTGGTAGAGTGTTAACTTTGGACAAAAGAGCTCAGGATCAGCACCCAGGTCCTAAGTTCAATCCCTACAAGTGATAAAAAATAAGGTTCTTCATAGAGGACTTAATAAATTAAGTTCTTATGATTACTTGTGTCAAACCAAAATAACCCAGATTTTAAAATCCTCCTTACAGAGGGTGAACTAATAACATTTCTAATCAGTAAATATGGAATGACACTTCTTCAGCATAACTCTTCACCAGACTAACAACAGCATTCTTAATATTTCTCTCTCTTCTATAAGACAGAATGGACAAGAATGCCAGTTACTTTCAGTTAGTTAGTGAGACTATTACAACATTTATTTTTTAATCTTGCTACAGAGTCTGCTCCTGGAAAAGTTATTAACTCTGTATTAGACCCTCCTTGTCCTGCCTGCATTCCATGTGGGCAGCCACAGCCAGGACTCCACACCTCATAGCATGATCCAGCAAGAGCTGTATTCATGTCTCAATATAACAAACACTCAAGGTTAAGTCTTCTCTTAAGGTTCATCATAAGCTACTAAGAAACTGAATGCTAGTTCAGAGTTGTACAGAGGAATTCATATTCCACTTACACCATCCAGAGCCTGAAGAACATACATATCTGTTGCTATTGGCCACTGTTTGTGACATTTTCTTATGGTTACACAAAAAGTTTCTTCTATTAAACTTATTTCATAGCAATTTTTATTGTGATTAATTGATTGCATAAATTTCACAAATTTCACAGGATTATGATCCTTATAATCACAAAGTAAGTGATACTTATAGTCACAAAGTAAGTGAAACATAGTCACAAACACATTCTAACCTTCGTGGGGTAAATTATCTTTATCATGGTTCATAAAGTTTGTTAATTCTATGAGCTCTGACAGTACAGTTATTTCTTCCACATGAGATGATATATACATTTCTTTCCTTTTGCTTAGTGTCAGCTTTTCCCTCTTTCCTGCTCATTCCCTCCCTCCCATTGCTTCCATTGAGTTGCTTAGTTCGTTAGGATCAATGTCCAGCGCAGCTGATAGGTCCCACTATTATATTTTATCCCTTGTTTCCCTCTGTTTCTCTGTTGTCCTCCTAGTTTCCGTCTGATGTGCACATATATACCATATATGTGGTATATATTATTTTTAAATGTTTTTTAAATACCATACAGAGGGGTTACAATTATATGAGCAAGGTAATGAGTACATTTCTTATCAAACATTGTTGCCTCCTCCTTTGTTTCCTCTTCCCATCTATTCCCTTCTTCTCCACTTTCCCCCCATCCTACCCACCCGCCTTATTCCCCCTCAGCACCAAAGTTGTAAAGTTCATTTTTTGACAAAACATCTTGTACATCTCATTATTGCAGTGGAGCCACCTGTATCCCTATTTAAAGGATTTGTTTTTTCCCTTCCGCTCCCTAAATTATACCAACACCAAATACAGTGAAAACATGGGTTACACCTTAGGGGAGGGACATACAAAGAAATTATCTTATAAATATGTTATTTGTAAATTATTTCATTTATTCCTTTGCTGCTTGCTTATGCAAAGAGAATGAGCATACTCTTTGAGATACCAAAACTGGAAGAAAGTTCCAAACTCAAATTAAATTCCAATCACATGGAAGGGGAAATGACTAACACAGGTAAATTTCCATTAGGTTATAACTTCAATCGTGTATGGGTTATAAATGATATAACTCAAAAGAAATACTGAAATATTACTCTTTGATTTCCCCTGCCCCAAGGATCACCAATCATAAGAAGAATCATATATGACGACATTTTTGTGCATTATTTTTACTATGTGTGTGTTTGTATGGGTGTGTGTGTGTGTGTGTGTGTGTGTGTGTGTATGTCTTGGGACTTGAACTCAGGGTGTGGGCCATGGCCCTGAGCTTTTGTACTCAAGGTCAACACTCTTCCACCTGAGCCACATCTCCATTTCTGTTATTGTTGGTTAACTTGAGGAGAGTCTCTTGCACCCTCCTTTCCTTGGTTGGCTTTGAACTGGGATCAGCAGATCTCAGTCTTCTGTGTAGGTAGATTTTCAGGCATGAGGCACTTGCACTGGCCTCTTGTAGATACATCAGCCATGTAGAACACCGGGATTTGAATTTATACATCTCAAAACAGGACAAAGTATAGCTTCAGGAACCACAGTCCCTTGCTACACAACTAGGCATGGAAGGGTTTCAGGATTGGAACATGGTGAAGTTGCTGATCAGTCCTGCTGGACATTTGCCCTCAACTGCATACCAGGTGATGGTCTGCTCTTCTCAGATGTGGTGCACTTGTACAGGCTCAGTAGTGGTTATTGTTTTTGGCAAGTTGGCTGCAGAGAAGCACTAGAAAATATAAACACATAATACGTTTAAATGTTGCCATGGATTGGAGAAGAGTGATTGATAAATATGTCTCAATTGACCAGGGATAGAAAAAAATTACCTCAGTCCCCCCCAAAAAATATGTAGCAAAACTATTGTCAACATCATACTAAATGGGGAAAACTGAAATTATGAAATTATTTCCTCAAAAGTAAAAATATATAAGCTTAACCAAGGAGATGAAGCATCTCTACAATGAAAACTATTATAATAAAAATAAATAAATGAAATGCACAAATGTATACAAACATACTTCTTTTTTATTTTACCTACATAGACTTCTCTATGCTATGTGAATCCAAATTAATGACACAACCCTGACTCCCCAGAGTATGTAGATATGCCATTTAAAAATCAGGAGAGGCATTATAAAGTCTGTGCTGAGGGCCATGTCGATAAAAGAATGTTGGGATAAAAAGGATCTTCTCGGTTCCTTACAGAACAAAAAATACCTATACATCTACAAACAATACCAGTAATGCATCCCATTTAGTTGATGTTTTTCTGATTCTGACCCAAAAACTAAGCAGGATTACACGTTCAACTGCTAGGAAACATTCCTTAATTAAAGCTCACTAAGAATGGAGCCTGAGTCCTGCTTCCTCACCATGGTTGCAGCAGCAGGAAGAAGAGAAGCAAGGCTGCAACTACATGTCCAAACTACATGTCAATTCCTAAGGCTGATCCTGCTCAGGAAGAGCGGTTTGGTGACTTAGTTTCCCTGCACTGCCATGGAGAACACAGATATCTTGCGCTGGTAGAAAAATTTACGGAATAGTTTTAAAATCAAAATTCTGGAAGAAGGGTAGTCTAGACTGTCATCTGTTTTGAACTCTCTTCCTGACTGTTCACTTTCTTGTAATGTCCTCACAAGGACTTTGATGCCTGTGACAGAGACAGAAACAAAGCCATCCAGTGCCACATCTCCTCTAGACACTAGCACTACAGGACTTGCTACAGTTTCAGGGACCTCACATCACCTCACTCACTGTTACAGACTTCTCCAAGGACACATATCTCAGAGGACATGAATCAATCCTTAAAAGATGGCCTTTGCTGATAAATGAGGCAGGAAATAGAGGCAAAGCCAAGCTTCCAGTCTGTAAATTCCAAAAACAGAAGACTTTCCCCCACAATTCAGCCTGCTGACAGCTCCTTCTGAGTGTCCCTGGTCCTAGTCAAATACCCAAGGCTAGAGAAAGTTGATGATTAAAACACTAACTCTGTGGTTTCCCTAGATTACTAAGCTAGATAGCTCTTTTAATATATTTTGTGGGGTTTCTCTACCATCTAGTGGTATTATTCTAACATTACATGCTTTAGAACCAGGATTCTATTTCTTTATTATTATTAGTTAATTTTTAATTTTACTTTATTGCAAAGATGCTGTACAAATGGTTACATTTACATGAGTAAGGTAATGAGTACATTTCTTGTCAAGCATTGTTACTCCCTCCTTTGTTGTTCTCCCACTATCCCTTCCATTCCCTACCTCCCTCACACCTCCCCACCCAAAGTTGTAAAGTTCATTTCCAATATAGAGTCTTGTGGGTATCATCGTTGCAAAGGGTCATCCTGTGTCCTTGTTTCAGCATTTTGTTATTCCCTTTCACTTCCCCAAATTATACAAATGTATATACAAGTTTCAGGGTACCAAAATTACTACAGTGAAAACAGGGGATATACCATAGAGGGGAAGAACATACAAAAGAAACAAAAAAATCAAACATTACATTAAAAACAACAAAGAAAGTTCTCTGTGTCCATATCTTAAGATTCAGGTTTCCCTCATTTGCAATAATTAGTATACATCTAGGATAATTTTATATAAAAAGCAGAAAAGCTCAAAAACTATGTACATATGACCATCTAAGATGATGCTAAGCTAAATGAACCCCAGGATTCTTTTTTCAGGTAGAGTTATAAACTCTTAACATTTCTATGGATTAAATTCAGATAAGATGGTAGATTTGTGTGTGTATCTGTCTGTCTGTATCTGAGTGTGTATATGTGGGTGTGTGTTTGTGTGTGTGTCAGTGGTTTGCCAATGATAACTTGAAGAATAAGAGCTACTAAGTCCACACAGGATAAGGTAGAGAAACAAGAGGCCTAAGCTGCACAGAGATCCCCAAATCTCTCCATGCCAAACCCTGGTAATTTACTAAATATGAATCACTGACTGCATATGGAGGGCTAAAGTGGTGAAGAAAAATTTATCACTATTTGTTGTATGACAGTAGTACAGGTGTGGAGAACCAATGACTCACCTTGTGCTTATGTGGCTTGAGTACTGATGGCTTGCAAGGTAACTAATGTTGGCTTCCTGGACTCTGTCTGCTGGGAAAGTATTCTAATTAATAGAAAAAGGAGCCTGTTGCTCTCCCTGTGGATTTATCACTATTCTTAATCACAGTTGTCAAGTGCGCTCAGCACAAGATGATTTATCTTAGGATATGGATTTATTCACAAACTATTGAGAAGTCTTAAGGCAGAAGTTCTAGAAATCTTTCCAAGAGTGGATTTGAAGATGAAGGCAGTAGGATGAACCCTGTCTCCTGGGTCTCTCTGTTCAGTTATCACTTGCAGAGAAGAGCTGTCCCTTTCCTCCTGCTTTGAGATTATAGCACCCAGTCATGAGTGCTCAGAATCCACCTCCTGGCCTGCAGCTCTCTTGTGCTGTTTACATCCACATCTCACACTCCTGAGGATAAATCCAGTCTGTGAGTTCATGGACTGATTCATGTTTAATGACTTTGCTTCACTAATACATACATTCCCACATTTAAACTCTGACTTTAAAAAATCTACCTCAACATATTATTCCCACTACAAATAATAGCCATTTCTCTCATTTCAGTGACTGGGACCCCAAATGCTTCTGGTGCCTAATTCATCTTCCCTCATTGGTTAGAAAGTAAGCTAGGGCCTAAGTTATGAAGATGTGTTACTTAGATTTCCCTTGTTGTGGCTAAGACCTCAGTAAAAACAATATAAAGGGCAGAGTACATGATTGCAACTCTTAGATCATAAAGTCTAGTCTACCATGTGGGCAGAATTTGGTGAAGCTCACAACATGGGACTGAAGAAACAGAGGAAATGTTCTACTTGGTGGCTACATATTTCTTCCCCTTTTATTTGATGAGATCTCAGCCTTTTGGAAGGGGCTGTGTATAATAGGGTGGGTCTTCTCTCTCAGTCAATTCTCTCTAGAGAATCTCTCACAGCCAGGTCCAGAAGTATATTTTTTCATCTCCAAGCAATCCAACCAAGTGAACCATCAAAAAAGATCATCAGATTTTTTTCTGTTTCCTTAAAATTTCAAAGAGAATAATGAGTATAGAAAGAAGATTATTGAGCCATATATACATGGTTTCCTCAAAGTCTACATGCTATGTGTTCTTACATGTCTTTCTTTTTTTTTGTAAAAATATTGTACAGACAGGTTACATTTATATGAGTAAGATAATGAGTACATTTCTTATCAAGCATTGTAGCCTCCTCGTTTGTTTCCCCTTCCCATCCCTTCTCATCCTCCACCACACCCCCACCAAATCCTCCCTCCCTTCCCCCACACCAAAGTTGTAAGTTTCCTTTTCGACACATCGACTTGTACATCTCATTGTTGCAATAGGTCCACCTGAATCCCTAATTAAACGATTTAATTTTCCCCTTCCCCTCCCCAAATTATACCGACATCAAATACAGTGAAAGCATGGGTTATACTGTGGGGGAGGGACATACAAAGCAACAAAGAAATAATCTTATAAATGTGTTAGAAGAAATCCCATGAAAGAAAAAAAAAACATTTAAATACATATCTTAGGTTTCATTTCCCTAACTTACATGTCATTCTTTAAGACAGTCTCTGGAAAGGATAAACTATGTTTCATTGGATCCCTGATAATTTCTTAGTATGTGTATTGTAGCTGCATGTAGCTGTTTATGCAGCCACATGTGGACATTTATATGTATATATGCACACGTCTATATGTACATATAGATGTATATATGCACATAATAAATATATAAATCTAGGCACATGTTTTATAGATGACCCGTATAAACACATACCAATAAATGTATACGTATGCCTATTTGGTAACTGTGAATTACTCATATTTGTTAAATCGGTACTACCTATTAAAATATCATTTTTATTTCTCTGCTTATACATTGCTATATATTATTGTATATTACATCATACATTACTATAATATGGATAAAGTGAATGCTAACTCTTCCTTACATGTTTCCATACGTGAATTACAATATATTCTACATATTCATATATTTTGCAGACTTTTTTATTTTTCCTTTTCCCCGTTGTTTTTTAAATATCCGTAGTTATGCAATTGGTTTTTAATAAAAACACTATGCAACGAACCACTGGTACACAACTGCTAACACTTATATATATCAACTATTCATGCTTTTAATTGGTGATGATCCTGCTGGAGCTCCTTTAACTGTTTTGCTGCAGGTCACTCTGTTTGCCTCTAAATTGGATTTTGTTTGATCTTCCTCAGTGACTAAAGAGGCAGAGAATCATAGAGATCATGAACAACATCTAGAGGTCAAGGTACATAGAGAAATTCTGGTCACAAAATATCCAACAAGGAAACATATTTTTGAAGAGTTTGTATTCTGAATATTCAACACTGTTTTGGGGTGGCTAAGCAAGTCCTCTAAAATGAGCACTACTCCTAAACTTTTTCATTTTAGTCTTGTTTAGAAGATACAGATAAGGCCATGTTCCACCTATCTGTACTGCCTTGGTAACCATGACTATAGGAGATTACCCCAATGCCTAGATTTCTCTTGAGATAGCTCCTTGATAACAATTGGCCAGTAAAACCTCAACTTGAATCTACTTCTCCCACTTTTGGGGATTGTAGGCAATATTTTGAATAATATTTAATCTTGATATATCCTCAAATTTCTAAATATCATTATTATTCTCAGGCCTGAGATCATATAATGGATAAATATTTGTGTGTGTCTAAATAATTTTGCCAATTGAAGATCTAGTTAGCAAAAATAGACTTCTCTTACAGCCTAATTTCTAAAACCTTGTATGGATCCTTGTTAGCTGCTTAAAGTACGGATTGCTATGCAGTAGGTATGGGTGTGGTCATAAATTTGTGTGTGTTGTTGTGGTGACCCAAAACTAATTCCATTTTTAATAGACTGGGAGTTTCCCCCCCCCCGAGAATCAAAATACTGGTGATAACCAATAAAATCCAAGATGTCTGTAGCATGGAAAGAAGGACTCCACTGATAATATCTGGAATTGATTCTCAAAATAGTTGACCAATAAAAGCACAGAGTTGAGGTAGATGATGAGGCACACCAGAGTTACCAAGTTATCTCTTAGGGATGCTAGCTACAAATGTTAGCACCTCTATTTTCCAGGATCTTCATATTAAGATGTAAGAATATAGAATTGACAAGCATAATAAAATTTTCTCTTACAGGTAGTAAGTACCCTAATGGTCTTTTAACCTAATGGTAGAAATGATTACACTTGAAAGTATGAATTCAATGTAACAGTTTTTTAAATTCACTAAATATCCCGTCATTCTTCCACAATGAATTTGTACAGCAAATTAATCAAAGGATTTCTTAAAGTTTCCTCTGGAGAGTAACCGAAGGGTGAGAGGATCAAAATATATTGTACCTATAAATTGACATACTTAGTGGAGACCACTTTGTGTAACTACTTGAAATGATATAAATCTATATATCTATATACATATATAATTGTGATTATCTTAAATTAAGAGAAAATCTCCAAATGTCTCCAGTCTTAATTTAATTTAACCAGTGTCTGTTTATTTGTCTCAGAGATTTTAGTCTCTGCTTCACCTGAAGGGAGGAAGAGCACATGCAGGATGTTTGTACTGCTGCCCCAATGGATGAACCTGGCCAATGGAAGAGGTGACTTGTGAGAAGTGATTATATTATGGGATTGGAGGTTATACCACTGCTCACCAGAGGGTTAAAGATACTCTCATGCAGTGAGGCAGTTCTCATAATAGTCACCTGTTATCAAATGGAGACAGGCATATTCTTGGCCAGCTCAAATTATAACTGGTTCCCTCTTTATTAACACAACATCTTGTACCATTTGCAAGACAGGCCTCACAAGAGAACAGACAGGTTAAGATTCAGCATCGGGGACTTTCTGCATCTAAAACTGTGAGTTAAACCAACTCTTCTTTATTCAGAGTTTAGGTCAGTTACTTCGTTAAAGAAAAGGACTGACACAGGTGTGTCATGTTTGTGTGTGTGTGCACACAGGTGTGTGTGAGAGAGAGAGCAAGAGAAATGTGGTTTAAATAGAAGTGCTCTTAATAGGCTAATTGAGGAGTAAAAAGCATCTCTCTACCTGGGATACTCTTCTTCTTCTAAATACAACTTCTTAACCTTACAGTGATGACATGATAACTTGCTGTAAGGCAGATTCACACAAAGTACATATGAAGTGGTCTTGTAATATTGTATTGGTAACATGCTCTCAGGGATGCTCTGGTTGATCCTGAATTCTGGACACATTCTGAGTAGGAAAGAAAATAATACTACATACATGTTTAGTTGTGTTTGCTTCCTTTTCAAGAAATGTTTCAATTTGAGAATGGACCTTTAAATATTTTATGAAAACATCTCATTTTCCATGAACAGAGACTTGCTGAAACTCTTGCTATGGTTACAAGTTGCTAAGAGGAAGAGACATGTGTGTACCTGGTCTTGGGCAATGCCCTACTGCATATATTCTGAGAGTTGGGCGATGACTTCACTGGGTCATCAGCTGTGGGCTCCCAACAGCATAGTATCTTCAGGAAAAACATTTCCCAGCACTCCTCTCCCTCTCTGCTTTCCTGTTTTTATTCTGAATGGGATGAGACCTCTTCTAATCACATATAAGACTGGGAGGTGGAAGGGACTCAATCCTATTGATCCACAATATGCAAGGAACAAGGACAGAGGTGAGAGTGTGGACAAGTGAGAACTCCATACACCTCTCTTGTCTTTATTCTATTTTTAATATCTATCACTAATTGTACAAAATGTACTAAAAATACAAGGTGATAAATACAATTCATCTTTACCAATCAGTCTTTCATCATTCTGAACCATCCCTCCCAATCCAACACCTCCCTTCCATATACATTTCTATGTGTAAGAATGCATGTTAATTACTAAATGTGAATTTATGACTCTCAGAATGTCTGTAGGACATATGGAAGTCATTTCTAATTACTCTGATAAATATAGATAAAATATGGGACACTATGTAGCTATACCTAGTAAATGACTCCACAAGGTTCTTAAACGTATATTTTTATTTTATTTTTATTTTTTTATTGTGAAAATACTGTACAGAGGGGTTACAATTACATGGGCAAGATAGTGAGTACATTTCTTATCAAGCATTGTAGCCTCCTCCTTTGTTTGCCCTTCCCATCCCTTCCCATCCTCCCTCCTTCCCCAGCCAATCCTCCCCCCAATCAAGTTGTAAAGTTCCTTTTCCACATGACAACTTGTACTTCTCATGGTTGCAACAGGTCCACCTGTATCCTTATTTAAACGACTTGTTTTTCCCCTTCCCCTCCACCAATTATAACGACATCAAATAGAGTGAAAGCAGGGGTTATACTGTGGGGGAGGGACATACAAAACGACAAAGAAATAATCTTATAATTGCTTTAGAAACAAATGCATGAAAGAAAAAAAAACATTTAAAATACATATCTTAGGGTTCATGTTCCTAACAGCACCTAATCTGACCTTTTCTGCTTGACTCAGACATATACTAGATATTGCAAATAAGGGAAATCATGGGACCTATGTTTCTTTGGGCTTGGCTTACTTCACTTAATATAATTTTTTCCAAGTCTTTCCATTTCCTAACAAATGGGGCAATGTCATTCTTTCTGATGGAGGCATAGAATTCCATTGGGTATATATACCACATTTTCTTGATCCATTCATCTACTGAGGGGCATCTGGGTTGGTTCCATATCTTAGCTATGGTAAATAATGCTGCAATAAACATGGTTGTGCTGGTAGCTTTAGTGTGGTCTTGTTTGTAAACATTTGGGTAAATGCCCAAAAGTGGGACTGCTGGGTCATAGGGGAGCTCTATGTGGAGTCATTTTTTTTTAATGTTTTTTATTGTGAAAATACTGTACAGAGGGGTTACAGTTACATGAGCAAGGTAACGAGTAAATTTCTTACCAAGCATTGTTGCCTCCTCCTTTGTTTTCTCCTACCATCCCTTCCCTCCCACCTCCTCAACTACACTCCCCTCTCCCCACCAACGCCCCCCCCCCCACCCCCCGCCTAAATTGTAAAGTTCGCTTTTCAGTATGGTATCTTCTACATCTCATTGTTGCAATGGGTCAACCTGTATCACTATTTACACATTTTGTTTTTTCCCTTCCCCACCCCAAATTATACCAATATCAAATGCAGTGAAAACAGGGGTTATACCATGGGGGAGGAACATACAAAGCAACAAAAAAATCACATGATACCTTATAAATACATTAGAATCAATAACAAGAAAGAAAAAAACCACTTGTGTTCCTATCTTGGGGTTCATTTCACTTAACTTCATCTTATCTGGTCATATGTTATGTGGAGTCTTTTGAGGAACCTCCATACTACTTTCCAAAGTGGTTGAACAAGTTTATACTCCCACCAACAATGAAGTAAGGTTCCCTTCTGTCCACATCCCCTCCAGCATCTGTTGTTATTAGAGTTCTTGATTTTTGCCATTCTAACTGGTGTGAGGTGGTATCTCAATGTTGTTTTGATTTGCATTTCTTTTATGACTAGAGAGATTGAGCATTTCTTCATGTGTCTATTGGCCATCCTTCTTTCTTCTTCAGAGAAGTTTCTCTTTAAGTTTTTAGCCGACTTATTTATTGGGCAGTTGTTTCTTTGAGGATTTGTTGTTGGGGGATTTAATTTTTTGAGTTCCAAGTATATTTTAGATATGAGACCCTTGTCCGTTGTATGGCTAGTGAAGATCTTCTCCCAATCCATGGGCTTTCTATTGAACACTGCTGGAGGAATATCAATACCAAATTTCAAACTCTACTATAAAGCCATCCTAATCAAAACAGCTTGGTACTGGCACAAGAGCAGACCTCAGGACCAATGGAATAGAATTAAAAACCCAGAAATGAACCTACAGACCTATAGCCATCTAATCTTCGATAAGGGAGCCAAAAAAAATAGAATGGAAGAAAGACAGCCTCTTCAGTAAATGGTGCTGGCAAAATTGGTTAACTACTTGTAGGAAACTAAAGCTAGATCCTTATATATCACCCTGCACCAGAATCAACTCCAAATGGATGAAAGACCTCGGAGTCAAAGCAGACACTCTGAAGACATTACAGGATGGAATAGGAGAAACCCTAAGTCTCCTTGGCACAGGCCAAACTTTCTTAATAGAGACCCAGAAACACAAGATATCAAAGAAAGGTTGGACAAATGGGATTGCATGAAGTTGCAGAGCTTCTGCATGGCAAAAGACATATCTAGCAAGATCAATAGAAAGTCCATGGATTAAATGTACTTTATTTATTCACATATATTTATTTCCATTCCTCAGTTTGGATTTGTGTGAACTAGGGCAGAAGCCAAGGGTGCTTTTGATATCTGCTCTCTGAATAACACCTCTAAGTTCAAGCACCTGAAGAAAAATATGTTCAAACCTTCCAAAACATGATACAAAGTTTTAGTTAGTATTTTCTTTATATTTCCTGAAGTTATTTAAAAACTTATTTTTCCACTCCTCTTTCAAAAGTTTAGACCATGGCAATGTAAAACAATAATATGATACTCAGTATCAAAATAAATTAATTTTCTGAGAACTAGATTAAAATGTTGCATGTTTTAACATGAGAATTGATATCAGTATTTAAAACAATACATTTGCTGAAAAAAAATTCCCTGACAAGAAATTGATAAATGTTTAAGGTACTGAACTCAGTTGTTTATTACATTATTTAGCATCCCCAAATATCATGTTGTATTTCAAATAAAATTATTCCATGGCAATCTAAAATTAATTTCAAAGACTATGTTTCTTAAAAAATAATTTTCAAAATGATTTTCACAAAGTATTTTTCCTTACTTTTAAAAACCTGTCCTGACACATCAAGAATGCCTTCATTATTGACTGACTGCAGAATTTTAGGACAGACTGGACCATACATAAGTACACAGCAGTGTTCTTTGTAAGCCACAGAAGAGGCAGTGTCAGGTGTGTGCTGCTTGGGATGAGCAGGAGGACAGACAGTTAAGGTATGCAATTGGCTCCAGAACCTGTCTCCCAATGCTTTCCAGTGACCTTAAAAATGGGGCTGCATCTGAGATGTTCTGTCGGCAGTTGAAGCACCAGGATAAGCATCTGGGGAAGCCCAGGCTCTCACTTCTGCTTCCCTGGGAGGTTTTTGTTATGACTGGTGTCACAGGGGTAGGTAACTAATTACCCTGCTGACAGTAGTAAGTGGCAAAATCTTCAGGCTGCAGGCTGCTGATGCTGAGAGTGAACTCTGTGCCAGATCCACTTCCATTGAACCTCCATGGGACCCCAGATTGCCAAGTAGGTGCAAAATACATCAGGAGCTTTGGAGCTTTCCTTGCTCTCTGCTGGTAAGAATGTAAATAATTGCTAATGATATGACTGGCTTTGCAAGTGATGTGGAGTCTGTCTCCCAGAGATGCAGGCAGTGATGGCAACTGGGTCAACTGGACATCACAATGGCTACCTGACATTGGAAACACTAAAACAATTAGTAGTATTATCCAAGTACTTCCACGAAGCTTCAGGCTGCTCTGTTAATATGAGATGAGTAATGCCCAGCATTGTTCTTCCTTACCTGGGAGCCAGAGTAGCAGGAGCCCCAGGAGCTGAGCAGGGGCCTTCATGTCCAATCTATTTGCTGAGTGGAACCTTCTCCTGCATAGGGTGTGAGCAGCCTCTGAATAAGTTCTCAGGGCAGTGGTCTGTGCTCAGGGCACATGAAAAGCAGCAGGGTTGGAAAGATTTAAAAGATATGGCTATATAAGATATAGTGATCTTCATGAATTTTTGAGCTAGCAGTCTCCAAATCTCTCAGATAACATTGCTGTCTCCTATCAATTGTCCCAAAAGCTCCCCTTCAAATTTAAGATGTTCCCTAAACCAAGAACTCACATCTACTTCAGTCTCTTCTGCTTCATAAACCTTCATGTTCTTACACTATCATCTCTTCCAGTTCCTACATAACATTTTTTTAGTAACTGTTCTAGAACTTGTGGTCCCAGCAGATTCAGATTTGATGAAAGGAAACACAGTAAAGGGTGAGCAAGGCAATGAAGCCACAAGGAATGGAGAAGACATCCTTAGCATGGGAAACACGGAAAACTGCCACAGACAGTGAAGGCAGAGCACAGTGAGGAAGGCTCCCACATCAGGACCAGCATGTGGAGACACTGTCCACCCTAGTGCAGGATGTCACATCTGGGGAGCCACTAGCAGGACATTTACATGACAGTGAATCAACCTCTCATCATTGTGAGTCCCAGCTGCTGCAGGTACACAAAATAACACTGTACCTCACAGTCAAGAACCTCACACATAGGGAAAGTCCCTGCCAAAGTCAGAGTTCTCTTCATCAACCTTCACTAAATGAACTGCATGGGGATCTAGATTTGAGAGATTCACCTACTTCGACCCTTGTTATGATGTATCTGGGGCCTGAAATCTCAGACTTCTGAAGCCAAAGGAAGCTATGATGAAACTGTGAAACTCATGCCTTTCTATATACCTGCATTTAATGAGAAAAACTTTGAAGGTGGACCTGTCTTTTGATACACATCCACTCCTGGTGCACACAACGTCCCCCCACACCTGGGTTTGAGACTAAGACATTTTAGGAATGGATATGTTTCAGGAGGAAAGAAGAGTGGATATGAGAGTGGAGATCAACCACTTCACAATTTGTGTAATAAGACTGTTATGCCCTGAGCCTCAGGTAGGAATCATAAACAAAGATTCTTGTGTAGACCATACTAAAGCTACCAGCACATGTGTTTAATACAGCATTATTTACCATACCTAAAATACAGAACCAACCCAGATGCCCTTCAGTAGATGAATGGATCAAGAAAATGTGGTATACATGCAAAATGGAATTCTGTGCTTCCACCAGAAAGAATGATATTGCCCCATTTGTTAGGAAATAGAAAATCTTGGGAAAAATATATCAGTGAAGCAAGCCAGGCCCAAAGAAACATAGGCCCCTTGGGTTCCCTTATTTGCAATAACTAGTATATATCTGAGACAAGCAGAAAAGGTCAGTGAAATGAACCACACGACATGGACACAAGTGGTTTTTTTCTTCCTTGCAATGGTTTTTAATGTATTTATAAGTACCATGTAATTTTCTTGTAGCTTTGTAAGCCCCTTCCCCATGGTATAACCCCTGTTTTCACTGTATTTGATGTTGGTATAATTTAGGGAGTGAAAAGGAAAAAAAATGTTTAGGGCTGGGAAGGTAGCTCAATGGTAGAGTGCTTGCCTTGCATGCATGAGGCCCTGGGTTGGATTCCTCAGCACCACATAAGCAAGAAGAAAAAAAGCTGGAAGTGGCACTGTAGCTCAAGTGGTAGAGTACTAGCCTTGAGCTGAAGAGCTGAGGGACAGCACCCAGGCTCACAGTTCAGGCCCCACGACCGGACCCAAAAAATAAATTGTTTAAATTGGGATACAGGTTAACCCGTGAGATGTATATGACCTATGTTGAAAAACGAACTTTATAATTTAGGCGTGGAGTGGGGGAGGAGAGAGGGAAATGTAGTTCTGGAGATGGGAGGGCAGGGATGGTAGGGGAAAAACAAAGGAGGAGGCAACTATGCTTGATAAGAAATGTGCTCATTACATTGCTCATGTGATTGTAACCCCTCTGTACAGTATTTTCACAATAAAAAAAAAGTTATTTTTAAAAAAGATCTGTTGTGTGCATAGAGTAAGAACCTGATCTGCACACAAGGATCTCAGTGGTCTGTGCATTGTCTGAGAGAAAATCCAGTACATGCTCAAGTCTCAGTGGAAGCCTTTGCTCATTGTCAGGCTTGTTTGCCATGTAATGGTAGGTTTTTGGAAGGGAAGAACATATTCTTCTAACCTGTAAGAGGCAGGTGAGAAAGAGCCTCCATTAGAGGAGGACTAGAGGAAACAGACATGTAACATAGCCTTATGCAGAGTCACACTTCAATTTGTAGCTTTGTTAAAAGAATGGGCCTGTGCCAATGAGACCCCTGTTTTCACTGTCTTTGATGTTGGTAAAATTTGGGGAGGAGAAGGGAAAAAAACAAATGGTTTAAATAGGGATACAATGCAACAATGAGATATACAATCGTTATGTCAAAAAATGAACTGTATAATTTTTGGGGGTTGAGGGGAAGATGGGAAGGCAGGGATGGCAAGGGGAAAAAAGGGAGGAGACAACAATGCTTGATAAGAAATGTTCTCATTACCTTGCTCATGTAATTGTTAACTCCTCTGTATGGTATTTTCACAATTAAAAAGTAATACTAATGGGAATTTCAGAATCATAGGTTGATTAAGCAACAAGGTTTTAACATCAGAATCATATAATTAATTTGCTTTATATTTAACAAACATATTCTATTTATTTGGTGATATTCAGTAACATTCCTATTAAATAAAATCTTTCTCACTTTTAAGCCAAGCTTTGTGATTCATTCTTCAATTGCTAGCTACTAATGTTTCTTGAGTTATTCTGCAAGAGATTTTACTCTGTAATTCTCTCCAAACTATAGAAATGGCATGCTGGTGGTAGATGTTTTTGTCTTTGTCTTTCACATTTGGGAATAAGTGATAAATTGATTTCTGCATTAACATTATAAATTCTGGTTCTGGGAGTCCCTTGAAGCTGAAGTAACCCAAGATCCCACTTGGACAAGGTCTCTGGTATGACATCTTCTGTCAAGTCCTCCAAACTCAGACTACTGCTTCAGTTCAGAGAATGTGCTATGCTGCTCCCCAGACAAGCTTTGAAATAGGACTGCTGGGCCAAGCCCTACAGAGATGTTTTTGTTAAGGACTATATCACTGTGGGAGGAGTATCTATACCTTGCATGCAGTAATAAACGCCAATATCCTCAGCCTCCACCCTGCTGATTTGCAGTGTGAAATCTGTGTCTGACCCACTGCCACTGAATCTTTCTGGGACCCCAGTTGCTCGGTTGGAAGCCCAATAGATTAGGAGTTTTGGAGACTGGCCAGGCTTCTGCAAGTACCAAAATAGAGCACTATCTCCATCGCTATGTAAGAGGCTCTGACTTGACCTGCAGGAGAGGGAGACCTTCTCTCCCAGGGTGACAGCCAGGGAGAGTGGAGTCTGAGTCATTATAATATCGCCTCTGGATCCTGAAATTAAAATAAATGAAAAGCACAAGGTTATATTGGTAATATAATTTTTTCTGTGCTTATATATTTATTCCTAATCGTTTCATGGTTTTTCCTTCTATCCTACCATTCAATATTTCAAAAAATATACAAATATTAAAAGCATAAATGAGTTTCTAGATCTCATGTATACTACCCACTGCACAGTTGTCATAGTTGTCAACAAAGCTCAGGAACTGGTTCCATCTAGAATGTTCATCACTCTCATATAATTAACTTCACCTGCCCCATTCTAGAGGACAAGTTCTGTGCATCTAAACCATGAACAGAATACAAACAAAAAGCAGTGGCCCTAAGGGTTCCCCTTCAACCCCCTTTTTTATCTTCTCCCTCTGCCCTTTACAGTAATCCATAGCATTAGGAGACCCAGAGCCCAAGAACAGAGCCTCATTTTAGCTGGCAATCCAGGAGATTTAATCAGTGAAGTCAAGGTCAAGATAAGTCTTTATGTCAAACTAGTGCCTGAAAGTCCTCCTTGGGGAGCACTATGCAAATCAGCAGGTGGGTGCAGCAGTGTGAGAAGAACAAAGTGGAGGACAAGGGCATCGCTCTGGTGCAGAAAGTGACTTAAATTTCTTCTGTGTTTGGAGAAAAGACCCACAAATACCAGGCTGGCTCCAGCAGTGGGTAGAAGGACCCTTCTCCCCTGATGCCTGGATCTGCAGGGAGTTTCCACTGTCTACTTAAAACACTAGAGGCCCAATTCAATTGAAATGTGTGTCCAGGAGAGTCTTGGTGAAGGGTCAATTTGATTGGCCCTCTTCTAGTTATTCTAGAGAAAAGTACTGTACAGAGACTTCATTTGCCATTGTCTCTCAAGACTTCTATCCAATATCACTGTGGTTTGAATTAGGTAAGGAAATCAAATACCTACTTCAGTTAATCCGATATCACTGAAGGAAAGTTAATTTAAGATTAGCAAGTTATCAACACCTGTTAGAGATATTCTTTATAAGCCAGACAGTGGTGGCTCACGTCTATTATCCTAGCTATTCTGGAGGCTGAGTTCTGAGGACATGGTTCAAAGCCAGTCCAGGCAGAAAATTCTCCTTGTGACTCTTATCTCCAATTAATCATTCAGAAATTGTAAGTGGTGCTGTGGTTGAAAGTGGTAGAGTGTTAGCCTTGGGCAAATGAGCTCAGGATCAGTGCCCAGGTCCTGAGTTCAATCCCTACAAGTGATTAAAAAAATAAGATTCTTCATAGAGGGCCTAATAAATTAAGTTCCTTATGATCACTTGTGTCAAAACAAAATAACCCAGAGGATAAAATCCTCCTTACAGAGGGTAAACTAATAACATTTCTAAATGAAAGAGAAAAATGGCAGAGAAAACTAAGTTTATTTATTGGTTTGTTTGTTTGTTTGTTTTGTGTCTGGTCGTGGGTCCTGATCTCTGGGCCTGGGTGCTGTCCCTCAGCTCTTCAGCTCAAGGCTAGTGCTCTACCACTTGAGCCACAGCAACACTTCCGGCTTTTTTTCTTTTGCTTATGTGGTACTGCGGAATCAAACCCAGGGCCTCATGCATGCAAGGCAAGCACTCTAGCACGGAGCCACCTTCCCAGCCCCAGAAAACTAAATTTTACATAGGCATTTTCACAATCTGTAAATATGGGATGACACTTATTCAGCATAACTCTTCACCAGACTAACAACAGCATTCTTAATATTCCTCTCTCTCTTCTATAAGACAGTTTGTACAAGAACACCAGTTACATTCAGTTAGGTAGTCAGACTATTGCAACATCTATTTTTAATCTTTCTACAGAGTCTGTTCCTAGAAAAGTTATTAACTCTGTAGTAGACCCTCTTTGTCATGCCTGGATTCCATGGGGGCAGCCACAGCCAGGACTCCACACCTCATAGCAGGACCCAGCAAGATCTGTTTTCATGTCTCAATATAACAAGTACTCAAAATTAAGTCTTCTCTTAAGCTTCATCAGGATCTACTCAGAAACTGAATGTTGGTTCAGAGTTTTACAGAGGAATTCATATTCCACTCAGCCTGAAGAACATACATTTCTGTTACTATTGGACACTGTTTGTGACATTTTCTTATAGGTTACACAAAAATTTTCTTCTATTAAAATTTATTATAGGGTTTTTTATTGTGATTAAGTGATTACATAAATTTCTCAAATTTCACAGGATTGTGATACTTATAGTCACAAAGTAAGTGATATTTATAGTCAAAAACACATTCTAACATTCGTGGGGTGAATTATCTTTGTCATGGTTTATAAAGTTTGTAAATTCTATGAGCTTTGACAATACAGTTATTTCTTCCACATGGGGTGATATATACATTTCTTTCCTTTTGCTTAGTGTCAGCTTTTCCCTCTTTCCTGCTCATTCCCTCCCTCCCATTGCTTCCATTGAGTTGCTTTGTTCATTTTGATCAATGTCCAGTGTAGCTGATAGGTCCCACTATTGTATGTTTTCCCATTTCCCTCTGTTTCTGTGTCTTCCTCCTAGTTTCCCTCTGATGTGCACTTATATACCATATATGTGGTACTATATATTATTTTTAAATAAGTGTTTTATTGTGAAAATACCATACAGAGAGTTTACAATTACATGACCAAGTTAATGAGTACATTTCTTATCAAGCATTGTTGCCTCCTCCTTTCTTTCCTCTTCCTATCAATGCCTATCTCCCCTATTCCTGTTCCCTCGACCCCTGCCCTCACTACCCACCCCAAGCACCAAAGTTGTAAAGGTCATTTTTCGACATAATGTCTTGTACATCTCTTTAGTACACTGGGTCCACCTGTATCCCTATTTAAACAAATTGTTTTTTCCCTTCCCCTCTCCAAATTATACCAACATCAAATACAGTGAAATCATGGGTTATACCTTGGGGGAGGGACATACAAAGCAACAAAGAAATTATCTTATAAATATGTTATTTGTAAATTATTTCTTTTATTCCTTTCCAAACTCTTTCAGATACCATTACTGGAAGAAAGTTTCAAAGTGAAATTACATGCCAATCACATGGAAAGTGAGATGACTAACACAGGTAATTTCCCAATAGGTTGTAACTTCAATCCTGTAGATGAGTTATAAATGATATAGCTCAAAAGAAATACTGAAATCTTATCCTTTCATACCCCCCACCAAGGATGAGCAACCACCTCAGTCACATATCCATTTCTGTCCTTTTGTTGGTTAACTGGAGGAAAGAGTCTCTTGCACTTTCCTTTCCTGGTCTGGCTTTGAACTGTGATCAGCAGATCTCAGCCTTCTGTGTAGGTAGGTTTTCAGGTATGAGCCACCTGCATTGGCCTCTTATAGCTACATCAGCCTTGTAGAATATCGGGATTTGAATGTATACCTCTCAAAACACAGTCCCTTGCCACACAACCAGGCATGGTAGGGTTTCATTCTCAGGATTGGAACATTGTGAAGTTGCTGATCAGTTCTGCTGGCCATTTGTCCTCAACTGCATACCAGGTGATGGTCTGCTCTTCTCAGGTGTGGTGCAGTAGTAGAGGCTCAATAGTGGTCATTGTTCTTGGCAAGTTGGATTCAGAGAAGCAGCAGAAAATATAAAAAGATAATAACTTTAAATGTTGCCATTCATTGGAGAAAAGCGCTTGATAAAATTCTCTCAAGTGACTAGGGATAGAAAAAAATATCACCTTAGCCCAATAAAAGATATCTGGCAAAACCATTGTCAACACCATACTAAATAGGGAAAATGAAATTATGAAATTATTTCCTCAAAAATAAGAATATATAAGCATAACCAAGGAGATAAATCATCTGTACTATGAAAACTATAATAATAAAACTGAATAAATGAAATGCACAAACAAATATATAAATACATATACTTCTTTATTTTACCTACATAAACTTCTATATGCTATGTGAATCTAAAATAATGGCACAACCCTGACTACCCCGAGTATGTAGATATGTCATTTACAAGTCAGGAGAGGCATTATAAAGTCTGTGCTGAGGGCTATATAGAGAAAAGAATGTTTGGATAAAAAGGATCTTCTCATTTGCTTACAGAAGAAAAAAAATACATGTACGTCTACGAACAATACCAGTAATGCATCCCATTTAGTTGATGCTTTTCTGATTCTGATCCAAAAACTAAGCAGGCTTAAACCTTCAACTGCTAGGCAACATTCTTGAATTCAAGCTCACTGAGAATGGAACCTGAGTCCTGCTTCCTCACCATGGTTGCAGCAGCAGGAAGAAGAGAAGCAAGTCTGCAGCTACATGTCCAAACTACATGTGAATTCCTAAGGCTGATCCTGCTCAGGGAGAGCTGGTTTGGTGACTTAGTTTCCCTGCACTGCCATGGAGAGCACAGATATCTTGGGCTGGTGCATAAATTCATGGAATAGTTTTAAAAATCAATGTTCTGGAAGCCGGGAAGTCTAGAGTATCATCTGTTTTAGACTCTCATCCTGACTGTTCACTTTCTTGTAAGGTCCTCACAAGGACTTTGATGCCTGTGACAGAGACAGAGACAGGGCCATCCAGTGCCACATCTCCTCAAGACACTAGCACTACAGGACTTGCTACAGTCTCAGAGACCTCACATCACCTCACACACTTGTTACAGACTTCTCCAAGGACACATATCTCAGGGGGATATGTATCAATCCTTGAAACATGGTCTTTGCTGATGAATAAGGCAGGAAATAGAGGCAAAGCCAAGCTTCCAGTCTCTAAATTCCAAAAACAGAAGTCTTTCCCCCACAATTCAGCCTGCTGACAGCTCCTTCTGAGTGTCCCTGGTCCTAGTCAAATACCCAAGCCTGGAGACTCTTTGTTAATGATAAAACACTCGCTCTAGTTTCCCTAGATTACTAATCTAGATAGCTATTTTTTTTGGGGGGGGGGGGTGTCCAGTCATGGCTCCTGAACTCTGGGCCTCGGCGCTGTCCCTCCGCTCTTCAGCTCAAGGCTAGCGCTCTACCTCTTGAGCCACTGCGCCACTTCCGGCTTTTTTTCTGCTTATGTGGTGCTGAGGAATCCAACCCAAGGCCTCATGCATTCAAGGCAAGCGCTCTCCCACTGAGCCACCTTCCTAGCCCTAAATAGCTCTTTTTATATGTCTTGTGTGGTTTCACTACCATCTAGTGGTATTATTCAAACAGTACATGCTTTTACACCAGGATTCTTTTTTTAACTTTTTATTAATTTTTAATTTTACTTTATTGCAAAGATGCTGTACAAACGGTTACATTTACATGAGTAAGGTAATGAGTACATTTCTTGTCAAGCATTGTTACTCCCTCCTTTGTTGTTCTCCCACTATCCCTTTTCTCCCTTCCCTCCCTCATACCTTCCCCCTCTCCAAAGTTGTAAAGTTCATTTCCAATATAGAGTCTTGTGGGTATTATCGTTGCAATGAGTCATCCTGTGTCCTTGTTTCAGCGTTTTGTTATTTCCTTTCTCCTCCCCAAATTAGACAAATGTACATACAATATTCAGGGTACCAAAATCAGTACATTGAAAACATTGGTTACACCACAGGGGGAAAGAACATACAAAAGAAACAAAAAAAATCACACAATACATTAAAAACAACAACAAAGAAAGTCCTCTGTGTCCATATCTGAGGATTCAGGTTTCCCTCATGTGCAATAATTAATATACATCTAGGATAATTTTATCTGAAAAGCAGAAAATCTCAAAAACTATGTACATATGACCATCTAAGATGATGCTAAGCTAAATGAACCCCAGGATTCTTTTTTCAGGAAGAGTTATAAATTATATTTTCATGTATCCTTTTTAATTTTTCTATGGATTAAATTCAGATAAGATGGTAGATTTGTGTGTGTGTGTGTGTGTATCTGTCTGTATCTGAGTGTATATATGTGGATGTGTGTTTGTGCGTGTGTCAGTGGTTTGCCAGTGATAACTTGAAGAATAAGAGCTAGTAAGTCCACACAGGTGAAGATAGAGAAACAAGAGGCCTAAGCTGCACAGAGATCCCCAAATCTGTCCATGCCAAACGTGGTATTTTACTAAATATGAATCACTGACTGCATGTGGAGGGCTGAAGTGGTGAAGAAAAGTTGATCTCTACTTGTTGTATGACATGGTACAGGTGTGGAGAACCAATGACTCACCTTGTGCTTATGTGGCTTGAGTACTGATGGCTTGCAAGTTAGCTAATGTTGGCTTTCTGGACTCTGTCTGCTGGGAAAGTATTCTAATTGGAAGGAAAGGAGCCTGTTGCTCTCCCTGTGGATTTGTCACTGTTCTTAGTCACAGTTGTCAAGTGTACTCAGCACAAGATGATTTATCTTAGGATATGGATTTGTTTACAAACTATTGAGAAGTCTTAAGGCCGAAGTTCTGGAAACCTTTTCAAGAATGGAGTAGAAGTTGGAGCCAGTAGGATGAACTTTGGTACTGGGATTCTCTATTCAGTGATGTCTTGCAGAGAAGGGCTGTCCCTTTCCTCCTGCTCTGAGATTATAGCACCCAGACATGAGTGCTCAGAATCCACCTCCTGGCCTGCAGCTCTCTTGTGCTGTTTACATCCACATCTCACACTCGTGAGGATAAATCCAATTCATGAGTTTTTGGACTGATTCATGTTTAATGACTTTGCTTCACTAATACATACATTCCCACATTGAAACTCTGACTTAAAAGTAGCTACCTCAACATATTATTACCACAACAAATAATAGCTATTTCTCCCAATTGAGTGCTGGGGACCCCCAAATGCTTCTGGTGCCTAATTCATCTTCCATCATTGGTTAGAAAGTAAGCTAGGGCCAAAGTTATGAAGCTGTGTTACTTAGATTTCCCTTGTTGTGGCTAAGACCTCAGTAAAAGCAATATAAAGGGCAGAGTACTTGATTGCAACTCTTAGATCATAAAGTCTAGTCTACCATGTGGGCAGAGTTTGGTGAAGCTCACAACATGGCACCCAAGAAACAGAGGAAATCTTATACTTGGTGGCTACATCTTCCTTCCCCTTTGGTTTGATGAGAACTCAGTCCTTTGGAAGGGGCTGTGTATAATAGGGTGGGGCTTCTCTCTTAGTCAATTCTCTCTAGAGAATCTCTCACAGCCAGGTCCAGAAGTATATCCAACCTAGAGGCCATCATTAAAGATCATCAGAATTTTTTCTGTTTCCTTAAACCTTTCAAAGAATATAGTGAGTATAGAAAGAAGATTACTGAGCCATATATACATGGATTCCTCAAAAGTCTACATGCTGGGTGTTCTTACATGTCTTTCTTTAAGACAGTCTCTGGAAAGGATAAACTATGTTTCATTGGATCCCTGATAATTTCTCGGTGTGTACATTGTAGCTTCATGTTTATGCAGCTACATTTGGACATTTATATGTACATATGTACACATCTATATGTACATATAGATGTATATATGCACTCAATAAATATATAAATCTAGGCACATGTTTTATAGATGACCCATATAAACACATACCAATATATGTATAAGTATGCCTATTTGTTAACTGTGAATGAATCACATTTGTTAAATCTGTACTACCTATTCAAATATCATTTTTATTTCTCTACTTATACATTGCTATATATTATTGTATATTACATTATATGGTATAAATAATCTGGATAAAGTAAATGCTAACTGCTCCTTACATGTTTCCATATGTGAATTACAATATATTCTACATATTCTTATATGTTGCAGACTTTTTATTTTTCCTTTTCCCCATTGTTTTTTAAATATCCATAGTTATGCAATTGGTTTTTAACAAAAATAGTATGCAATGAACCACTGGTAAACCACTGCTAACAGTTATATATATCATCTTTTAATTGGTGATGATCCTGCTGGAGCTCCTTTAACTGTTGTGCTGCAGATCAATCAGTTTGCCTCTAAATTGGATTTTGTTTGATCTTCCTCAGTGACTAAAGAGGCAGAGTATTATAGAGATCATGACCAACATCTAGAAGTCAATGTACATAGAGAAATTCCGGTCATAAAATATCCAACAAGGAAACACATTTTTGAAGTGTTTGTATTCTGAACATTCAACACTGCTTTGAGGTAGCTAAGCAAGTCCTCTAAAATGAGCACTACTCCTAAACTTTTGCATTTTAGTTTTGTTTAGAAGATACAGACAAGGCCATGTTCCACCTATCTGTACTGCCTTGGTAACCATGACTATAGGAGATTACCCCAATGCCTAGATTTCTCTTGAGATAGCTCCTTGATAACAATTGGCCAGTAAAACCTCAACTTGAATCTACTTCTCCCATTTCTGGGGATTGTAGGCAATATTTTGAATAATATTTAATCTTGATATATCCTCAAATTTCTAAATATCATTATTATTCTCAGGCCTGAGATCATATAATTGATAAATATTTGTCTGTGTTTAAATAATTTTGCCATTTAAAGATCTCCTTAGCAGAAATAGACTTCTCCTAAAGCCTAGTCTCTAAAACCTTTTATGGATCCTTGTTAACTTCTTAAAAATACAGATTGAGATGCAGTAGGTATGAGTGTGTTCATAAATTTGTGTGTGTTGTTGGGGTGAGCCAAAAGTGACTACATTTTTAATAGACTGGGAGTTCCCCCCCCCACACCCCTTCCAATCAAAATACTGGTGATAACAAATAAAATCCATGATGCCTGTAGCATGGACAGAAGGACTCCACTGATAATATCTGGAACTGATTCTCAAAATAGTTGACCAGTAAAAGCACAGAGTTAAGCTAGATGAAGAGGCATGCCATAGTTACCAAGTTATCTCTTAGGGATGCTAGCTACAAAGGTTAGCACCTCTATTTTCCAGGATATTCATATTAACATGTAGGGTATAGAATTGACAAGCATAACAAAATTTTCTCTTATAGGCAGTAAGTACCCTAATGGTCTTTTAACCTAATGGTAGAAATGATTGCAATTGAAAGTATGAATTCAATGTAATTTTTAATAAGTTTTTAATTGTGAAAATACTGTACAGAGGGGTTACAATCACATGAGCAAGGTAAAGAGTACATTTCTTATCAAGCATTCTTGCCTCTTCCTTTGTTTTTCCCCTACCATCCCTTCCTTCCCATCTCCACAACTACACTCCCCCTCACCCACCCCACCCACCCCGCCAAATTGTAAAGTTTCTTTTTTAACATAGCATCCTGTACATCTCATTGATGCAATGGGTCCACCTGTATCCCTACTTAAACAATTTGTTTTTCCCTTCCCCTCCGCAAATTATGCCAACATCAAATATAGTGAAAACAAGGGTTATACCGTGGGGGAAGGACATACAAAGAAACAAAAAAAATCACCAGGTACATTATAAATACATTAGAAACAATAGCAAGAAAGAAAAAAAACACTTTTGTACTTTTATCTTGGGGTTCTTTTCACTTAACATCATCTTATCTGAACTTTTCTGCTTGTCTCAGATATATACTAGTTATTGCAAATAAGGGAAACCATGGGAACTATATTTCTTTGTGCCTGGCTTATTACACTTTATAATATTTTAATATAATATTTTAATTTTATTTTATATAATTATATATTATATTATATATTTTATTTTATTTTATATTTTAATATACTATTTTTCTGAGTCTTTCCATTTCCTAACAAATAGGGCAA
This sequence comes from Dipodomys spectabilis, assembly GCF_019054845.1. Classification (NCBI taxonomy): domain Eukaryota; kingdom Metazoa; phylum Chordata; class Mammalia; order Rodentia; family Heteromyidae; genus Dipodomys; species Dipodomys spectabilis. The sequence goes on along the minus strand of NW_024870864.1, from coordinate 14,351,558 downwards.
TGTCATTCTTTCTGATGGAAGCATAGAATTACAGTGTAACAGTTTTTTTTTTTTGGGGGGGGGTCCAGTCTTGAGGCCTGAACTCTGCGCCTGGGCGCTGTCCCTCAGCTCTTCAGCTCAAGGCTAGCGCTCTAACACTTGAGCCACAGCACCACTTCCGGCTTTTTTCTTTTTGCTTATGTGGTGCTGAGGAATCAAACCCAAGGCCTCATGCATGCAAGGTAAGCGCTCTACCACTGAGCCAGCTTCCCAGCCCCTACATTGTAACAGTTTCTTAAATTCACTAAATATCCTATCATTCTTCCACAATGTATTTTTCAGCAAATTAATCAAAGGATTTCTTAAAGTTTCCTCTGGAGAGTAACGGAAGAGTGAGAGGATCAAAATATAGTGTTCTTATCAATTGACATACTTAGTTGAGAACACTTTGTGTAACTACTTAAAATGATATATATGTATATATATAATTTTGATTATCTTAAATTAATATAAAATCTCCAAATGTCTCCAGTCTCTGTTTATTTGTCTCAGAGATTTCTGTCTCTACTTTGCCTGAAGGAAGGAAGAGGACATGCAGGATGTTTGTACTGATACCCCAATGGATGAATCTGGCCAATGGAAGAGGTGACTTGTGAGAAGTGATTATATTATGGGATTGGAGGTTATACCACTGCTCATTAGAGGGTTAAAGATACTCTCATGCAGTGAGGCAGTTCTCATAATAGTCACCTGCTATCCAATGAAGACAACCATATGCTTGGCCACCACAAATTACAACTGGTTCTCTCTTTATCAACACAACATATTGTACCAAATGCAAGACAGGCCTCACCAGAGTACAGACAGATGAAGATTCAGCATCGGGGACTTTCTGCATCTAAAACTGTATGCTAAACAAACTTCTTTACTCAGGGTTTAGGCCAGTTTCTTTGTTATAGGGAAGGACTGACTCACGTGTGTCATGTTTATGTGTGTGTGCGCACAGGTGTGTGTGAGAGACAGAGAAATCTGTTTAAATAGAAGTGCTCTTAATAGGTTAATTGAGGAGTAAAAAGCAGCTCTCTACCTGTGATACTCTTCTTCTTCTAAATACAACTTCTCAAACCTTATAAGATTACTTGTTAACTTGCTGAAAGGCAGATTCACACTCAGATGTGAAGTGGTTTTGTAATATTTTATTTGTAACATGCTCTCAGGGATGCTATTGATGATCCTGAATTCTGGACACTTTCTGAGTAGGAAAGAAAATACTACTACATACATGTTTAGTTGTGTTTGCTTCCTTTTTGTCAAGAAATATTTCTATTTGAGAATGGTCACTTACATATTTCATGATAATATCTCATTTTCTATGAACTGAGACTTACTGAAACTCTTACTATGGAAGAGACATGTGTGTACCTGGTCTTGGACAAGGCCCTCCTGGATATATTCTGAGAGTAGGGTTGTGACTTCACTGGGTCATCAGCTGTGGGCTCCCATCAGCGTAGTCTCTACAGGAAATATATTTCCCAGCACTCCTCTCCCTCTCTGCTTTCCTGTTTATATTCTGATTTAGATGGGATATCTTCCAATCACATATAAGTTTGGAAGGTGGAAGGGACTCAATCCTATCGATCCACAATATGCAAGGAACTTGGACAAAAGTGAGAGTGTGGACAAAAGAGAACTCCATACAAATGTTTTGTCCTAAATTCTGTTTTGTTTTTTCAGGTAAGGGGTATGTTTATTCATCGATCTGGATGGCACCAGGCCATGTTGGCTCTCCATCAGTAGTAGTACAAAATGATGTCCATAAAGATTCAAGGTTATGAAGACAATTCATCTTTACCTATCACCCTTTCATCATTCTGAACCATCCCTCCCAATCCAACTCCTCCCTTCCATATACATTTCCATGTGTAAGAATGCATGTTAATTGCTAAATGTGAACTTATCACTCTCACTATGTCTGTAGGATATGGGGAAGTCACTTCTGATTACTGTGATAAATATAGATATAATATGGGTCACTCTGGAACTGTACCCAGTACATGACTCCACAAGTGTCTTAAAAGTATTTTATTTATTCACATATATTTATTTCCATTCTTCAGTTTGCATTTATTTTAACTAGGCCAGAAGCCAAGGGTGCTTTTGTTATCTGCTCTCTGAATAACACCTCTAAGATCAAGCTCCAGAAAAAAAAAAAAAAAAAAAAACATGTTCAAACCTTCCAAAACCTGATACAAAGTATTAGTTAATTTTTTCTTTATATTTCCTGAAGTTATTTAAAAACATATTTTTCAACTCTACTTTCTATGGTTTAGACAATGGCAGTGTAAAACAATAATATGTTACTCGATATCAAAATAAATTAATTTTCTGAGAACTAGATTAAAATGTTGCATGTTTTAATATGAGAGTTGAAATGAGTATTTAAAAATACACTTCCTGAAAAAAATTCCCTGACAAGAAATAGATAAATGTTTAAATTACTAAACTCACATGTTTAATTATTTAGCTTCCCCAAACATCATATTGTACCTCAAATAAAATTATCTCATGCCAATACAAAATTAATTTCAAATAAATTTTAACTACTATTTTTCTTCAAACAATTGTTTTTAAAATGTTTTTCAGAAGTTATTTTTCCTTACCTTTAAAAACCTGTCCTGACATATCTAGAATGGCTTCGTTATTGACTGACTGCAGAATTTTAGGACAGACTGGACCATACATGAGTACAGAGCAGTGTTCTTTGTAAGTCACAGAACAGGCAGTGTCAGGTGTGTGCTGCTTGGGATGAGCAGGAGGACAGACAGTTAAGGTATGCAATTGACTCCAGAACGTATCTCCCAATGCTTTCCAGTGACCTTAAAAATGGGGGCTGCATCTGAGATGTTCTGTCAGCAGTTGAAGCACCAGGATAAGCATCTGGGGCAGCCCAGCCTCTCACTTCTGCTTTCCTGGGAGGTTTTTGTTATGACTGGTGTCACAGGGGTAGGTAAATAATTACCCTGCTGACAGTAGTAAGTGGCAAAATCTTCAGGCTGCAGGCTGCTGATGCTGAGAGTGAACTCTGTGCCAGATCCACTTCCATTGAACCTCCATGGGACCCCAGATTGCCAAGTAGGTGCAAAATAGATCAGGAGCTTTGGAGCTTTCCCTGCTCTCTGCTGCTACTAATGTAAATAATTGCTAATGACCTGACTGGCTTTGCAGGTGATGGTGACTCTCTCTCTCAGAGATGCAGACAGGGATGGTGACTGAGTCAACTGGACATCACAATGGACACCTGACATTGGAAAAATTAAAACAATTAGTCATGTAATTAATGATATTATCCAAGTACTTCCACGAAGCCTCAAGCTGCTCTGTTAATATGAGATGAGTATTCCCTGGCATTGTTCTTCCTTACGTGGGAGCCAGAGCAGCAGGAGCCCCAGCAGCTGAGCAGCGGCCTTCATTTGCAAGCTGTTTGTTGAGTGGAACCTTCTCCTGCATAGGGTGTGAGCAGCCTCTGAAGAAGTTCTCAGGGCAGTGGGCTGTGCTCAAGGCACATGAAAATCAGCAGGGTTGGAAAGATTTAAAAGATATGGCTATATACATAGCTTTGTGATCTTCATGAATTTCTGAACTAGCAGTCTCCAAATCTCTCAGGTAACATTCCTGTCTCCTATCAATAGCCCAAAAAACTCCCCTTAAAGATAAGATGTTCCCTAAACCAAGAGCTCACATCTACTTCAGTCTCTTCTGCTTCATAAACCTTCATGTTCTTATGCTATCGTCTCTTCCAGTTCAGAATAACATTTTTTTAGTAACTGGGCTAGAACTTGTGGTCCCAGCAGGTTCAGATTTGATGAAAGGAAACAAAATAAAGGGTGAGCAAGGCAATGAAACCACAATGAATGGAGAAGACATCCTTAGCATGGGAAGCAAGGAAAACCTGCCACAGACAGTGAAGGCAGAGCGCAGTGAGGAAGGCTCCCACATCAGGACCAGCATGTGGGGACACTGTCCACCCTAGTGCAGGATGTCACTCTGGGGAGCCACTAGCAGGGCATTGCCATGACAGTGAATCGACTTCTCATCATTGTGAGTCCCAGCTGCTGCAGGTACAAAAAATAACACTGCTCTTCACAGTCAGAAGCTCACACACAGTGAAAGTCCCTGCCAAAGTCAGAGTTCTCTTCATCATCCTTCACTAAATGAACTGCACGTGGATCTGGATTTGAGAGATTCACCAACTACGACCCTTGTTATGATGTATCTGTGGCCTGAAATATTACACTTCTGAAGCCAAAGGAAGCTATGTTGAAACTGTAAAACTCATGCCTTTCTATTTACCTGCATTTAATTAGAGGAACTTTGAAGGTGGACCTGTCTTTTGATACACATCCACTCCTGGTACACACAACGTCCCCCCACACCTGGGTTTCAGACCAAGACATTTTAGGAATGGCTACGATTCAGGAGGAAAGAAGAGTGGATATGAGAGTGGAGATCAACCACTTCCCAATTTGTGTAATAAGACTGTTATGCCCTGAGCCTCAGGTAGGAATCATGAACATAAAGATCTCTTGTGTAGACGATACTAAAGCTACTAGCACATGTGTTTAATATATTATTTACCATACCTAAGATACAGAACCAACCCAGATGCTCCTCAGTAGATGAATGGATCAAGAAAATGTGGTATATACACAAAATGGAATTCTATGCCTCCATCAGAAAGAATGACATTGCCCCATTTGTTAGGAAATGTTAAGACTTGGAAAAAATTATATTAAGTGAAGTAAGCCAAGCCCAAAGAAACATAGGTCCCATGGTTTCCCTTATTTGCAATATCTAGTATATGTATTAGTCAAGCAGAAAAGGTCAGATAAGTTGATGTTGGGAAATGAACCCTAAGATATGTATTCAAATGTTTTTTTTTTCTTTCATGTGATTGTTTCTAACACATTCATAAGATTATTTTTTGTTGCTTTGTATGTCCCTCCCCCTCAGTTTAACCACTGTTTTCACTGTATTTGATGTCGGTATAATTTGTGGAGGGGAAGGGGAAAAACAAGTCGTTTAAGTAAGGATACAGGTAGACCCGATGCAGCAATGAGAAGTACAAGTTGTCATGTCCAAAACGAACTTTACAACTTTGGTGGGGGAGGGGGAGGCTGGGAAAGGGATGGGAAGGGTAAACAAAGGAGGAGGCTACAATGGTTGATAAGAAATATACTCATTATCTTGCCTATGTAATTGTAACCCCTCTGTACAGTATGTTCACAATTAAAAAATAAAGATTGTGGAATACTAAAAAAAAAGAAAAAGAAAAAGAAAATCAGGTTCTACCTAGAACCCACCTTGGGTTTTTCCTGCTCCTTCAAGTTGTGCTCATTGGATGGCTGGTCTTCAACAATGCATGTCTTGAAGGACAGTGTGATCTGCTCTTTACTTTGGCTTAAGTTCTCTGGCTCTGAATGTCCTCCCTGTCTGTCTTCTAGTTCCTCAATAAAAATTAAACTGTCCTTTTCCATCTGCAACATGTGTCTCAAGCAAGCATTTTCATCTGTGCCACTCTATTCCATATCTCTGTAGATTCAATTTAAATCGCACTTCCATAAACACAATCCAACTGCTATCCTGTGAGCCTGAGGTCAAACAATGTGCCCTGGTGGCCCCGCCCTTCCATGCTTTATGGAGTGTGGCAGCTGTTAAGTTCCTTAATTCTCTGCTTCAGCATCCTCATTTGTGTAACTGTTACAGTAGTGTTGAATACTTTTCTGTATCTTTCTCTGGGATTTTACCTTCTTCCATCCATGGGCCAATTTTTCTCTTGGCTATTTTCACTCATAGGATCATATATCTCATAATCCTAAGTATTTTCTTCAATGGCAACAAACCCCTGAAGTACATCTCCAACTTCTCAACACATTTCCTCCTACATCCACTGTTAAAACATTGCCTATAAAAGAGAGATGCCCTACGTTTGCCATTTTAACTTGCTGTTAATTCACCTTTTTGTATACCTTTTCCCTAATAATTAACTCATGATATTTAGTGAAAACTTCAATACCTACCATAGAAACTCTTTCAGAGTGAGTTTTTCCCTCAAGTTATTCCTTATGATTAGTTGGATATATTTCCAGGTAAAGTTATAATCAGTAGGACAATATTTTGTAAAATAGAAGAGTTCACCTATACATTGTTTAAAAAATTTGTTAAATCTTAAGAAGATACATGAATGACATAACATATAATAACAAAACAATGTGACAATAATACTTATTAGACAATATATTGGAAATGAACTTTACAACTTGGGCTGGGGGAGTAGTTGGCAAGGTAGACATTGGAGATAGTGAGGGAGAGGGGAACACTATTCAAAAAGAAATCTATTCATTACCTTACATTTGTAATTGTAACCCCTCTACATATCAACTTTACAAAAAATGTGAAAACAATAAAATAGGGAAAATCAGAAAAATCATAGACTAATATCTAATAATACATCATATATACAAAATAACACATAATATATTTTATGTAATTTATATTTAATTATTACATACTGTATCTCATATATTAGGTATATATACATAAATATGATATATAAATTGCATGCATATGTTCACTTGTCAATCTGAGAATCAGAGGGCTTTTGACTTAAGGAAGATCTGCTTTATCTTGAGGTTTCTCCATTCTTATTTTTATAAATAAAAGACGTCAGTGTTGTTCCTCTGACTGTCAAAGATTCCTTGATTCTTGAGATTAAAACAGAGAAGATTCAGTGAACTAGGAACACTGCTGTGATTCTTGGTGGGAACTGGTCTGGAGGACAGAGGGACTAAGCTCAAAAAACATCTCACCTTCAGTGTACCTTGCAGGAGAGCACAGGATGGCTGGATACCCAGTGCCAACAGTGTTGTTTGTATTCAGTGTTTCTCTTGATAATTTCAGCTTGATTGCTAAGTCGAACTAGCATTTAGAAAATAGAAATAAACTAAATTTATCCTCCTTTCACCTCCCCTTTCTCTCCTTCCATTCATCTCCATCTCCTACTTTGCTTCTCTCTCTCTCTCTCTCTCTCTCCCTCTCTCTCTCTCTCTTTCTCTCTCTCTCTCATTTCTTATTTTTCTCAGGCAATGTATGTTGATCAAGTCGAATATGTTCCACAAGTAGAAATCTCTTTTAAAATTAGATAACTGATCTCTGCATTTCATCATTCTGATTGAGTTAAAGAGAAAAACTATAACTGTCTACATTTATGTGAAACAATATTTCTAATAGCATCAACAGCTATCCATTACATATCAGCACGTCAGGAATAATGAAAAATACCTGTTTTAATAAATAGGCAAACTCTGCAACAAACTTTGTACTCATTGATATAGTTATTTAGCAATTTACCACTCAAGCTGCATTAAACTATGAAAAGTTCACTATTACCTTCTATACCTAAAATTGTACTGAGGTTCTCCAAATGCAATAAGAAAAGCTAAAACTGATTGGATAAGAAGCACAAAAGACCTGAAGCAGAAAAAGGAAGTGGCAAACTGTCTTTACTTGCTAATGAAATTCGTGCATGAAGTATTGAAAAATCTCAAAATAAAAGTTTTGAAATAACTTTGAAGTGTCTTTGTGCACATTGTGAATATCTATTCAAGAATAAAATAACCTGGATAAAGTCAGAGTATTTCCATGTTTATAGTCTGGAATGTAATATTAATATTTCAACACCTAGCACAGTGCCAGTATCGCACATCTATAATTACACTTACTCTAAAGATTGAGGTATAGAAGCTCGCTGGTCCAGGTTAGCCTGGGCAGGATTCCTGTCCTATGATTCAAGGACAGCTCTGGCAAGAGGAAGCTTGAAGAAAGCAGCTGGGGCAGCCCAGGCTCACACTTCTGCTTCCTGGAGGTTTATGTTATGGCTTGTATCACTGTGGGTGGGTAATTATAATACTGTTGACAGTAATAAGTGGCAATGTCTTCAGGCTGCAGGCTACTGATGGTGAGAGTGTACTCTGTCCCAGATCCACTGCCACTAAATCTGGAGGGGATCCCAGATTGTAAATACTTTGCACCAGAGATCAGGAGCTTTGGAGCTCCCCCTGGTTTCTGCTGGTACCAGTTTAAGGCATTGCTAATGCCCTGACTGGCCCGGCAAGTGATGGAAACTCTGTCTCCAGGAGATGCAGTCAAAGTGGATGGAGACTGAGTCATCTGGATGTCACATCTGGTATCTGCCATTGGAAAAGTAATAAGTATACATAGAATCAAGCATGTTATAAGAAAGCTTCAAAAACAGCCAAGCATCACTGACTACAGCAGACTGAGGAGATCCTCAACGTAGTCTTTCCTTACCTGTAATCCAGAGTAGCAGGAGCCCCAGGAACTGAGCAGGGGCCTTCATGTCCATGCTGTATGCTGACTAGGACTGACTCCTGCACAGGATGTGATCAGCTTTCAAGAACTGCTCAGGGTAGTGGGCTGTGCTCTGAGCACATGCAAATCAGTAGGGGTTGGAAGGGGCCAGCACAGCTACACCAACATGCCATATTTCAGTATCTCAGCCCAGACATTATGCCCCAGATACAAAAAACAATACCAGGATAGCACTGTTGTGCATGAAGAGAATATGTTTCTCTCTGGGATTCAGGGGACAGAATGCCTCTCTGGTTAAATACAATGAACTTTAATTTATACATGGGTCATGGCATGCTTTTCATGATATCATTTTATCTAAGTCAATTTTTCAAGCAAATATTGTTCCAAAATGTAGAATTAATGACTTAGATCAGATTTTCTAAGTCTTTGGTTTCCTTGAACCCATTTGTTAATCATAGACACAATTTTTCAATTACTCAACCTACAGGGGTATGTAGTTTGATAGAGAGAATGATAGTTAAATAATTAGATGATAGACAAGTATCAGTTAAGACTTAATGAAAGATAATGAAAAGTCTGAAATTAAACTATGTGCAGTATTAGGCTATGGTGTACAATATATAGGCTAGCCTTTGGGTTTTGCTATCAACTACAGGTCTCTGTTTCTGAATATACTTTCCCACCACCATCATCCACTAGACTTAACATCAGACATTGGCTCTCTGTATACTAAAAGGATCTGGCTACAGGCACAGCTTTATTATCTTTGTACATTTCTGAGCTGCAAGTCTCCTAAAATGTTGATGACATTCATGCATTATTGTTCGTAATCCAAGTTATTCCTCCTCACAACATGAGCTATTCTCTAAACCAAGGCTGAACTAAACTTCAATTTACTCTGCCTCTTAAAAATGTAAATTCCCACAGTACCTCCCATTTAATGGAATTTGTAATTAATGAAGTTTTCAGTGATTGAACTTAGAGTTTATGACATAAACAAGCTCTGAAAGGATGACATGTAGCATAGTGAAGTGTGAAGTGGGACACCGGAGCTGCAAAGCCCAGAGAAGACAAGGGAAAATGCCACAGGTGATAAATCCAGAGTACGATGAGGAAGGCTCCCACCTGGAGTCCAGCATGTGAGGAAGCTGTTCACCCTAGTGCTGGATGTCACAACTGGAAAGTCACGGACAGGACAAGACAATGAATCCACCATCTTATTGTGAGTCCAAGCAGTTGCTCCAGGTGGACAAAGATAGCAATGCTCTCCCAAAGGCCAGTAGCTCACAGACCAGGCATTGCCAAAGTCAGAGTCCATCTGTACCAGGCCCTACATGACAGGTTCCTATAGCAACCTTGCTAACTGAAGTATTTCATACACTATTGGAACAAAGCAGAGTATAGAAATAAATTCTTGTTTTCCTCTTCCCCCTCCACATAATGAGTAGAGCTTTGATGCTGGACCTGGCTTATGGTAAACATGCACTCCTGGTGCAGACAAGGTCTCCTGATTATCATTCCTCTGATGTGGGTTTGAGAGAAGAACAATTAGAGGAATAGCTCTCAGTTGCAGGTAGAAGAAAAGTGGATATGAGAATGGAGTAAGAATCACCCTACTAACAAGACAGTCAGTCCTGGGCTAGGAATGTGGCTTAGTGGTAGAGTGCTTGCCTAGTATGCATGAAGCCCTCAGTTCAATTCCTCAGTACCACATACACAGAAAAAGCCAGAAGTGGTGCTGTGACTCAAGTGGTAGAGTACTAACCTTGAGCACAGAGAGGCTCAGGGATAGCAACCAGGCCCTGAGTTCAAGTACAGGACTGGCAAAAAAGACAGTCAGTCCCAGAGACCTAAGGTGGAGTAAGCCAGACCCAAGGAAATACAAGTCCCATGGTTTCCCTCATTTACAATAACTAGTGTATGTATAGGACAATTTTATCAGATGAGCAGAAAAAGCTCAAAAGCTATGTACATATGACCATATAACATGATGCTAAGTGAAATGAACCCCAAGATATGGGCACAAGAGGTCTTTCTTTATTGTTGTTATTTTTAATGTACTATGTGATTATTTTGTTTCCTTTGTCTGTTCTTCCCCCTATGTTGTTACTGTACTTGATTTTGATGCCCTGCATCTTGTATATACATTTGTCTAATTTGGGGAAGGAAAGAGGATTAACAAAATTGTGAAACAAAGACATAGGATGACACATTGAAACATATCCACAAGAGAGTATATTGGAAATGAACTTTATAACTTCAGGGAAGGCGGCGGGGGGGGGGGGGGGGGGGGGGAGGGGAAGGGGAGGGGGAAGGGAGGAGGGTGGTGGGGGAGGAAAGGGATGGAAGGAGAACAACTAGGGAAAGGGTGTCAATGCTCCACAGGAAATGTACTCACTGCTTTCCTCATGTAAATGTCACCCCTCAGTACAGCATTTTTACAATAAAATAGAATTTACCAAAAACAATAGAATTGGATCTAATAAACTAATCAGAGTGATCATGGCTGAAAAAATGGACACAGGAAAAACCGCATTTCTTACAGTCAGTGAGCTCATAACATTACCAGCAGAGATGTTTACACCTAAATATGTGAATATAAAACTGCACGGAATTATTTTAAAATCTAATTAGTAAACCTATATTATTTCTTCATGATAATTGGGCACTTAATCTCATATTTCTTTTCATTTCTCTGTGTACAATGGGACAGAATGACTAATTTTCTTTTTTTTTTTCTTTTTTTGGGGGGTCCGTTCATGGGGCCTGAACTCTGGGCCTGGGTGCTGTCCCTCAGCTCTTCAGCTCAAGGCTAATGCTCTACCACGTGAGCCACAGCGACACTTCCGGCTTTTTACTTCATGTGGTGCTGAGGAATCGATCCCAGGACCTCAGGCATGCAAGGCAAGCGCTCTGCCACTGAGCCACCTTCCCAGCCCAGAATGACAAATTTTCTGATGAACAACATGTGATCCTGTCAAGGTTTATAGCTCTTAGTGAGAACCTTACTTCATCTCATCCCAGGCTGTATGTAGAGCACCCACAACAAGGAGTCCATAGTTGAAATGTAGATTTCCCAGATTAAAACACAAGAGTAGATCCACTGTTCATTTGTCTCAATGCAATGGCTGAAATTTCACTGGACCTTCATCAAAACCTGATGAAGAACAGGATGCTCTGTCAGAGCTGCACAGACACATTATTTCCCCTTCCAGCAATCAAATATATGACAAAACAATTCCTATCTGCTACTCTGAACACTAAAATTGTGAAATTTTGTTATGGTTGTCCCAACCATTTACACTGTAATTATCCAATATGGAAATTTGGATTGAGGCAAAATGAAGAAGCAGTAGAAATTATGTCATGAGCTCATAGAATCAAAATATAATCATGAAAACATTTGTCAGATATCAGTATCTCATGAATATATTCCTAACCATACAGGAGTATGGAGATCTCAAGGATCATGATCAAATCCCAACTAACATTCAAGAAGGTGGACTGGAGGTGTGGCTCATGTTATAGAGGACCAGACAAGCAAGGAATCTGAACAAGCATGAGGATAAAAAGATAAATAATGCAAGCTAGGAAGGGATAGTGGGAGAACAATAAGAGAAAGGGTTACAATGCTTGACAAGAAATGTACTCATTCATTTAGAAATGTAACTGTAACCCCGCTGTACAGAATCTTTACAATAAAATTAAATTAAAAAAATAAAAAATAGAAAGTATCATTTTCACAATGTAGCCTCTGACGTGCTTCAAATTCCTAATCCTGTTGTTTTTTGTGGAAGTAGGTGTCCCCAAGTGCCTACGATCTGGCCACCATTTAGGAAAAGACTGAGGCAGGTGCACTGCCTTGAAATGTCCATTGTGTTGCCAGGTGCTATTGTTTGGGGCCATGACACTGTCTGGCTGCTGCACCTCCTGTGCCTTAGAAAACTACTTGTTGAAGGAATTTTTTGCCATCCCCTGGAGGCAGATGTTGGCGAGTCGAGGAGCATGGTTGGACCACAGGTTCTGCACACTGTCCTGTAGACTCTGTCATCACACACAGCCCATCCCTTACTGTTTGAGGACAGATTAATTCACACAGAAACAGTTTCCTTCCAAGGCTTAAATGGATGTTCTTTCTGATGAAATGGGGAGTGTTTCCTTAATATAAAAGTGATGTCTAGTCACAAAGCACAAAACATTACTCCAAGCTCAGGGTAGAAGGAGTAGATCCTTGAATCTCAGGGCATGTAGAATTTAACCTGCCTGTTTTTTTCTAACTAGCTTCTGAGTTTGAAATCTCTTACCCCCTAAGTAGACATTTCTTAACAGTCTTCTCTGCATCTGAATCCAGTTTAAAGGTAGAATTTTGCTTTGTAGCTCTCTCCTGTGCTCTATCAATAGCCGGCAAGAAGGGCTATGCATCCTATTCAGTGGTTGAAGACCTGTCTCTACTTTCAAGGAAAGAAGCAGCTAAACACCACATCTTGGAGTTCCAGTAAGGTGGCAGCAAAAGGTGAATATGAGCTTAAAATAATCCAATTGTCAATGCAATCCTCCAAATCTCATACCCTTGCATAGCTTAGGATAAAAGGTACACAACACTATGTCCAGCTCTATCAGCTTAAAAGGGGTCTTGTGAACTTTTTAGTCCAGGATGGCCTTCAAACCACATATTCTCAACCCTCAGTTAGGTAGAATTAGAAGTGGGAGCCATTGGTGTCTTTTAAAAATTTATTTTATTGCAAAGATGCAGTGTAGATGGGGTTATAGTTACATGGGTAATGTAATAAGTACATTTCTTGTCGAGCATTATTAGACTCTCCTTTGTTATTCTCCTCCTATCCTTTGAACGGAGTCTGAAAAATTTAGTCCAGAAGTTGTAGAGAAAAATGTCTGTACATATATGACTTGAATGACCCCTAGTGTTTTGCTGGTGTAAGGACCAGATGATTGTAAATACCATTGAATTCAGGAAGCACTAATGTCAAATTCCAGTTCTTCTCAATTAGAGTTCATAGGAATTGCCATTATCTTTAAATATTTCTCTAATTTACTCCCTTGACTGAAGTCTTCTTTATCTTACCATGGTGATGGAAGTGTTCTTTTATTTTCATTATACCATGTAAATGTTTGAAATGTCAAGCATTATTGAGAACTCATCATACAGCAATATTTTAAAAGAAATTAAATGAAAAGCATATATCTGCATTAGCTCCTATGAAATAAACAAGCCATATTTATTTTCAAATTCGGATGGTTATATTATCAGAATAATGTATTGATATATTGTTTGATTACATTTTTATTTTTGTGATGATCATAAAAATACTATCACTTTAAACCCCTATTGAAAGGGATTTTTAACCCCCTTACAATGCTGTCATCATGGAAGTAGCAAATAAGTAATCTACCTATACAAACTATTTAAAGAATAAAATAAAGGTGTATATTCATGTCATCACAATAAAGCAGAAGAATAAAGACCAGGAAGTATAAGACGTCACAGTAAACATCATTCCTTCTATTTAGACTGATGGTCATTTTTTTTTATTTTTCCCCATTATTTGATAAATTTATATTCGACACAAGGTTACATTTGGTGTAGAAACTTCTCGGGGGTAAAGGTAAAAGGAATGAGCCACATCATAATCCAGTACAAGCTCTGTTACAGAGTCAATATCTGCTTTTGGCTATTAGCTAATGACTGGGTGTGCAAGAAGGCTGCTGGTAGCTATGGAAAAAGATAGAATCTTGCACAGGCTCAGGTGTCTTTGCTTCCTATGGTTACACAGATCATTCCTAATGCAGATCTGACTGATGAACATGGATTCCTATTGCCCCTGCTCCATGTTGGGAAAACCCTGATGGATCTTCGGTTATCATGTCACAGCATGTAACATGTTCCTAAACCCAGCTGTGCTAGTCTACCCCTTGAAGCAGAACGCAGTCTGGAAGCTCTTTTTACCTGCAATGAGGGGAGTGACAGAGCATCAGGTTTCTTTGCATGGGATCAGGACAGGACATTGTTAGCTACAGACAATGCATTACACTCCTGTGAATCTTGCAGATTTTCAGACTCTATGAGAGCCAGGCTACTGCCTCTTCATCATTCATTGCTCACAAGAAACACCCTAGACCTCTTTTTGCACTCATGTCATTGACAGCCATCACATTCCCACCAGAGCCCACTGAATGAAGGCATGAAATCAATGGTAGCTAACACCTCTCTATACCCTACATGCCAATCTCCAGCATTCTAGGTAAAATGAAAGGGGAACATTGCAAGACCAGTGCTGTTGGAGCCTCTCCCTCTTGATGTATATGATTTGGTGTGGACAGGGATGGTTGCCTCAGGTTTATCAAGCACCTGGAAGTAATGTCCATCCAAACCTGTGCTGATAAAGATGGTGTTTAACTGCTTCCTCCTCCTCTTCCCTCTGCCTCCAAGCCCTCACACACAATGCTTCCTAGGACATGAAGTGTTGGTTTCTCATGTAGCCTGGCTATGAACCCCTTGGCTCCAGTGGGTCTCTCCAGCTGCCTCACCAGTTGGAGCCCAGGTTGAGGGCCACCACCTGTGTCTCTCAGCTTTTCCATGAATCATCTTTCACCTGGCTATTCTTAAAAATATTTAAACCCTTTTTAATTTACAAGATTTTTCATAAATTTTTAATTGTCACTATTTATTTGTTTGGCTCTGGTCCTGGGGCTTGAACTCAGGGCCTGGTTGCCCTTGCTGAGGTTTCCTTCCTCAAGGATAGTGTTCTACCACTTGAGCCAAAGCTCCACTTCCAGCAATGATTGTGAGGGTGGGATGCTTTTGAG
This sequence comes from Dipodomys spectabilis, assembly GCF_019054845.1. NCBI lineage: Eukaryota > Metazoa > Chordata > Mammalia > Rodentia > Heteromyidae > Dipodomys > Dipodomys spectabilis. The sequence continues at coordinate 14,336,363 of NW_024870864.1, read as the reverse complement.
GAAGAGTAGTTCAGTGGAGATGACAGGCTCCTGTACTTTCCTATCTGGTCTTTTTGGAATCATGGTCTTCACTGAATCTTGAGTCAGAGGTCCTTCAGCTTTTCTTCTCTTTGGAAAACACGTGATTACTTTTCCCTCTCCAGAGGCCCACTGAGTAGTCTGTGCTTTATTTGAGCCTGAGACATACAAACACACTGGTTATGTGTGTTTGTTGTGTGCATGTGTGTGTCTATTCTTGCTCTATGTAGATGTTCTCTGTGATTTGAAATTCCCCCACAATATTGCACATATTCATTCATATATTGGTATAAAATTAATTTCACTGATTTTGACCATGTTTGACTACTTTTCCCTATCTACAGCTGATCTGCAGAATGTGTGCACTGTGTGGGTCTGTGTGGGGGCACATGGTGCATCTTCATACAGCTGTTCCCTATGAATGGGAGAAAAATACCTCCCTCCTCGAGAGTATTAAGACTTATTAATGTATATATCTTCTAAACCAATCCATGTGAGAGATACCTGTTCCTTAGGACATCTTCCTTCAAGTTGTATAGGGGCTGGAGTTAAGGAGGGAGGAGTAGCCATGAGGTGCTAGTGTCCCAGGAGTAAGGTAAGAGGCGACATATTGTGAGACTGTGACCCTGGCAGAGGCATGAGAAAGTCAGTTGGAAGTGTCCCTTGGATATCTCCCCATTATTCCAGGCTTCCTGAGCTCATCACCAGGGGAACTTGCCATTGCCTTGGTTGTCCTCGTGAATAGTCTTGACCATGAGCCCGGGAGTTCTTATATCAGTGGCCTTTCTGGTGTTGCCTATGGGCCTGGGGCAGCCACGGTGGTACTGGAAGGGGCACAGGCTGTTGTCTGAGCTTGTGGATGAAACATCCTGCCTCCCAGACCACTCGCTCCTCCACCCCCACAAGCACTAGCAACACTACCAGCACCCCTTTCTCCTCCTATACCTCCAGCTCCTGGCTGACCAGCACTGCCAGTAGCACTTGCCAGGTGGTTGGCTATGTTCACACTCAAACTGTGGGCCAGGTTGGGTATGACCTTGTCTCCTCGGGACATGGCTGGCCTTATAATCTGGCCAAGAAGCTTGTACCAGGGCCAGAAGGCTTTTCTGGAGGTTGGTGTAGATGCATCTGGACCAGTTGGCCTCTGCTTTCCTTTGCTTGTGCAGGCCAGACCCTGGCACTCTCTGCTTGCAGACCCTGTGTGCCAAGAGCCTGGGGTGAGTGTGCCCTTGATGCTGGTGTGGAGAATGGGTATAAGTCCTGGAAACCGGGGCAAGGAGAATGCAGGGCGGCCTGGGACTGGCTGGAGCACTGTGTTGTGGGAGGCCCTGGAATTCGTGGGTGCGCCAGGGAGTGAGGGAGCTGTGCTTTGGTCCACAGTACAGAGGCATCTTCAGGGAAATTCTGACAAAGGCAAGGCCGCTTCCCCTCCCCCTTGCCTTCTCCTTCTCCCACTTCCCAGGGCACAGAGGCTCTGATCCCAGTTGGAGGAAATGGGGACATCCACTGCAGGTCAGGCAGTCACCCGAGTTGGCCTGCGACCCAGGGAAATTAAGGGTTTCAGTGCTGAGCGGCACTATTGCCACCCTGGCTTCTTGTATGGAATTGGTGACACTGGCTGCATAGTTGGCCAGTTGTCCCGTGATCACCCTTGAGGCTGAGCCATGTACGGAATCTGAGAGTCTACTGGGACCATGGGACCTATTACCTCTCAGACCTCCAAGAGCCGAGGCAGCTGCACGAATCCTGTCCCTGGTCCACTCTCTCCTCGGCAGCATCTGGGTCTAGCAGAGGGCATCCTCAAAAGACTGTGGAGGTGCATGAAATTCATGCTGTTGCTGGGATTCGCTCTGGTGATTGCCCCCACACAGCTTCTCTGGGTTGCCAGAAGTCTGACCTTAGAGGGCCTAATCCTCCTTTCTCCTCCACAGAGGATCAGCACCCCTCTTTTGGCTCTGTGCTGTCCCTGGGGTTCCCAAGGGAGACCTTCTTGTAGGCGCCTTGGTGAATTCCGGACCTACTGTTTGGGAGGGCAGCTGATGCCAGGTGTGCCCCCAGTACCAGTGGGCCCAGGGTCCTGAGGGCCTCTGGAGCTGTCCATGGACCAGTGATGAGAACTGATGCTGCCCCCAGAGGATGCTGGGGCCACTTGGGGATGCTTCTCCCACCTGCTACTGGGCCAAGGGCTGGCAGTCTGCTTGCCAGATCCCTGGAGCTCACACAGCTTCCCAGGCCATGGGGTCTCTGGCCCAGAGCTGGGGCCTCCCTTCCTGGGCACCATGGCTTTTCCCCCGGAGCCACAAACTACACTTGACTCTTTCAACTTGTCCTCTTGCGCCCACCCTGACTCTGACAGCACAAGAGCCTCCTTCCTGCGCTCTTGAACACCATCCTGTTCAGAGACCTGCTGTAGAAGCACCAGTAGATGCGCTGGGTTGCAGCCCAGTAGAGCCAAGGTCCAGCTCATTTGCCATACTGCCCACCAGCGGGTGCTTCCTAAAACCCTTCATTATGTCTCTGATAACCATGGCACCAAGGATTTCTGCCGTGATGAGCAAGACTGAGAACAGACTCAAGGATCTGCGGAGCTCCTCCCAATGTGTGCTGGAGGCCAGGTGCTCTTGCAGCAGCCGCACGGCTCCCCACACGCTCTCCGTGGTCTGTGTCCCCATGCCACAGCTGGCCACGTCTACAGAGACGCGGGAACCACACACCTAGACTCCTCCATCCAGGGGTTCACTCACCCTGCTCTGAGAGGACAGATCCACATTTGACGCCTTCAACAGGTCCTCCTGCTCCCTCTCACCATCCTCCACCTCCTTCTGCCCCTCCCCCTGCCCAAGATCATACTTCCTGGGCTCTAGACCTCCATCCTGGCCAGGGACCTGGCTCAGAGCCTCTGATTTGTGGCTCAGAACAGTCAAGGTCTTCCAGTGTTTGGCCAGTTCTTTGGCTAAACCGGCCACTTGTGGGTGCTTCCTAAAACTCTTCACTAGCCTTCTGACACCCATGGTGGCAAGGATTTCTGCTGTGATGGGAATGACTGAGAGCAGACAAAAGGATTTGTGGAGCTCCTCAGCATCTGTGCTGGAGGCCAGGCACTCCTGAATCTGCCTTACAGCTCGACACACACACTTGGCCACCTCCATCATTTTGCCAACCATGTCCACGTTTACATAGGTGCCTGGGCCACTCAACTGGGTTCCTGGATGCCATGGGTCACTCACTGTGCACTGAGCAATCATCTCTGGTTGGTCACTGCGAGGCACGTGGAACTTCCTGGCAGTGTCCAGAGTGACTCTACCTGCCAGCTGCCTGCCTTATATAGTCCTCTGGCTGCCCCACCTCCTCCCACAGTTCCTCCTCTAAGCCCTTCCCTGACTCCTGCCTGTTACACCCTCCTATCTTAGTAGGGGGTCTCCCAAGATGCACTTTGCATGACCTTCCACAAGTCCCCTCCTCACAACTGCCTAGGACATTGACCAAAAGCAGTATAGACAAACTGGGGCAAGTCTGGTATAGAAGACAATTCAAAGACTAAAAAGCAGCAGAGGGAGAGTCCTGGCAAGAGCTGTACCTGCGGCTTTGCCAACACCAAGAATGGCGTCTGAAAGCCATGAGTGCCAGGATCTGGGCTGCCCAAAGCAACATGAGCAGAGGCTTACAGGCCCAGATGCTTCTACACCAGCATCCAGAAAAGCCTCCTCCTGGCTCTTGCACAAGCTTCTGGGCCATGAACATAGGGGCACAGTGTCCTGAGGAGGTCAACTCCAGCCTGACCTGGCCTGCACTGGGAGTGGCCACATCTCTGCCCACATACCAAGTGTGATGTGAAGTGCTGGTCAGCCAGCAGCTGGAGGTATAGGAGGAGGAAGGGGTACTGGTAGTGTTGCTAGTGCTGGCGCGGTGAGGACAGGGGTGGTCTCAGGGGAAGGAAGTTTCATCCCAAGCCCAGACAACAGCCTGTGCCCCTTCCAGCACCACCATCTTTTCACAGGTCCATGGGCAACACCAGAAAGGCCGCTGGTATGAAAACTGCCAAGCTCATGTTCAAGACCATTTGCAAGGACAACTAATGTAATGGCAAGTTCCTCTGGTGATGAGCTCGAGAGGCCTGGAACACTGGTGGGATGTCCAAAGGACACTGCCCACTGGCTTTCCCATGCCTCTGTCCAGGCCACAGTCTCACAATATGTCCACTCTTACCTTACCCCTGGGACCCTAGCACCTCATGGCTACTCCTCCCTCCTTAATTCCTGTCCTTATACAACTTGAAGGAAGATGTCCTAAGGAACAGGTATTCCATGTGGATTGAGTTTATAAGACATATACATTACTTATTACTCTCCAGAAGGAAATGGATTTTCCTCCCATTCACAGGGAACAGCTGTGTGGAGATGGACCATATACCCACACCTAGACCCACAAAGTGCACACATTGTGCCGACAGGCTGTGGATAGGGGAAAGCAGTCAAACGTGGTCAAAATCAATAAAATTAAGTTTTATACCAATATATGAATGAATATGTGCAAAAATATCACACGGAATACCTGTATAATGCAAAGACTACACACACACACAAACACACACACACATACAAGCAAACACACACACGTATATACAAGCAAACACACACAGATATACAAGCAAACATATACATAATATCTGTGTGTTTGTGTGTGTGTGTGTGTGTGTCTCAGACTCAGATCAAGCACAGACTACTCAGTGGGCCTCTGGACAGCGAAAATTAATCAGATTTTTTTCCAAACAGGGGAAAAGCTGGAGGACCTCTGACTCAAGTTTACCATACTAGCTACTCAGAAGATTGGGATCTGAAGGCCATGGTTGCAAAAAGACCGTGCAGGAAAGTACAGGAGACTGTCCTACCCACTGAACTACTCTTCCGCAAAGGCATCACCGCCTCCCCCGCTTCAAAATCATTGCTGGAGGTGGAGTGTTGGCTCAAGTGGTCAAGTGGTAGAACACTATCCTTGAAGAAGGAAACCTCAGGAAGGGTAACAAGATCCTGAGTTCAACCCCAGACCAGAGCCAAACTAATAAATAGTGACAACAATTATGGGGGGTAGTTGTGGAGGTGGGAGGGAAGGGATTGTAGGGGAAAAACAAAGAAGTAGGCAATAATGCTCGTTAGGAAATGTACTCATTACCTTGCTTATGTAACAGTAAACCCTCTGTACAGTATTTTTACAATAAAAAAGTATTAAAAATAATGTATTGCATGAGGTAACACAAGAACTAATACTTCAGTTATCTTTGTAATTTCCTATTCTGGTATCTCTCAATTCACCTTTCTTATTGTGTTTCTACTGAAATAGTACAGTTGATATTTGAAGTAATTAACTACTGAAAATTCTTGAAAACTGTGCATTTAAATTGTCTTAACATATAGTAAGCTCACAATGACAATTGCTGCAATGGTTCCATTTTTTAATTCCTTTCTAAAAGATTCCACATTTGCTTATTTCTTTCACACCATCTGATCACTTACATGGTATCCTTGGAACCAAACCTGGCTACTTAGAGTTCTGTTTACAATTAGCTTCTTCAGGTGCAAGTAGTTTCTGAAGAATGATAGTACATTTGAGTCCAGATTAACCAGCTTTTGGAGCCATTTTTGCCTACATCCCTTCACTTCTGAAACATGCTCCGGACAGCAAACAAACGCTAGAGGAAAGGGTTTTACAGATTGTTGCTGGAAGCAAAGATCAAGCTTGTATGCCAAGCTACTTGGGAGGGTGAGATCTGGAGAATCTGGGTTGAAGATCAGTACATGGTCACAAAGGGTCACAAGTCCTATCTCCTAAATAGCTACCATCAAAGAATGCTGGAGGAATTTTCCAAGGAGAGAGGACTACCCAAGATGATATAAGGCTCCATGTTCAACTCAGCAGTTATAAATAAATAAATATTAAGAAAAATATACTTTTATATAATTTAACCCAAAACCAAGTAATAAAATGTAATCTTGGGTAATAAGCCCAAATTAAACCCAGTACTTTATTTATTAAAACATCCAGAAAACAAATCATTTCTAGGTTTGGTTCTGTAAGAAAGCTAAGTTTGAAATGTCTTCTGGAAAATTTAGCTATATATGATGCCTTAATGCCATTACAAGAGATAAGAGTAAAAGTTACATTGGCTTTGAATGTTGAATTCAATGGGATGATCTCTGTAAAGGACAACAAATGATGATGAAGGTGTCACATTGGAGTAAATATTTTATTTTTTCATAAAGATATTATTTTTTAGTATAGTTTGTATGGTTTGTGGCATTTTTTTCATTTAGATCAACTAAGAAAAAACTGATTATCATTCCCTGCATATATATATATATATATATATATATATATATCACATTTTCTTGATCCATTCATCAATTGAGGGGCATCAGTGTTGGTTCCATATCTTAGCTATGGTGTATAGTGCTGCAAGGAATACAATTGTACTGGTAACATTAATGTGGCCTTGTTTGTGGTCACTTGAGTAAATTCCCAGAAGTGGGATTGCTGGATTGTAGGGAGTTCTATGTTTAATCTTATGAGGAACCACCATACTGCTTTCCATAGTGGTTGAATCACGTTATGTTCCCACCATCAGAGTAGTATCTGGCCTCATCCCTGCCAACATCTATTATTATCTGTTTTCTTAATAATGGCCCTTGTAATTGGGGTGTGGTGGAATCTCAGTGTGGTTGTGAATTGCATCTCCCTTATGGTCAGAGATGTTGAACATTTCTTCAGGTGTCTATTGGCCATTCTTATTTGCTCTCCAGAATAGACTCTTAATTCTTTAGCCTGATGATTAATGGGCTGGTTATTTCTTTGAGGATTTTTGAGGAGTGTTTATTGAGCTTTAGGTATATTTTTGATATGAGGCCTTGTCTGTTGTATAGCTTGTGAATATCTCATCCCAGTCTGCGAGCTTTCTATTTATCTTGCTGGCTATGGCATTTGCCATGCAGTAGCTCTGCAGCTTAATATGATACCACTTATCCATCCATTCTTTGATTCATTGTGTTCTCGATCTATATTTAGAAAGTTTTCTCCTGGGTAAAGGAGCCCTACAAATCCATTTGCAAGAAAATGGAAAGATTTAGAATAAACCATATTAAGTTAAGTAAGCAGATCAAAAGAAACATAGGCTACATAGTTTCCTTTATTTGTAATAATTAGTATATGTCTAGTATAGTCCTTGCAGAGGATCACAATAGATCAATAGCTATGTACATATCACCATATAAAATGATGCTAATCCAAATGAACTCCAAGATATAGAAACAAGAGGTCTTTTTTGTTGACTTTGTTGTGGTCTCTATACTGTATCAAGTTCCTTCTTTTTATTTTATCTTTTTTTTTGGGGGGGGTCCAGTCCTGGGGCCTGAACTCTGGGCCTGGGCGCTGTCCCTCAGCTCTTCAGCTCAAGGCTAGCGTTCTACCACTTGAGCCACTGCACCACCTCCGGCTTTTTTCTTTTTGCTTATGTGTTGCTGAGAAATCGAACCCAGGGCCTCAGGCATGCATGGCAAGCACTTCTACCACTGAGCCATCTTCCCAGCCCTATTATATCTTTTTTAACTTCCCTTTGGCTTATCCCCTGTAGTCACTGTTTATATTCTGGAACCATGCATCTTTTATACACATTTCTATGACTTGAGAAGAGAAGGAGAATAACAAAATGGTGAAACAAGGACAAAGGGTGACCAATGCAACAGTGATACTCACAGGACACTATGTTGGAAATGAACTTTATAACTTCGGGGTGGGTGGGTTGGGTGTAGGGATAGTAGGAGATGAAGGAATGGGTAACAATATTTGACAAGAAATGTTCTCATTACCCTGCTTACGTAACTGTAACCCTTATGTACAGTACCTTTACAACAAAATTAAATTAAATTAAAAAGGATAAAAGAAAAGTGTTATAAATTTTTACTTCAGTGTAATGAGTGTTAAAATCTGTCCTGTTAATCTTCCACACTGTATTTACACAACAAATTGCTCACAGAATTTCTTAAATCTTCCCTCTAGAAAGTAAAGGGAGAAAGTGATCAAGATGTATTCTACTGCTATACTGACATGTTTTTAACCTCTTTTTTAAACTATGTAAAGGCAAATATAGGTATGTAATTCTGGTTATCTTTAATTAACATAAAATCTTATAATGTCTACCTTCCCAATATATATTAACCAGTCTCTGCTTATTTGTCACAGAGATTTAAATCCCTACTTCTTGTCTCCAAGGATTCTGCTCTGTCATGGGGCAGAATATCACATGGTAAGAAGGAACATGTGGAGAAGGAAGTTGGTGCTGAAGCTCCAGAAGACCCCACATGGTCATCTGAAGAGCCTCCTTGTGGGAAGTGATTAATTCATTGGAGGTCTTGTTCTCAGAAGAGCTATATCTTCTCTCATGGAGTGAGTCAGTTCTCATAACAGTTGCTTGTTACAATCCGTATGTTTGGACTACTCTAAGTGCAGCTTGTTTTCATTTTTTTTTGTTTGCTTAGTCATGGGGCTTGAACTCTGGGCCTGGGCACTGTCCCTCAGCTCTTCAGCTCAAGGAGAGTGCTCTACCACTTGAGCTACAGTGTCACTTCCAGTTTTCTGGTGGTTTATTGGAGATAAGACTCTTAAGGTCTTTCCTGCCTTGGCTGGCTTTGAACCTTGACCCTCAGCTCTCAGGTTCCTGTGTAGCTAGGATTACAGGCATGAGCCACCAGCGCTTGGCAACTACTTGTTCTCTTTACATTAACACAGCAGACAGGCCTCACCTGAGTAGAGGCAGATGAAACTACTGCATCTAGAATTTTCTGTATCTAAAACTGAGTTAAACATTATTCAGAGCTTAAGTCAGTTGACTGATAAAGGGGTGTGTGTGTGTGTGTGTGTGTGTGTGTGTGTGTGTGTGTGTGTGTGTGTGTGTGTGTGTTGGATGTGGTTTACATAGAAATGCTCTTTAATGGGCTGTTTGAGGAATAAAAAGCATCTCTCTACCCATGATACTCCTCTCCTCTCATAAACAACACCCTAAACCTTAAGGAAGCATATTCAGATTCCTAAGAATCAGTGAGGATTCACATTCAGTAGATCTAAGGTGTTATTTGTAAGATGCTTTCAGGGATACTGACGATGATTCAGAATTCTGGACATATTCTGAGTAGGAAAGAAAATAATATTTCATCCATGTTTAGTTGTGTTTGATTCATTTGTGTCAAGAAGTAGTTTTGCTTAAGTGTCCCTTAAGTGTCATGCAAATATCTCCTTTTCTTTGGACTGAGTCTTACTGAAATTCTTGCTATGGTTAAAAGTTGCTGATAAGAAGAAGCACATGTGAACATGGTCTTGTGCAATGCCTTCCTGGATATATTCTGAGAATTGGGCCCTGACCTCACTGGGTCTTCAGCTGTGAGCTCCTGTGATCACAGTCTCTTCAGGAAGTGCTCTTTCCAGCACTTTATTCCTTCTCTTCTTTACTGTGGTTATTCTAAATGAGATGAAACCTCTTCTAATCGCTTATGAGTTTAGAAGCCTTAAGAGTCTCAATCCAGTCCATCTACATCCTGCAAAGAATCATGTGGACAGAAATGAGAATGTGGACAACTGAGAACTTTAGGCATATTTCTGGTTTTGAATTATATTTTTGTTATCTATGAGTATTACATAAAAGGTACATTAAACATGTCAGTTTATAAATATAATGCATCTTGATCCATATTACCATTTCATCTTTCTAGCCCAGTCCTCTCTATCCAACCCTTTTTTTCTATACATATTTCCATATATAAAATATTTTCAGTTAATAAATGTGAATTTCTGACCCTGTAAAACTGTATAGTATATGTAAGATCCCTTTTTCATTACTCTATAGTAAATATTGATGTAATATGGGTCAGTATGTATCTGAACCTGTTAAATATTGTCTTAACTGTATTTTATCTATTCCCAAATTTTCTTATTTTATTTTTCTATGTGCATATTTATTTGAACCTAGCCAGAATCCAAGGCTGCCTTGACCTTCTGAACTCTGAATAATACCTTGAGGTCTAGTAACTGAAAAAAATATATCTATGTCCAAACTTTCCAAAATTGGGTAACACATTTTTCTTAGTTTTGTCTTTGTATTTCCTTAAGCTATTATAATGTCATTGTTCTATTCTACTTTCAAGGGATGAGACCATGGCATTGACAATTAATAACCAATTTGATAATCACCATCAGAAAGAAATTAATTTTCTGATAATTAGATTGGATGTTTTGTTAACATGAGTAGAAATAAGGGAGATTTTATTTTTGTTTTGTTTTGTTTTTGTCAGTCATGGTGACTGAACTCTGGGCTTGAGCACTGTCCCTCAGCTCTTCAGGCCAACTCTGGCGCTCTACTACTGAGCCACCTTCCCAGCCCCAGAAATAAGTTCTTAAAGACATAATTAGCTGAAAATATCCCATGCCTATAAGAAATTGATGTTTAATGTGATGAACTAGTTTGTTAGCTCAAATGTTTAGATCATGGCATAATAGTATACTTCAAATACAATTGTATCATGGCAAAATTGTTTTTCAATGACTATTTTTTCTTTATAAAATTACTTTTCTAAAATGTTTTCAAATGTGCTGCTATGAGTTGCTTGATGGTTGGAAGCTTGCATTTAGAATTTCACTGATGGAGCATTCATGTTGCATAAAAAAATTTACTGTTCAGATAAATAGGACATGCCAGCATGACATGTTACCCAACGACATAATGGAGCTTGTCCCTAAAAGCAATTTGTTGTCTGAATCTGCAAGGAGGAATCTTGGTGTGCAGCAGAGTTGGTATGGGGTCATTATAGCATCCATAAACCAGAGCCTCACATCTTGCTGTTCTGGAGGCTACTACCCAGCAAGCCAAAGAACTGATACTGGAGAACCATTTTCAACCTTAAGCTTTACACAACTGTCCTTTCTAACCTCTTTCTCAGAGCATGATTTTGTTGCTTTCTTATTTCACACTTTGATATTCAAAGGATGCTCAACACACTGTTTGAAAGTGTTGAGAACTGCTTTGCCTGACTTATGTCTCACTTAGGTCTGAGCTTCATGTTATTTTAAGGAATATTAAGATGTTTCTATTCCTCTATTAACATTTCTTTTCTTTACCTCCTTAAGCAATGACAGGAGCAAGGCTTTTATCTTGTTCCTTTCCTATTTCTGTTTTTCTTTACCTTTCAATATCTTCAAACAACTCCTTTTTTTTAAATAAGGATTTTATTATGAAAATACTAATAGAGCCGGGTAACAATATAACCAAGGTAATGAATACATTTCTTATCAATCATTGTTGCCTCTTCCTTTGTTTTCCCCTCCCATCCTTTCTCTCCCATCTCCACAAGTACACTCCCTTCTCTCTTCCCTCCACAACCCCCCAGTCTAAATTGTAAAGTTCATTTTTCAATATAGTGTCTTGTACATTGTTGCAATGGATCAGCCTGTATCCCTATTTAAACAATATGTTTTTTTCCCTTCCGCTCCCCAAATTAAACCAACATCAAATACAGGGAAAACTTCTTCTTGAGTAGAGCCACCAATACAGACCTGCAAGGGGAGAGCTTTGTGGGCTGTAGGCCCAGTGGAGTGGGGTCTCAGAAGATATGCTCTGCTCGGTATCCTCAGAGCCCTTGGCAGATGGATGAAGTATCTTATGAATCAGACCATGGCTGTAACAGGAATTGTGTAAATTTGCTATCTTATGTATTGCTAGTGGCATATATATATATACATATATATATATATATATGATAACTCATGGATGTATCTCTCAGTGAACTGGAAATTTTCCATTTTAATCAAGAAATTATATTTCAAGACTTGATGAAGAATTCTTTATAATCTGAAAACAAAATCTGTTTTTTATTATTATAATTTTTAATTGTGAAAATACCATACAGAGGGTTAACAATTAGATGGGCAAGGTAATGAGTACATTTCTCATCAAGTATTGTAGCCTCCTCCTTTGTTTCCCCCTAAAATCCCTTCCCATCCTCCCCCTGCCCCTCCACCCACTCCTCCTACCCCTCTCCCCCCCACCAAAGTTGTAAAGTTCGTTTTCGACATAATGACTTGTACATCTCATTTTTGCAATGGGTTCACCTGTATCCCTATTTAAACAATTTGGTTTTTTCCTTCCCCTCCACAAATTATACCAACATCAAATACAGTGAAAGCAGGGGTTATACCGTGGGGGAGGGACATACAAAGCAACAAAGAAATGATCTTATAAATGTGTTAGAAACAATCACATGTAAGAAAAAACATTTGAATACATATCTTAGGGTTCATTTCCCTAACATCAACTTATCTGACCTTTTCTGCTTGACGCTGACATATACTAGTTATTGCAAATAAGGGAAACCATGGGACCTATGTTTCTTTTGGTCAGTCTTACTTCACTTAATATAATTTTTTCCAAATCTTTTCTAAAGCTTTATTGCCTTGCGTTTAAAACCTGGTTTGATATACCTAAAATGCCTCTTTCTTTTGGGTGGCTGCAAATTGTTAGCACAATGTAAGTGAAACATGAGTATAGATCAGTGATTTTTAAAGTCAGAAGGTGTGTGCTGCTTGGGATGAGCAGGAGGACAGAATGTTAGGGTGTGCAAATGCCTCCATGACCTCTCCCAATACATTCCAGTGACCTTAAAGTTTGGCTGTGTCTGAGTAGTTGTGTAGAGTAGAGGCAATTGTGCAGGTAGAGGCCCCAGGAGGAGCAGCTGGGGCAGCCCAGCCCCTCACTTCTGCTTTGCTGGGAGGTTTTTGTTATGACTTGTATCACTGTGGGAGGATAATAATGACTCTGTTGACAGAAATAAGTTGCGGCATCTTCAGGCTGCAGGCTGCTGATGGCAAGAGTGAACTCTGTCCCAGATCCACTGCCACTGAACCTTGTTGGGAACCCAGATTGCAAAGTAGTTGCATAACTGATCAGGAGCTCTGGAGCTTTTCCTGCTCTCTGCTGGTACCAATGTAAATAATTGCTAATGCCCTGACTGGCTCGGCAAGTGATGGTGACTCTGTCTCCCTGAGATGATGACAGGGATGGTGGCTCCGTCAACTGAGTGTCACATCTGGCACCTGACATTGGAAACATAAAAGCCATTAACAGTTTAATTAATTCTGCTGTCCAAGTACTTCCTTGAACAGCAAAGTAGCTCAGTTGAACACTGGATGAATAATCCCCAGTATCATCTTTCCTTACCTGCAATCCAGAGCAGCAGGAGCCCCAGGAGCTGAGCAGAGGCACTCATGTCCATGCTGTGTGCTGACTGGAACTTCTCCTGCACAGAGTGTGAGCAGCCTATGAAGAAGTTCCCAGTGTAGTGGGCTGAGCTCTGGGCACATGCAAATCAACATGGCTTGGGCAGTGCGAGTCAGAGCCGCAGGCTAGCAGATCTCAGTGACAAAGCACAGTCCTGAGGAACCCAGATGTCCAATGTGCTTGTAGATGATGTGTTTCTAGAGACAAGAAAGCATTATGATTCTGTTGGCCTGTGATAAGAATAGATTTTTTTCCAGATCTGAGGACTGAACTGAGGACCTTGCACTTTCCAGGTAAGCACTCTTCCACTGAGCTCGATTCCCAACCCCAAATAGATTTTTTAACATTTTCAACTTATCCATGACTTGGTATGATTTCCTTCACTAAAATCAGTCACTCAAAGACAAACATTTCCAAGGAAAAGTAATTTTAGGATGCCCCTAACTCTGGGATCAGTGGAGTTTGTGACACAGAATTCTTAAGAGTATTCAGGTTGTTTGCCTGAACCTTGTTATATGGTTTAATAATGATCATTATTACCCAGACATGTGTGCTATAAAAGTGATAATATATGTGTAGGTAGAAAGACAGATAGATGCATTGATAGAAAGAGAGAAGTGGACAGTTTTCAAAGTCTTTATTGGTAGGTCGCACTGAAAATATACGTGCTACAAAGTGTCATGATCAGAGGTATATGGACAATCCATTGGTGCATTCATTGGTGTCCTGTGAACTCATATATTTGACTGGATTGCTTCCCTTCTGAATGTTCTTCCCGAATGCCTTCCTCTAGAACAGTTCACCCTCAGGCATTTCTTCTTTAGTTTTAGGAAAATACCTGGAATCATATCTAGCTTTGTGGGTATTATGCATGTATGTGCCAGATATTTCTGAACTTTTAGAGGACATTTGTTTCTTCTAGTAATGGAAATTTTTCTTTCTCAGAAGCTGAGTTATTCTCTAGACCAAGGACTCAACTCTACTTGAACTTCATTATGCTCCTTAAGCCTGCATAGTCCTTCAAGTTACATGTCTTTTAGGTCCTAAGTCAAGCAGTTTTTTGTGTACTAGGCCTGGGGCTTGACTTAGTCCCTGAGCTTTTGTGCTCAAGGGTGGTAGTGTGCCAAATGAGTCACAGCTTCACTTCCAACCTTTTTGTGTTTAAGTGGTGACAGAGACTCATAGTCTTTTGTGTCCAACATGAATTCCAACCCTAATCGTAAGATCTCAACCTCCTGTGGCTAGTATTATATGCATTACCCCAACAAAGCAGTTTTCACAAGTTGTATGTAGGAGATGTTATTCTTATAGGTACAGAAATGACAAATTACAATGTGGTCAAGGGTGGGGTTGAGAAACTGGAGCCACCCAGTTTGCAAAGAACATCTTCCACCTGGGAAATCACAGACAGTGAAGCCAAAGTGAAATGAAAAAGGTCCCCACATAGAGATTAGCATGTGGACATGCTTCATCCCATTGTGTAGATTGTCATACCAGAATTAAATGAACAGGGTGATCACATGGAACTTACCACTGGAAGTCCAAGAAGATGATGTGTAAAGATAACACTGCTCTTTCAAAGCCAATAGACCATGAGTAACTCATTACCCAATCAGTGTATTCTTCAGTACCATTTACTACCAGAACTCCATCTGAGTCTTGATTTGATGACCTCCATCCTTTAAAAAATTAATGTTCTCTGCACTACATGCTCACATAATTCTTCTACAATGCTCTTTTTTCCTATTTTGATGACGATTTATATATTTTCCTGAAAGATATGCCCACCCCCTTCTCTGTTCTGAAATATCACTTCTAATCTTATCACATGGTCCCCTGAATAGCTCCTACTGCCCTTGCTGGGAGGGATCTGGTATCTCTTACATGCACTGCAGGACAAAACTGGTACTAAATAAAACAAGGAGAAGGCAGCTGGCTGCTATAGTTGTGAAGGCCATCTGATAAATTCAAGGGTCCATTATAATAGGATGAAGAAGAGAGACCCCAAGAGTATCTATTTGAGTATGGTTAAAATCAGCCAAGCTCTGGGAATAACACATTACATTCTCCAGATCCACACTCCAGGGCTGCCTTCAGCATGTGTGGACATGTGGCATGGGACTTGTGAATTTGAAATCTGCACAGACTTCAGGTACTGAAAAACACGGAAGACTAGTCTCATATCAGAGCTCCAGATAGGCTTACACTGCTCTGAGGTGTGAGGAATGTAGCCAGCTGGCTGAGAAATGAGGCTGAAAACCAAGGAAAGAGATGAAGACCAAGCAGGTCATAAGAAAACATTTCTGGAGATCTTCCTGGAAGAAGAAAGAGCATACAGGAAAGAAAGGTGTTAATGGTCTGGGTCATGGACCTAAGTGAGGCCTAGGTCCAAGGAAAAAGTCTATTCCTCTCAAATAGAGAGGAGCACTTCACAAATGAATGTAGAATTTATATATCTATTGTTTATACATAGTAAATTACCTAGTAAACTAAAACATTAATTAATATAATTCTAATTGTCTAACTCACCATTTTAAATTCGAACACTGTAAAAGAATGCTAGGAACAATGAGCAGTTATATTTCTAGCCTGACATCATGAAGCTCAGGACATCATCTGTGCCTTTAAGGACAATCAGTGGCCTGATCACTGCAGACGTCTCTTGGGAACTGCTGGGGACAGCACTGACACTGCAGCCCCCTCCCACCTTCCACAGCTGGACAGGGTGTGTGCACATGTTCCCTTCAGGGCTGCATATCTGCAGGGTCCACCCTCCTCCCCTCACCTTTCTGACCTGCCCTTAATAACTTCACTACAAGAAACTTGTGTGTTGGGCCCAGGCCCAGAGTTCAGGTCCCACGACCGGACCCTCCCCCCCGCAAAAAAAAGAAACTTGTGCGTCTTCCTTGTCAGGTTTGATTAAAGTTTACAAAGTGGATGTGGGGAGACACAATATCCTCTGTAAACATGCCATGTGTGCCATGAAAGACTGAGATGGAACTCCCTGGCTTCAAGCTCCTATTGACAAGGTTAGGTTTCAAGTTTTTCTTTGTGAGATTTGTTTTCCATCTAGTGGCCTTTTTATGACATAGCAGCTGACAAGTTTTCCTTTGGAGTTTTACCATTCTTGGTTAATAGTTGTGCAGATTCCCAGTAGTTTTATATGCATAATCATGATTTTATTTATTTTATTGTTGGATAAATTGTAATTGTCATATATTAACAGCAGGAGGTTAGTTTGTGATGAGAATCCCTACCTGAATGCAGCTTATTTTCAAAAACTCACCACCTCCTTTCTATTGCTATCCTCTTGCTCTCCCACTCCCACCATTTTTCTTTTTTTTTTTTTTTTAATTTAATTTAATTTGATTTGTGAACATACTGTACAGAGGAGTTACAGTTACATGGGCAGGATAATGCGTACATTTCTTACCAAGCATTGCAGCCTCCTCCTTTGTTTATCCTTCACATCCCTTCCCAGCCTCCCCCCTCCCCCCCTAATCCCAATCCTTCTCCTTCCCCCCCCCCCCCCCCCCCGCACCAACGTTGTAAAGCTCGTTTTGGACATGACAACTTGTACTTCTCATTGTTGCAAGAGGTCCACCTGTATCCTTAAACAACTGGTTTTTCCCCATCTCCTCCACAAGTTATACTGATATCAAATATAGTGAAAGCAGGGGTTATACTGTGGAGGAGGGACATACAAAGCAACACAGAGATAATCTTATAAATGTGTTAGAAACACATGCATGAAAGAAAAAAAACATTAAAATACACATCTAAGGGTTCATTTTCCTGACATCACATTATCTGACCTTTTCCGCTTGACTCATACATATACTAGATATTACAAATAAGGGAAACCATGGGACCTACGTTTCTTTGGGCCTGGCTTACTTCACTTAATATAATTTTTTCCAAGTTTTTCCATTTCCTAACAAATGGGGCAATGTCATTCTTTCTGATGGAGGCATAGAATTCCATTGTGTATATATACCACATTTTCTTGATCCATTCATCTACTGAGGGGCATCTGGGTTGGTTCCATATCTTAGCTATGGTAAATAATGCTGCAATAAACATAGTTGTGCTGGTAGCTTTAGTGTGGTCTTGTTTGTAAACATTAGGGTAAATGCCCAAAAGTGGGATTGCTGGGTCATAAGGGAGCTCTATGTGAAGTCTTTTGAGGAACCTCCATACTGCTTTCCAAAGTGGTTGAACAAGTTTACATTCCCACCAACAATGAAGTAAGGTTCCTTTTTGTCCACATCCCCTCCAGCATCTGTTGTTGTTAGAGTTCTTGATTTTTGCTGTTCTAACTGGAGTGAGGTGATATCTCAATGTTGTTTTGATTTGCATTTCTTTTATGGCTAGGGATGTTGAACATTTCTTCATGTGTCTACTGGCCATCCTTCTTTCTTCTTCAGAGAAGCTTCTCTTTAAGTCTTTCGCCCACTTACTTATTGGGCAGTTGTTTCTTTGAGGATTTGTTGTTGGGTGGTTTAATTTTTTGAGTTCCAAGTATATTTTAGATATGAGACCCTTGTCCGTTGTATGGCTAGTAAAGATCTTCTCCCAGTCCGTGGGCTTTCTATTGATCTTGCTAGCTATGTCATTTGCCCTGCAGAAGCTCTGCAACCTTATACAATCCCATTTGTCCAACCTTTCTTTGATTTGTTGTGTTTCCGGGTCTCTATTCAGAAAATTTCGGCCTGAGCCAAGGAGACCCAGGGTTTCTCCTATTCCATCCTGTAATGTTTTCAGAGTGTCTGCTTTGAGTTCAAGGTCTTTGATCCATTTGGAGTTGATTCTGGTGCAGGGTGATATATAAGGATCTAGCTTTAGTTTTCTACATGTAGTTAACCAGTTTTGCCAGCACCATTTACTGAAGAGGCTGTCTGTCTTCCATTCTATTGTTTTAGCTCCCTTATCGAAGATTAGATGGCTATAGGTCTGTAGGTTCATTTCTGGGTTTTCAATTCTATTCCATTGGTCCTGAGGTCTGTTCTTATGCCAATACCAAGCTGTTTTGATTACTATGGCTTTATAGTAGAGTTTGAAATTTGGTATTGATATTCTTCCAGCAGTGTTCTTTCCGTAGAGGAGCATTTTTGCTAATCGGAGTCTTTTATTGTTCCATATGAATTTTTGGATTGCCTCTTCTATTTCCTTGAAGAATGAGGTTGGAATTTTCATAGGTATCGCGTTGAATTTGTAGATAGCCTTGGGAAGTATTGCCATTTTCACGATGTTAATCTTTCCAATCCAGGAGCATGGGAGGTTTTGCCATTTTTTAAGTTCAGTGTTGATTTCCTTTTTCAAGATTTTAAAGTTTTCATCATAGAGGTCCTTCACTTCTTTAGTTAAGTTAATTCCGAGGTATTTTATTTTTTGTGGGGCTATTACAAATCGAGTTGCTTTCCTAATTTCAGCCACACTTTTCTCATTGTTGGCATACAGAAAAGCCATTGAGTTTTGGGGGTTAATTTTATAACCTGCTACTTTGCCAAAGTTTTGAATCAGCTTGAGTAATTTGGGAGTGGAGTCTATGGGATTCTTTAAATACAAGATCATGTCATCTGCAAAGAGGGAGAGTTTTATTTCTTCTTTCCCTATTTGGATCCCCTTTATGTCTGCATCTTGTCTTATTGCTGTAGCTAGGCATTCTAATACTAGATTGAAGAGAAGTGGAGAGAGTGGGTATCCTCGTCTTGTTCCTGAGTTAAGAGGAAATGGCTTTAGTTTTTCACCATTGAGTATAATGCTGGCTGTAGGTTTGTCATATACAGCCTTTATTGTATTGAGGAATGTTCCATGGATTCCTAATTTTTCCAAAACCTTCATCATAAAGGGGTGTTGGATCTTGTCGAATGCTTTTTCTGTGTCTATTGAGATAACCATGTGGTTCTTATTCTTGCTCCTGTTGATGTGATGAATAATATTAATTGATTTGCGTATATTGAACCAGCTTTGCATCCCTGAAATGAATCCTGTTTGATCGTGGTGTATGATTTTTTGGATGAATTGTTGAAGTCGATTGGCCAAAATTTTGTTGAGAAGTTTTGCATCAATGTTCATCAAAGAAATGGGTCTATAGTTCTCTTTCTTTGATGAGTCCCTGCCTGGTTTTGGGATGAGGGTTATGATGGCTTCATAGAATGTGTTCGGTAGTGAGCTTTCTCTTTCAATTTCATTGAAGAGTTGGAGGAGTATTGGTGTGAGCTCTGCTTTGAAGGCCTTGTAAAATTCTGCTGTAAAACCATCTGGTCCTGGACTTTTCTTAGCTGGGAGGTCTCTTAATGCTGTTTCTATTTCAATGCTTGATATGGGCCTGTTAAGCTGGTTTAACTCATCTTGGTTTAGTTTTGGCATGTCAATATTTGCTAGGAAAAGGTCCATTTCTGTCAAGTTCTCAAACTTATTAGCATAAAGTTTTGAGAAGTATTCCCTTATAATGTTCTGAATCTTGGTTGTTTCCGTGGTGATGTTTCCATTCTCATCTCTGAGTTTATTAATTTGGGGTTGTTCTCTTCTTTTTCTGATAAGATTTGCTAAGGGTCTGTCAATTTTGTTAAGTTTTTCGAAGAACCAACTCTGTTTTGTTGATTCTTTCTATAGTTTTTTTGGATTCTAATTCATTTAATTCTGATTTAATTTTGATTATTTCTTTCCGTCTACTGGATTGGGGTTTATCTTGCTGCTCTTTTTCAAGGAGGTTTAGATGTGTCATTAAATTGCTAGTTTCAGATCTCTCCAATTTGTTGATGTAGGAGCTCAGAACTATAAACTTGCCTCTGAGTACTGCCTTTGCTGTGTCCCAGAAGAGCTGGTAATTTGTGTGTTCATTTTTGTTGAATAGCATGAACATTTGAATTTCCTTTCTAATCTCTTCCATGACCCACTCTTGATTCAGCAGTGTGTTGTTCAGCCTCCATGTGATACTGGACTTTCTTTGGTGGCTTTTGGTGTTGAGTTCTAATTTTATTCCCTTGTGGTCAGAGAGAATGCAAGGTATAACTTCAATGTTTCTGAATTTAGACAAGTTTGCTTTGTGGCCCAAAATTTGGTCTATTTTAGAAAACGTTCCATGTGCTGCTGAGAAAAACGTGTATTCTGATGCTGCTGGGTGAAATGTTCGGTAGATGTCTGTTAAGTCTAGTTGATCTATGCAGCTGTTTAGATCTGCGGTTTCTCTGTTGAGTTTTTGCCGAGTTGATCTATCTAGTGGGGAGAGTGGTGTGTTAAAATCCCCAACAATTAATGTCTTTGGATCAATATGGGATTTGAGGGAAAGTAGTGTTTCTTTGATAAATTTGGGTGCTCCATTGTTTGGCGAATAGATATTTAGAATTGTAATATCCTCCTGAAGGAGAGATCCTTTAATTAGTATGTAGCGACCTTCTTTATCTCTTCTCACGAATTTTAATTTGAAGTCTATTTTATCTGATATTAAGATTGCAACTCCCGCCTGTTTATGGGGGCCGTTTGCTTGGTAGATTTTGTTCCAGCCTTTGACATTGAAAATGTGTTTGTTTTTATGGGCAAGATGTGACTCCTGAAGGCAGCAGATAGAAGGGTCTTGTTTTTTAATCCAACTAGACAGTCTATGTCGCTTAATTGGAGAGTTCAGTCCGTTAACATTAAGAGATAGGACTGAGAGGAATTTGGGAGTTCCTGCCATGTTATCAACCTTCGTGGGGGCTGCGAAAACTGGGTTCTTCCTATGGTTCTTGGATTCTCAGTTTGGGTGCAGTTTCTTGGCCTTTGTTGCGGTCTTGTTGGTTTTCTATGTGTAGGACATCTTTAAGAATCTTTTGTAGGGCTGGTTTGGTGGAGATGTATTGTTTCAATTTTTCTTTGCTATGGAAGGTTTTTATTTGGCCTTCAGTTATGAAGGAGAGTTTAGGGTACAGTATTCTTGGTTGATAGTTGTTTTTTTTTTTTTTTTTTTAATTTAATTTTATTTTATTTGAGAACATACTGTACAGAGGGGTTACAATTACATGGGCAGGATAATGCATACATTTCTTACCAAGCATTGCAGCCTCCTCCTTTGTTTACCCTTCACCTCCCTTCCCAGCCTCCCCCCTCCCTCCAACCCAATCATACCCCCCCCTCCCCCCCCCCCACCGACATTGTAAAGCTGGTTTTGACATGACATTTTGTGATAGTTGTTTGTTTTTAGGGCATGGCATACATCATTCCAGGCTCTTCTTGCTTTGATTGTCTCTGCTGAGAAATCTGAGGTAATTCTAATTGGTTTCCCTTTATAGGTGATTACCCTTTTCTCCTTGACAGCTTTAAGGATCTTTTCCTTGGTCTGAGTTGATCCTGTATGGATTATAATGTGACGGTGGGATGTCCTATTCTGGTCTGGTCTATTTGGGGTTCTAAAAGCTTCTTGTATCTGAATAAGCCTATCTTTTTGTATGTTTGGGAAGTTCTCTGCTAGGATCCTGTTAAACAAATTTCCTAGACCATTAACTTCTGTTTCTAGGTGCTCCTCTACACCCATTATCCTTAGATTAGGCCTTCTGATGGTGTCTTCCAGGTGTTGGATAGATCTATAATACTTCTTGGACTTGTCTTGGATGGTTGTATGTTCTTTCTCTATAATATCTAGGCTGTCTTCAATCCCTGAGATTCGATCTTCTGCATGGTCTAACCTGCTGTCAAGACTCTCTACTTTGTTTTTTATCTCTTTTCCTTCTAATTGGTCAGCTTTGATGGCTTCAAGTTCTTTGTTGAAGCTCTGTTTTAGGTCTTGTATGAATTTCTTTAATTCCTTAATTTGGTGTTCAGCGTTTGTTCTCAAATCACTTAGTTGATTGGTTATGGTTTCTTTGGACTCCCATTCCTTCTGTTGGGTTCCATTCAGCATTCCCTTTGTGGTCTCCCTGACTTCCTTCAGCTCTTTGTTAATGGATTCCATGAATGCCTTTAGTGATCTTTGTGTGTTCTCTACCTGGTCTCTCAATTCCTGAATTACTCTTTGATTAGCTTCCTCCCGTTTGTGGGATTCCTGCAGTTCTCTTTCCTCCCGTTCGTGGGATTCCTGCAGTTCTCTTTGAGTGTTCTCAGCCTGCTCACGCCATTCCTCCCTTTCTCTTTGAGTATTCTCAAGTTGTTCACGCAAATCCTGTATCAGTTTTTGAGTAGCTCCCTCACGCTTATGATATTCTTGTATAAACTTTTGGGATGCCTCCTCTCTCTCCCTATCATGCTCATACAGAGTCCTTTGTAAGTTGTCAAACTTCTCATTTATCATGTTTGCCACCAGTGTTTGTAGAGCTATTTGGGAACTCTCCTCTGGATTGTTCATTATCTGATCTGACCCCTGATTATCAAGATTGGGAATTGAGATACCCGGATTTGCCATTTTTCTTGTGTTTTTCCGGCTTACTCTGCCCATTTGAGATGAAAATAGCACCAGTTTTGTGCTAGAACACTATCTTAAGGCAACCATCAACCAACGTTTGCATTTATACAGTCAATAGTCTACAAATACAATCTAGTTCAACAGATACATCTATTCAACATCAAACAACTATATGTTAATGGGCTTCGAACCGCAGAGAAGAATTTGGAAAACCAGAAATTTTTAGGGTTAGGGAGAGATGTGGGTAAAAATTAGGAATAGATTGGTGTGGGGAGGCACAGGGAGAGTTAACTATGTCCTAATCTCAATGCAGGAAATAGGTTGGGTAGGATGCAAGTAGAGAGGGAGAGAAAAAGAAGAAAGGGAAAGGGAAATGAAAAGAGACCAGAAAAAAAATTAGAAATGTAAAAATCAATATAGTTATGGAGATTGAAAGACCATGTATTTAGTGAGGAATGTGAATATAATGAGAAAACAGGAGGGAGATAGAGGAGATGTGAAAAACTTAAAAAATGCTTAAAATATTATATAGGTATAAAGAGGTAGTACTGCTATTAAGGAATTTAAGTCTCAGAGGTTTTGGATTGAGTAATAAATTTGTGGATTAAGTGTGTACACAATGGGGGATAGGGTCTACTAGTTAACTATGGGTTTATCTGAGGATGTGCAGGACAAGAGTTAAGTCACATACAGAAGAACAAAAGAAAGGAAAAGGTGAAAAGGATAAGAAAGGGAGAAAAAAAAAAGATCAGAAGTTCAGTAGAGCTAGACAAAAAACAAAAAGATAATTAAGAAAGAAAGAAAAAGAGAGAGAAGGCAAGAAAAGAAAGGAAAACGTACATTCACGTATTCCTAAAATAAAAATTATAAGAGGGAAAAAAAAGTTACTGGAAAACAATTATTTTTTCAAAAAAGGCAAAACTTAAAGATTAATAAAAGTTTTAGAAAAGGAAAAAAAAATTATATATATATAAGGTACCAAAAAAAAAAAAAAAAAAAAAAAAGAAGAAAAAAAAGTTCTTTGATTTTTATTTTTTTTTGATTTTTTTGGGAGGGGTGGGAAGAATCCTGTATCTCCCTTTTGTCTGTAACCAGCCTCTTGTTGGAGTCTCTGGTCAGCTTGAGGTCCTGTGGCTTGATTGGTTTCTTGAGTCAGTTTGTTCAAACAGGCAGAAAAATGCTCTGCTTTACCCAAGATTTTGAGATTCCCCCTCCCAGGTTAGTTTAATGGGAGGGTGATCTGCTTTGAGAATCACAAAAGAGGGGTGATGAGGCTAGGTTCTGGTAGAGTTGAGGCCTTTCAACAAACAGTAGCTTTTCCCTGGGGCTATTTTGTGAAAAATTCACAGCACCCACCCTGGAGCCATTCTCAGGGTTTCTGTTTATAAATTGATTGTGGACGCTGCTAGAGGGAGGGGCAGCCTCTGGCTCTGGTTACCCAGTGAGGAAAGCCACTCCAATGGCTGGTGCCTGAGCTGGGTGACTTTTCCCTGGATGGAGCTGAGTCTGGCAGGTCACTTTGCCGTTAAGTTCTTGTGACCTGTTATATGACTCGTTTTATTCCAAGGCCTGAGTTGGAGCTAGCAGCTCCTCCGAGCTTTGTTGGTATCCAAGATGGAGATCACCGGTGCTGCGGGGGGAGGGGTGGCCTTCCCTCCTCTGCTCCCGGAGAAGGAGTGAGGATGTCGGGCTTCTACTCACGCCGAGTCTTGGATCCTGGGTCGTCTCTGGTCTGCAAACTGCAGGATGAAGATGTCCGCTCCTTGTCGGTTCTTGCTGGTGTTGAGTAGAATCCTCTCACCCGCTGCGTCTGGCTCCTTCGTCCCAGACTCTCTGTGTGAGCGCTCAGGTATGGCCGCGGCTGCGGTCGCCGCTGCGACCCTGCCGCCGCCGCCGCGGCTGCTGGCAGGCGCTCAGATGTGTCTCCTTGTCTTGGCTTCCCCTCTCTTGTCTAACTCTCTGTCCTGTGATGGCACACTTGGTGTGATTCTCTGGCTTAGGACTGTTCACTGGAACTCTAAACCTGCTTTCTATGCGAGAGCTTGTTCAGATTCCAGCTTCTCCTCCGCCATCTTCCCGGAACTCCCATTTTTCATACTGTGTAAAGGAACGTCATAACTCGAATGCACACGTGAGTATGTGAATGTATATATTTATTTATATACCAATTCTTCTTCTACACTTAGTGTGCTTTTTGTCCCTTTCTTTCACCTTCACCTGTCTCCCTTCACATATTTTCCATTTTGGCATTCATGTTAAATTATATTATTATTATTATTATCATCATCATCAATGCCATCATCACCATCACCACCATCATCATTACCATCATTTAAGTCTGGGTTCCACAAGTGAGTAGGACCGAATACTATTTTGTTTTTGCATCCTGACCTATGTCACTCAATATGATGATCTAGTTCCTTTCATTTTCTTGCGATTTACATGATTTCATTGTTCATCTCCCTCTGTCCTTACCAGTGAGCCAGAGCATTAGCAGCCCAGGAGCTTACTAAAAGAATTCTCTTTTAAGAGTCCTGATAGGACAAGACAAGGGCAAGCTGAGTCTTCATCTCAGACTCAAAAGGGAAAGTCCTCCTTAGGGAGCACTATGCAAATTAGCAGGTGGGTGCAGCAGTGTAAAGGGAGCACAAGGCGGGCAAAGGCCTCTTGTGTGACAAACTGCAAATTATATCCACCTGGATACCATATTTCAGAGGCTCAGAATGACAGATCTGTGTTTTTAATAAGACACAAGAAGCATTATCTGGTTGGTGCTCCTGAGGCTGATGGAAGACAGACAGACAACATTGAGAGGGTTGTCAATACTCTTGTCCATTGCCATTAAATCTGGATGTCACCCCAGACTGTAAATGTGATGCCCAATAAATCAAGAGTTTAGGAGCATCACCTCGTTTCTGGTGATGCCACTGTGAATCACGACCAATCCCTGATTGGATCTGGAAGTGATGGAGACTGTCTCCTACAGATGCACACAGAGAGGATGGACACTGGGAAATGGGGATGTCACTCTAGCACCTGATATTGAAAACAGACACCAAATATCCACAGAATTAATTATGTTCTGGGAGTTTCCATGAGGAGTGAGGCATCACTGTTAACCTTGGGCTCAATAAATTCCTAGTACTATCCTTCTGTATCTTTGGGTCAAAGCAGCAGGATCCTCTGAGCTGAACAGGGGCTCTTACTCATACTGTGTGCTGACTGGGACTGACTGCTACACAGGGTGTGAGCAGACCATGAAGAAGGGTTCAGGCACTTGGCTGTGCATGGACACATGCAAATCCTCAGGAGCTAGGCAAGGCTGCAGGACATGGGCATGATCCCTGAGATTTCTGGCTTGAGGTCCATGATCTAGGCATTCTAATACTAGGATGAGGAGGAGTGGAGAGAGTGGGCATCCTCTTCTCATTCTTGAATTTAGAGGAAATGGCTTTAATTTTTCACCATTTAGTAAAATGCTGGCTGTACATTTGTCATATACAGCCTTTATTGTATTGCGGAATGTTCTGTAGATTCCTAGTTTTTCCAGAGCTTTCATCATAAAGGGGTGTTGGATCTTGTCAAATGCTTTCTCTGCATCTATTGAGATAATTGTGTGGTTCTTATCCTTACTCATGTTGAATTTTATAACTTGATTTGCATATATTGAACCATCTTTGCATCCCTGAAATGATTCCTGTTTGATTGTGGTGTATAATTTTTTTGATGAGTTGTTGAAGTCCTTAGGCCAAGATTTTGTTGAGAAGTTTTGCGTCAATATTCATCAAAGAAATGGGTTTACAGTTCTCTTTCTTTGATGAATCCCTGCCTGGTTTGTATGAGGGTTATGCTGGCTTCATATAAAAGAGTGTGCTAGTGAATTTTTGCTTTCAGTATCATTGAAGAGAATGTTGAGATTCCACCCCACCCCAGTTAGAATAGATATAATCTAGAAATCCAGTAACAACAAATGCTGGAGGGGATGTGAACAGAAGGGAACCCTACTGTTGTTAGGAGTGTAAACTTGTTCAACCACTTTGGAAAGCAGTATGGAGGTTCCTCAAAAGACTTCACCTAGAGCTCCCCTATGACACAGCAATCCCACTTTTGAGGATTTACACAAACAAGATCATACCAAAGCTACCACAACAACCATGTTTATCACAGCATTATTTACTATAGCTAGGATATGGAACCAATCCCTATGCCCTTCAGTAGATGAATGAATCAAGAAAATGTGGTACATATATACAATGAAATTCTATGCCTCCATCAGAAAGAATGACATTGCCCCATTTCCTAGGAAATTGAAAGGCTTGGAAAAAATTATATTAAGTGAAGTAAGCCAGGCCTAAAGAAACATAGGTCCCATGGCATGTAGAGGGCTTAAGTGGTAAAGGAAAATCTATCACTATTCATGCATGCCATGGTGCAGATGGGGAGAACCAGTGTTTCCCTGTGAGCTAGTTTTTTTTTTCTTTTTTAATTGTAAAAATATCATACAGAGGGGTTACAATTACATGGTCAAGGTAATGAGTACATTTCTTATCAAGCATTGTTACCTCCTGCTTTGTTTCCCCTACGATCCCTTCCCATCTCCTCCACCACCCAAGTCACCACTCCCCAACCCCACCCTACGTCCGAGTTGTAAAGTTCGTTTTTCAACATAACGTCTTTTAAATCTCATTGTTGCAATGGGTTTATCTGTATCCATATTTAAACAAATTGTTTTATCCTTTCCCCTCCACAAGTTATAATACCATCAAATACAGTGAAAACAGGGGTTATACCATGGCGGAGGGACATACAAACCAACAAAGAAATAATCTTTTTTTTTTCTTGGTCCAATCAAGGGGCCTGAACTCTGGGCCTGGGCACTGTCCCTCAGCTCTTCAGCTCAAGGCTAGCACTCTACCACTTGAGCAACAGTGCCACTTCCAGCTTTTTTTTCTACTTATGTGGTGCTGAGGAATCGAACCCAGCACCTCATGCATGCAAAGCAAGCACTCTACCACTAAGCCACCGTCTCAGCCTCAAAGAAATAATCTTATAAATATGTTAGAAACAATAGCAAGAAAGAAAAAAAAATATTTGAGTCCTTATTGTGGGGTTCATTTCACCTAACATAAACTTATCTGACCATTTTTGCTTGTCTCAGACATATACTAGTTATTGCAAATAAGAGAAAACTTGGGACCTATGTTTCTTTGGGCATGGCTTACTTCACTTAATATATTTTTTTTCCAAATATTTCCATTTCCTAAAAAATGGGCGATGCCATTCTTTCTCATGGAGGCATAGAATTCCATTGTGTATATATATCTCATTTTCTTGATCCATTCATCTACTGAGGGGCATCTGGGTTGGTTCTATATCTTAGCTACGGTAAATAATGCTGCAATAAACATAGTTGTGCTGGTAGCTTTAGTATGGTCTTGCTTCTGATCATTTGGGTAAATGCCCAAAAGCGGGATTGCTGGGTCATAGGGGAGCTCTATGTGGAGTCTTTGAGGAACCTCCATACTTCTTTCCAAAGTGGTTAAACAAGTTTACACTCCCACCACCAATGCAGTAGGGTTCCCTTTTGTCCACATCTCCTCCAACATGTTATTAGAGATTTTGGTTATAGCCATTCTAACTGTGGTGAGGTGGAACCTCAATGTTGTTTTGATTTGCATTTCTTTTATGTCTATTGGCCATTGAGTCCTGACAATTTACAAGGTTGCTAGTATTGACTTCTTGAAACCAATGTGCTGGGAAAGTATTATAATTAGAAGAAAAGCAGGCTGATACTCTCAGTGTGAATTCATCACTGTTAGTTACAGATGTCAAGTGCACTCAGTGCCAATGGACTTATCATGAGATGTGGATTTGTTCACAAACTATTGAGAAGTCTTTTTTTTTCTATTTTTCCCTTTTTTATTGTGAAAATACCATTCATAGGGGTTACAATTACATGAGCAAGGTAATGAGTACATTTCTTATCAAGCATTGTTGCCTCCTCCTTTTTTTCCCCTTCCCATCCCTGCAAAGGGTCAAAACTGTTTTAAGATTAAAGTTGTACATGGAGCCTGTAGGGGGACACCTTGCCTCCTGCAGAGAAGAGCTGTCACTTCCTTCCTGCTCCAAGAATATGGCACCCAGATACCAGTGTTCTGAATCCACCTCCTAGCCTGCAGCTCTCCCGCCTTAATCACACCTACATTTGATCATCCTGAGGCTAAATAGATAAGTTCAGGATGTTGTTTTACACCATCTGCTTAGAAACATAGTTTCCCTCACTTATAAACCCTCTTTAAAGAAATCTACCTCACCATATTGTTATCTAACAAATTGGCAAAGTTTCCACTATAAATAATAGCCATCCCTCTCAACCCAGAGACTGTGATGCCAAATGCTCTTCAGTACAGCATCCATCTTATATCATTGGTCAAAGTTAGTTAGAACATGTTATAAAGATGTGTACTTAGCTTTTAATTGCTGTGACAAGACCTTAATAAAAGCAACTTGACGGGAAGAATTCTTTATTTCAATCTTAGATTAGAAATTTTGCTCTGCCATGTGGGCAGAGTACAGTGGAGCTCGCATCATGTCACCCAAGAAGCACAGTGAATGTTCTCCTTCCTCCTCCTGGCTCTTTTATTGCACAAGAGACTGCATCCTATTGAAAGGAACTGTGGACTATGAGGTGGATCTTCCTCTCACAGTCAATTCTCTCTAGAGAGTTTCTCACAGACAGGTTCAGAAATACACTTTCTTAATCTGCAAGCAATCCTACCCATTTGACAATGCAGAACTACTATAAAAGGTTCCCAAAGTATTTCTGTTTTCTTGAAACTTTCATGAGACTAGTAAGTGTAGAAATAAGATTATTTAGCAATATGTAGTTTAGCAATATATATGTTTCCTCAGAAGTCTCCATGCTCTACATTCTTGCATTTCTGTCTTTAGGACAGACTCTGGAGAAATTAAGCTACATTTCATCAGATGCCTCATAATTTGTGTTTGTGTATGTGTGTTTGTGTGTGTATCTGCACATGATGCATCTTTCTCTTGATATTTATAAATACACACACATATACATGTATGTATGTAGCAGTAAATAAATCTATATGCATGTTTTAAAACCTATAGCCCATAGGGATATATGCCACTCATTTTTTAACTGTGAACTTAATGATATTTGAAAAGTCTTTATTGTACATATAAAGTCACATTTTATGGCTCCATTTATATATTACCACACATTACTGTATATTACATTATATAATTCTGTAATATTGATAATAGTACTAACTATTCCTTGGCTGTTACCATAAATGAACTAAAATGTATTCTATTCATTCATATATTTTGTAGATTTTTTTATTTCTCCTGTTTCCGATTGTTTTGTAAATATCTATAGTGAACCAATTGGTTTTTAACAAAAATAGTGTGCAATGAACCACTCAAAAACTTTTTGGCATACAACATAAGTACTTATATTCATCAGCAATTCATACTTTTTTTGGTCACTCATGGAGCTTGAACTCAGGGCTAGCACTCTCCACTTTGAGGCACATGTCCATTTCTGGTTTTCCAGTGACAATTGGAGATAAGAGTCTCATGGACTTTCCAGCTGACATCCTCAGATGTCAGCCTTCTGAGTAGTTAGGATTCACAGGAATGAGCCACCTGCTCAAAACTATTCACACTCTTAATGGCTGTTGATCTGACTGGAGCTCTTGTATTGCAGATCACTCATTTTGCCTCTGACATGGATTTTGTTTGATCTTCCTCAGTGGCCAAAGAGTCACTTCTAGAGTTCATAAGCAACATCTAGAGATCAAGGTACATAGAGAAATTCAGGTCACAAAATGCCCAACACAGAAACACATTTGTAAAGGGCTTGTAGTCCAAAGCCTTGAGCTTGCTAAGCAATTCTGTTTTATTTTTATTTCATTTTATTTTAAAGATGCTATACAGAGGGGTTGCACTTTCATGAGTAAGGCGATGAGTACATTACTTGTCCATCATTGTTACCCATTCCCTTGTTGTTGTCCCACCATCCCTTCCTCCCCAACCACCCACACTCCATGAGCCATAAACCTAGCCTTTTCTGTTTTAGTTTTGTCTATCAGATAGAGGTAAGACCATGTTCCATCTATCTGTACCTCCCTTATAGCCATTAGTATAAAATAGTAGCACAATGCCTAGATTTCATGCAGAGAGCTTTGTGATAATGATTTGCCAATATAGCCTCAACTTCAATCCACTTATTTCCTTCTGTGACCTTTGGGGATTATAGGCAAAATGTTTAGTAATTGTTTAGTCTTTATATATCCTCAAGTTTCTAAAACCATTATTATTTTGAGGCCTGAGATCATGGTATTGATAAGTAGTTGTGTATATCTAAATAATTATTTCCAACTTAAGATCTTCTTAGCCAAAATAGGCATGTGCTAAAGCCTAGTTTCTGAAATTTTGCATGGATCCTTGTTACCTGATTAAAGTACAGATTGCTAGTCAGAATATTTAGGTGAGTTCCTAATATTTGTGTCTGAACCCAAGTACTGACAAGAACAACCTAACAGAAGAAAGATTCATTTGGGCTCATTTTGTCAGAGATTTCAGTTTACAATCCTTAGCTTCCTTGGCCTATGAAGAGGCAGAACTTCATGATGTGGGACCATCTACTACAGGCTATTCAACTCATGGCAAACACGAATCCAAAATTATATAGGAAGAAGTGAGGGCAAGATTTAGGCCTAAGGACAGTCCCACAATTGTATTTCCTCCAACTAGGAGCTTTTACATCCTACCAGTAACACCACCCCATTGTTAACCCATCAAGTGATGAGTAAGCACAGAATCCAGGAGTGTGAAGTAAGCAGAGAGGACAGAGCTAACTGAGAGAGCCCAGTTCTTTGCTACTTTTCCACAGACTGCTGATCAATATGAATGAGAGAAACCATGCGTTTGGCTGAAGAAAGAAAAGCTGATTGGCTGAGGGAAAATTCCCCTGTCTGCTCTTTTGTACCAGCTTGTGCATATGAGCATATAAAATGATTCTTATCAAAGTGAGCTCCAAGACATGTGCTGTTTCCAGTTCTCTCTCTTTTTTCTTTTTTTATTGTGAAAATACCATACAGAGAGAGGGGTTACAATTACATGAGCAAGGTAATGAGTACATTTCTTATTGCCACCTCCTTTGTTTCCCCTTACCATCCCTGCCCTCCCATCTCCACCCTCCTGCCCCCAGCACACCCCCTCACCCCGCCAAAGTTGTAAAGTTCATTTTTTGACATAACATCTTGAACATCTCATTGTTGCGATGAGTCCACCTGTATCCCTATTTAAACAATTTGTTTTTTCCCTTCCCCTCCACAAATTATACCAACATTAATTACAGTGAAAACAAGGGTTATACCATAGGGGAGGAACATACAAAGCAACCCAGACAATCTTCTCTAGTGCCCCCAAGTCCAGCAATGTTTAAGGCAGCTCAAATAGCGAGAAGGAAGTTTTTAGTTCAGGGCTGTATCACTGTGGGAGGACATGTGTATGTTGAAAGCAGCAATAAACTCCAACATTTTCTGCCTCCACCCTGTTTTCATGTGAAATCTTTGCCTGACCTTCCCCCCCACCTCACTGGCCAAATCTCCGGAACCTCAGAAAATAGATCAGGAGTTGTAGAGACTGGCCTGGTTTCTGCAGGAACTAATCCAAATAAGTTTTTCTATTGCTATGCAAGAGGCTCTGACTCGACCTGCAGGAGATGGATGCTGGCTCTCCCAGAGTGCCAGGCAGGGAAAGTGGAGTCTGGGTCAGCACAACATCTCCACTGGATCCTGAAATTAGGATAAGACAGAAGTGCAAGGTTATGTACAAACATAGAAAAGCATGCTTTTTATTTGTATTTTGATATATTACCTATTGTTTATATTTCATGGTTTGGCTTACAATATATTTCATATTAGAAATAAAGGTATTTTTTAAATATAAATGAGTATCCAGGAGTCAACTACATTATTCTAACCAAGAAGAATCTTCACAAAAGCGTAAGTTTTAGATCCTTCTGAAATATTTCTCTATTTCCCAGAACTAAATCTCAATTGCCCCACCATAGATAACAAGAACTGAACATCTAACACTTGCATAGGTCGAAACTGAGCCCTGAGAACACACCCTTCAACCCACTCTCATCCCTCATCTCCCCTTGCTCTTACCAGGGATCCACAGCATTTACAGCCACAGGAGCTGAGAGAAGGACTTCAGTTTAGGAGTGAGATGAGGAGTCTTGACAGGTCAAGGCAAGTTCAGAGCTAAGTTTTTATTTCAGACTTAGAAAGGAAGGCTGTCCTTTGGGAGCAATATGCAAATAGCCAGATGGATAGGGTAAGACCTGCTCTTCTGAGAAAAGTGACATCGCTTGGTAATAACCAATAAAAACCCATGATGCTTGCAGCACCGGGAAGAAGGACCCACGGTGGAAGTATGGTTTTGAAGAGACATATGCACCTACCACCCTAATTCAGCATCAGAGACCCAGTGATAGTTAAGTTTATGTCTAGCATAGTCTCTAGGAAAGGAATAGATTTGAGGCTGATCTCCCCTGAACCTAATTCAGCTAGTCCAGAAAAAGACAGTGTCACCACCAGCAGCACTAATCCTCAAGGGAGCTGACCAATCAGTGCACAGAGTTGAGCTACCTGAAGATGCATCTGATACCATAGTTCACATCTGTTCAGGGATGTTTACTATGAGTGTTAGAAACTCTTGATTCCTGGGAACTTCCTATTCAGACTTAGGATAAAGAATTGACAGGGAGGACAAAATTTTCTCTTACAGGTATTATCCTCATGGCCTTTATAATGGAAAAGGAAAATGATAGAAATGTTTATACATGAAAGTGTGAATATATGTTCAATGTAACAATTTTTGTATCCACTAATATCCTGTCATTCTTCCACACTATATTTCTATAGCAAATTAATCTAATAATTCTTTAAAATTTTCTCTTTGGAGTAATGGAAATGTGAAATTGATGAAGATGTACTGCACTCACATACTGACATGTTGACTTGAAATGCCCTAGTGTAAATACTTGTATATAATTATATACATATACACATGATGAGTGTGTGTATATATATACATATATATATAATTGTGCTTATTTTAAACTAACATATAATCTATTTTTAAATTTATTTAATTTATTTTTTATTGTGAGAATACCATACAAAGGAGTTACAATTACATGGGAAAGATGATGAGTACATTTCTTATCAAGTATTGTTGTCTCCTCATTCTTTCCCCTTCCCATCCCTTCCCATACTCCTCCCCTCCCCTCACCCCATCCTCCCCCCACTCCCCACCAAGGTTGTTAAGTTCGTTTTTCGACATAACGACTTGCACATCTCATTGTTGCTAACATACAATCTTTAAAGGTCTTCAGTCTCAATCCAAAACAACCTGTTTCTGCTTATTTGTCTCAGAGATTTCAGTCTCCAGTTCCTGTCTCCAAAGATTCTGGACTTGTTGTAAGGGAGAACATCACCTGGCAATTAGGAGCAAATAGAGAAGAAGGCTTGTGCTGATGCCACAATGTACCCAATTTAGCCCTGCAAAGAGGTGCCTTGTGGGAAATTATTAGACCATTGGCTGTCCATTCCTTGAGAGTATTAAAACTGTTCTCATGAAATGAGTCACATTATATTCACTTGTTATAAAGTGAAGACAGCCATGTGCTTGCCCATCTCAACTTGCATCTGGTTTTCTATTTATGAATATTATTGTGACATAGACAGAACTGGCCTTGCCTGAGTACAAAACTCTTCTTCATTCAGAGCTTAGGTCAATTCCTCTGTTATAATAAAGGACTGGTGCAGGGCTCTGTGTGTGTGTGTGTGTGTGTGTGTGTGTGTGTGTGTGTGTGCATTTATCTGCATGTGTAAGAGAGAGACACAAAGACAGAGACAGAGAAAGACAGAGACTGAGATAGAGAAACAAAGAAATTCTGAGAACTATGGTTTAAATGAAAATGCTTTTAAATGTGTTGAGGAGTAAAAATCATATCTGTAGTACTGTTATACTAATCTGAATACAATTCCTAAACCTAACATGGATCATTGTTAACTTGCTGGCATATATTCAGTAGATCTGAGGTGATTTTGTCATTTTGAATTTGTAGCATGTTCTCAGGGATTCTGCTGATGATTCTGATTTCTGGACAAATGCTGAGTAGAAAAGAAAATAATATTGCATCTATATTTAGTTGTGTTGCTTCCTACGTGTCAAGAAGGAGTTTTGTTGGAGAAGTGTTCCTTATATATGCTATAAATACTTCATTTTACATTGACTGAGTTTGACTGAAACTCTTGCTATGCAAAGTGCCTTCCTGTATATATTCAGTGAGTTGGACCACGACTTCACTGGGTCATCAGCTGTGAACTCCTCTCATCACAGTCTCTTCTGGAAGTACATTTCCCAACACTGATGAGATCACTTCTAATCTCGATTAGAAGCCTTAAAAGATTCAATCTTATTCAAATATAACCTTCAAAGAAACAGAAAGACAGAGAGGAGAGTGAAGAAATTTAGAGCTTCAGTCTGCGCAAGCTGGGGAGGCTGGGCGTCAGTGTGTAACTATTGAACCCGATGGTACTACGAGCCGGGCTCTGTAGGCATTCGCTTCTGCCAGGAATGTAACAACATGCTGTACCCCAAGGAAGAAAAGCAGAACCGCATCCTGCTGTGTGCGTGCCGGAACTGTGACTACCAGCAGGAAGCAGACAACAGCTACATCTAATGTCCACAAAATCAAGCACGAAGTGCACTAGCTGACCCAGATCATCGCTGACGTGTCCCAGGACCCCACTTTGCAGTGGACCGAAGACCACCCATGCCAGAAGTGTGGCCACAAGGAGGCAGTGTTCTTCCAGTCACACAGTGTCCGGGCTGAGGATGCCATGCGCTTGTACTACGTGTGCACTGCGGCCACCGCTGGACTGAATGAGCATCCCTAACTCCCCCTGTAATAAATGCCAGGTTCTGTGCCCATGAAAAGAAGAAATTTAGAACTTCATACACATTTCTTATTTTCAGTTGTACTTTTATTATCTCTCTGTAGTTGTGCAAAAAAAACTGTTACCATTAAACATGTCAGTTTATAAATACAATTCATCTTGAATAATGTCACTCTTTTATCTTTCTACTCTGCCCTACTCTATCCAACCCCTCTCCCTCCAGAAACATTTCCATGTATAAAATACATATTAGATTATTAAATATGAATTTATGGCTCTATATATGTATGGTACATGGAAGACCCTTTTCATATTACCCTTGGAAATACTGAAGTTATATGGGTCACTATTTTATATGTACTTGTTATACAGTCTCATAAGTGTTCTAAATGTATTTTATTTATTCGCATTTTTCATACTTTTTTCTATGTGTGTATTTATTTAACTGGGCCACAAGCCAAGGGTGCTTTGACCATCTAAACTCTGAATAAACAATAGAAAAAAATGTCCAATCATTCTAAAACAAGGTACAAATTTATATTATTTCTCCTTTGTATTTCCTCAAGTTACTATAAAATCATTGTTTTATTCTTCCTTTATCATGTGAACTGCAGGATAGACAAAACTGGTACTAAATAAAACAAGGTGAAGGAAGCTGGGTGCTGTGTAGGTGTGAAAGCCACTTGGTAAACTTAGGGGACACATTAATAGATTGACAAAGAGAGGTCACAAAAGCATTGACACAAGTAGGGTTGAAAGAAGCCAGATTCTAAGGATAACCCCTGAAATTTTCATGATGTATCTGCTCCAGGGCTGGCTTCAGCAAATGTGGCCATGTGGCTTGTGAATTTCCAGTCCACACAGACTCAGGCACCAGAATCCATGATAGAATTTGGAATAATGATCTCAAACCAGAGCTATGGGCAGGCTTACACTTCATGGGTTGTGAGTTTCTGCCTGACAGATGAGGCTGCGGACTCATGGGAAGGAGGATACTGGAAGACTTTCCTATGGATCTTCCTGGGAGAAGGAAGTGCAGTTCAGAAGGAAAGTGTTTATGGTCTGGGCCATGAACCTGAATGAGGTCTGGCACAAGTTTCTATATCATCAGAAGAAAAGCTACATAAACTTTCGAGAGGAAATAAATTGAAAAAGGATAAAGATAACAGGAACTATGCTAAACATGGTGGGGAGCTGAATAGTCATCCATTGCTGAATGGAATTTAAAATGCTACAGCAATGTTAAAATGACCTTGAAATCGGGTAACAAGTTTGACAAAAAGTGTAATTATTACCTTGTTTATGTAACTATAACCCCTCTGTACATCATCATGACAATAAAAAATATGAAATTGGACAGTGCTTTCTAAACTTGAAAGCTCTATTAAAATACATTTCCAAAAAAAATGGTGGGGCATTTATCCCAGAGTAATGCATTTAATTTTCACATAGAAACTTTTAAAGAAATAGTCTTAGAATCCTTATCAGTAGTAAAACTAAGAATCTTCCCAACTATTAACTGATAAAAAAATAAAAGAATATGTGTTTCTTCAACCAAGGCATTCTATTCAATATAAACAGGAGCTAAACTATCATATACATTGTCTGGATGAACCATAAGAAAGCTATACTGAATAATACAGCCAATCTTAAAACAGGACTTTTTTATATTTTCTTTTTATGAAGTGTTGGCCAGGGCTGATTGGAAAAAGGGAATTCTGTGGCTAATGGACAGCCCCAGGAGTCTGTGGCATTGGTAGGGAACAGTTCCTCCATGATGGTGTTGACAACAGAGAAACCCAAATATGGGGTACCTATATATTCTCAACATTCACACTTACATGTGGGCTGCTCATGTGATAAGCAAACCCAATGCACACACATCTGCACATGAACAAACACCAAAGTGTGCAAGTGACTACTGTAGTATCTATATGGATTGAACCAATGTCTATTTCCTGGTTTAAATAATGCAGCACAGTTATACAAAGATGTTGGTACTGGGATAGTCTGGGGGATGGATGCAAAAAACCTCCTAGTAATTTTCTTCACAACTTTATGGACATTTATAATTATTTGAAAATAAATAAAAAGAACATATAATAGTTTTCTTTTTCCAAAGCTTGTAATTTCTCAGTGGGGAAAAAAATCAAAAAACAATGAAACAAGGAACTTTCTTTTTTTAATTTTTATTTATTTTTTATTGTGAAAATACTGTAAAGAATGGTTACAATTAGATGGGCAAGATAATGAGTACATTTCTTATCAAGCATTGTAGCCTCCTCCTTTGTGGCTCAGTGGTAGAGCACTTGCCTTGCATGCCTGAGGCCCTGGGTTCGATTCCTCAGCACCACATAAGCAAAAAGAAAAAAGAAACAAGAAACTTTCTAACTCCTTCATTCTAGTGGCAGAAATGTCTGAATACTTTACATGGAAGTAGACTGCTGAATGCCCATAAGTAAGAGATATCTGACACTCTGTATTTGTGCCCATAGAACTACAGTAGGCACAACACAGTAAAGCTTATATTTAAGTATTATATTATGTATTATATATTATATGTTCTTTGTGTACACGTTGATAATAAAAAGCATGACAGGAAGTAGGTATAGTCTAGATCCATAGTATAACTAAGCCTACATGGAAGAATCCAGCAGGGGAAATCTTCATTGGATGTGTGTGTCTGTGGATTTTTGCAGGTTTTTGTACCACTAAATCTCTGTCATGTTTAGAAAATTTATATATTAGATATCTAATATCTAAACATGTTGATGAATTATTAAATAAATATCACTAAATGCATGTTGTTCAGAATTGTAAACTAAAATACCAAAAGAAACATTTTAAAAATAGAATTAAAAAAAAGATAGAATCCTGTGCCTGAACTGAGCTCCAAAAAGCCAATGAAAATAATTGTTCCCATCACAGCTTTTTTCTATATAAGATCCATAGCTAAAACAGCATAACCAAGAGCAGATTAATTGTGCTATATTTATATAATAGACACTACATGGCAATGACATTCAACATCTGGAAGTCGGCTCTAACCTTGTTCCATCTCTTGAATGGTGAACACATGGAGACTCATCTGCAACTCATTTGTGAAGTGCAAGAGGTGTGGGGAATTTCTGTGTCTCAAGACAACCAAATAATCATAAAATCAAAAATGTTACCAAAGGAGTAATAAAAATTGATCATAGAAAGTTGCGTCTTCGTTTCTGTTAGGAATTCTATAGCTACTAAATGATGTCACTATTTCTACATATAAACAATTCAGAATTAAGAAATAATTAGCAAGGATAATAGTATAGGATTTTGCCTTTGTCATATGCTTAGAGACTCCACATGTGGATTGAGAAATCCCTTTTAGTGCTCAGTAAAATTGTTAGAGATTTGTCTGAACTAGCATATCATTATAAAATTTAGGAAAAATTTTCCATTAAGCAATGATGCAGTGTACATAGCAGAAGTTTGAAAATCAAAGATGAAAACATTCAACTCAAATGTGACTTTTCCACTTGAAATCTGGAAATTGGAGAAACAATGTATTTTGAGGAAAATTTCTTTTCAATTCATAATTGCATACTATCAAAATATCATCTTAATGAGAAGTGAACAACAGATTTTACAATTTCAAGTGATCTCTTAACTTCCTGTTTTTACAGTATTGATCCCTCTATGAAGAGCAGCTGTGTCTAATGAAACACAATATTCAGGAACGAGTGAGGCATGGTGCTTTTTTATTGTGAAAATACTACACAGAGGGGTGTTTTTGTAGTCACAATTAGATATAAACTAGTTATGTGATTGGGTTCTATGTGACCCCAGAAGCATTTTCCCATACTCCTGTCAGGATGAAATGCACAGCAAATCTTGCTGTGTAGACTTAAATAAAATTGAATGAGACGAAGTATGTATGTTTGGTACACACATCCAGAGAGAGACTTTCCCTGATGGATTCTTCCATGTAGTTAGTTATATGATGGACCTAGATTACACCTACTTCCTGTGATTCTTTTAATTATACAACTTGTAGACAAAGAATATACACATATAATTTAATACCTAAATATAAACTTTATGTTGTGCCTACTGTAGTTCTATGGTTATCTCTTATGATGAACCTTCTACTTCCTCCAAACAAGCAACCTGGCCCTGTGAATGGAACTAGACTTAGGATAACCCTAAAACCCCACACTAGTTCAGATCTATTTCAGAACAATGACACAAATGTAAGACAAAAATCAGCATCACATGACCTGGGTTATTACCCTGAGTTCAGAGACACAGAGAGGAAGAGAGTGAGGGCAGAGATGAAAAGTGCTGCCAGGAATCTAAGAACACCAGAAAGTCAAAAGAGAACTGATGGATCAAAAAGGACTCTATGTAAAGGACAGTGTCTTGGTTCAAGTTCCCATCCTCTATTTCAATTAGGCCCACAGAGTGTAACAACAATAATCAGAGTTTCATGCCAAACAGTCCCATGTTGATAATCCAGTAAGTATAAATTGCCACTTTGATATCTTCCTTTGTTCACCAGAAATTAGATCTCTGGCATAGCTCTCCTTCAGACATTCTGAGAGAAAGGACAATTCAAGAATCAACTTTGTTTCATCATTTTGTTGTTCCCCTTCCCTTCCCTAATTCAGATAAATGTATATATAGTACACAGGGCACCAAAATAAAATACAGTGACAACAGGGGATAAACCGTAAGGGAAAACCAGAAAAAAAAAGAAAAAAGAGATAATGCAAGAGCAATACTCACAAAACAATATGTTGGAAATGAACCTTACATCTTGGTGGGACATAATGAGGAAGGGAAAGTGGGAGGAAAATGGGAAAGAGAGTAACAATGTTCGACAAGAAATGTACTTACTAATTTACATATGTAACTGTATCCCCATTGTACATTATCTTGACAATAAAATAGAATTTAAAAATATCAACTGTCCTTGGAGGGACAGGAGAGAATGATATTATTTTACTCAAATCTGACGTGTTGAATGATAATTTCTTATCTTATTTCTTAAAGATAATAAAGATATAATTAAAACAGAATCATCTTTTTCAATCTTTATTACCCTCATGACCACAAAAGTTTTAAACTAAAAATTCAAAGCTTAAATTTTATAGGCTCTGTGGCTCTCTTCCTCAAATCTATCCTCTTGACCATCATTCCATGACAGGTCATCCATTCCCCAGATCCACAGGGGTCCAACCCTGCTGCTTTGAGGAAGGTGGATGGATTCTGAATATGTGAACAGACAGTCCACACAAGAGTTGTTTTGTGATTTGTGTGGAGCAATGTGAGATGAAGGGTGGAAGTGATCTGCTGACTATCGGTTGAAGATCAGGACTTACTATTGCTAAATCAAGCAGAAGAATTGAAGGAGCCTAACTTCAAAACTGAGCTCCCACACAATTAAATTTGTGCCTAAAAAGTCTGAATATTGTTTATTTACATTCATGTCTGGATGAACTAAAACACAAGACACATGAGTAGAAAAAACATTTACATAACATTGTCTTTTAAAACAGGCTTGTAATCCTAGCTACTCAGGAGGCTTAAATCTGAGGATCACAGTTCAAAGCCAGCTGGGGCAGAAAAGTCCATGAGAATCTTATCTCCAATTAACCACAAGAAAACCAGAAGTGGCACTGTGGCTCAAGTGGTGAGCGCTAGCCATGACATGAAAATGTCAGGGACAGTGTCTAGTGTCCAGAGTTCAAGCCCCATGAAATACATATATATGTATATATGTACATATATATGTATATATATGTATAAATACATATATATGTATTTATACATATATATATATACATACAACATGCATAAAGAATCATATAGTCTGCAGCATGATGGATAGAAGTAGAGAACACCTTGTTAACAAAAATAGTAAAGACAAAGAGCATTGTCTATACTCCTTCTCACTCAAGCAAAATTTTAAAAAA
This sequence comes from Dipodomys spectabilis, assembly GCF_019054845.1. NCBI lineage: Eukaryota > Metazoa > Chordata > Mammalia > Rodentia > Heteromyidae > Dipodomys > Dipodomys spectabilis. Next base: position 14,294,690 of record NW_024870864.1, on the reverse strand, counting down.
TAAAATGCAATAGTGATACTATGGGGCTGACAAGGGCACAGGATCAGAGCGCAGGAGGTTGAACACAGAAGAAAGATGGAAGACTATGATCAATGCACATAATACACATATACTGAGAAACCCAGAATCCCATTAATGATTACAGATATGTACATTAATAAAAAAAATAGGCTATCAGAAAATAAGGGAATAAAATCTGAAGCAATGAATCCATTCTTTGTATTAAAGGCAATTCCTGCTTAAATACCGTTATTTATTTTATTATTGCATAAATATCAACTGATACAATTCAGACTCTCCTAGTATTAACTGGCCTTTTCTGACAACATTCTGAGCAGGTGGAGGCAGCAGGAGGAGCAGCTGGGGCAGCCCAGACTCACACTTCAGCTTCCCTGGGGGGTTTTTGTTATGGCTTGTATCACTGTGGGAGGGAAACTGCTATGCTGTTGACAGTAATAAGTGGCAACATCTTCAGGCTCCAAGCCACTGATCCTGAGAGTGAACTCTGTCCCAGATTGACTCCCATTGAACCTTGATGGAATTCCGGACTCCAAAATATCTGCACCGTAGATCAAGGGTTTAGGAGCTTTCCCTGGTTGCTGCTGGTACCAGGCTAAATAATACTCAATGTCCTCACTGGCCCTGCAAGTGATGGTGGCAGTGTCTCCTAGAGACACAGACAGTGAAGATGGAGACTGGGTCATCTGGATATCACACTTGGCACCTGGAAGCAGAAACATGAAAACAAATATCCACACTAATTATCAAGTTATAAGAAGGCATCCCTGAAGAGTAAACATCCTGGATCACACTGAGCTGTGTTAATCCCTAGCATTGTCCTACTTTACCTGCAAGCCAGAGCAGCAGGATCCCCAGGAGCTGAGCAAGGGTCCTCATGTCCATGCTGTGTGCTGACGTGGTCTGACTACTGCCTAATGTGAGCAGCCTATGAAGAAGTCCTGAGCACACTGGGCTGTGCTGTTGGTGCATGCAAATCAGCAGCAGAGTTATACAAAGCTGTCCAGCTGCCTCATCTCAGCAACTCTGCATTCTGAGTCTCAAGGGAACTAGGTCGGGCAACAGAATAAGTTTTAAACACAGAAGAGAATCTCCAAGTTGCTTTCCTGTGATGTGCTCACAACAATGGTAGCTTTGAGGATCAAAGCTTTTTTTCCATCTTATTTCTTTAACTGAGTCAAGACTTGTTCACTGGAGTGTTAGTGCCAGAAATTTATAAACAAATTTTGCAGAACACAAATTTGGCATTTCTTTGTTATTATGCAGGACAGAAACTTTTACAGTAGCTCTGATTCACTGATAATCTGTATGTGTCAATTTATCAGCACTGTTGTCCTGTAATGAATAAGTGTAGCTGTTGTGTTGATAAGAAAATGCCTGGACTTCTGTACTGTGCTGTTCAGCCTTATTATCTCCTTCATCTCTGAGTTTTTGTCCCAGGTGATCCGTACAAGCACGTCCTTTCAGAGCCTTTCTCCCTTCATGTCTGAACAGCCTTTACAATTTTTACTGACCTAGAATTTTGTATCATTTTATATGTCCATTCTGAAGGTTCTCATATTATTCCTTCTGGCTTTTAATCATCTTCACCACAACTACTATGTTCAGAAGCAGAGATAAATTCTCCTTAAAAGGGAGGATAAACTCGGTCTGGGAAGGTAGCTGAGTGGTAGAGAGCTTGCCTTGCATGCCTGAGGCCCTGGGTTCGATTCCTCAGCACCACATAAGCAAAAAGAAAAAAGCCGGAAGTGGCACTGTGGCTCAAGTAGTAGAGCACTAGCCTTGAGCTGAAGAGCTGAGGGACAGCGCCCAGGCCAAGAGTTTAGGCCCCATGACCGGACCCAAAAAAAAAAAAAAAAGAAGGATAAACTTAGGTTATCTTGAAGCCTATTTTGTGGCCTAAACCTACATATGTCTCCTGTTCAGTGGACTCTTCTAGATCCTAAGAGAACACTGTGCTGCACACCTGGGTAAAAGGTATTGGGCCCATGCAAAGTGAGTATGTTGAAATCTCTGAACAGAATCTTGAAATCAATAGAACATGGAAATGTCATCCATATTAGGATAAGGCAACATGGGAGAACTGATTTTCTGTGCAAGGGAGAAACATCATTTTTTACTCCATTGTAGGTGCTGAGATGGAGTGATCCAAGAGGACATCCATATGTGTTCGATTTTCCTGTACAGATGTCAGGGCTCAGGAAGTCACTATTGCATGGGATACAAAGTTGGCTCATCTTATCCATGTTATCACATTCTGAGGAATATCTGAACAAATCTGGGGTTGGGGGCAGGGTGTGTATGATCTGATCATATAAGTGGCAGTAACACCAAGAGTTTCATATCACCCAGAAGAGTTGTTGATCATATGACTAAATTAATGAGGGAAAATTAGAGCCAATGTTCTTGAGGTAAAAAAAGTAAGCTAATTAAATGAAAATTTCATCTAATGTTAGTGACATATTTCAAAGATTTTTATACTGAATATTTTCTGGAAAAAAGAAAATCAGAAAATTTTTCTAAGAATTCATTTAATAATAACCTAATTTTTTGATGTGAGTGAAGTAATTACCATAAATTTACATATGTATGATGTATACATATGTATATATGAATGTGTACATGTAAATATATATATACATATTGATGAATAGATGCACAAGTGGATAATTTTTTCTAATCTAGAAGTAATGATGCTTTCATTTTAATAACAGATAGCACCTTCATTAATTGACCTCATTTATTCTCTCATAAATAGAAAGAGTGGAGAGAAATCAGCTAACAAGAATGCCCACTCGCCGATTTGAGCGTTTTTGAATATTGAATAAATACCAAAGTATTCCATGAAATAAGTTGTAAGTCCTTGGATTAGTAGTGATATTTTCACTAGGGATGTGATATCCATAAACCACTATATATTTCTCCACAAATCCTCACAATTTCAAAGGAAAAAGAACAACTATATAGCAGAGAAATCCAATAGCCAACACCTTAATCTAGAATTGAAATAAAGATCATCAGTAATGATGTCCTTATAGAACATAGCAACACTTCTAGACTTTGCTCACATATATCCATTACTGAAAGAACTCTGAGGGGAAAAAGGCACAAATCTAATCTGAGAGACATTCATCCACATGATTAGTATGTGTTCACCACGAGCAACAAGAAGACAAAATTTAAGACTGAACTAAAACCCTGTTCCTTGGTGGCTTGATTATTGGGATGTGGTCTGACTACTTTGTTCTGACTTAACTGGAACCATATTCCTACCATTCTCTAGAGGTTGAACTATAGGTGTGAACCATTATGGCCATCATGACCATTAAAGTATTCTTTTGTTTGGAATTTTTGTGTCTTGAGATCATTCATCTACAGCCATTTCTTCACAAGTTCATAAACATGGTATGTACAGTGACTAAGACTAAAGATTGAATTCACATGTCTGGTTAAGGGAACCTCAGTGATTTCAAACTAAGATCTTTTTGAAAATATAATGACATAGTGAGCTATATATGTTAAAAAACAAAACAGTAACACATACAATTTTTGACCACTGCTTTTATACTGCTACAGAATAAGAATATATTTAATTTCTTTTTAAATTATATATATATATATATTTTGTAAAAATACTGTACAGAGGGGTTACAGATACATGAGTAAGGTATTGAGTACATTTCTTATCCAGCATTGGTATCTCCTCCTTTGGTTTTCCCCTTCTGTCCCTTCCCTCTCCACTTCCCCAACTACTCCCTTCCCACAACTCCCCCAATGAAGTTGTAAAGTTTGGTTTCAATATAGCATCTTGTACGTCTCATTGTTATAAAGGGCAATCTCTATCCTTATTTCAGCATTTTGCTATATTACCCTCCCCAAAATAGAAAAATGTATATACAAGATGCAGGGCACCAGAATCAAGTACAGTGAAAACAGGGGTTACACCATGGGGGAAGAACATACAAAAGAAACAAAACAATCACACAGTACATTATAAATGTACCTTAAAAAAACAGCAAGAAAGATAAAACCATTTGTGTCGCTATCTTGGGATGCATTTTGCTTAGCATCATTTTATGTGGTCATAGGTACATAGCTTTTGAGCTTTTCTGTTTGTCCTAGACATACACTAGTCCTTGTCAGCATATATTAACTGTACAAGAAGAGTTTCATTGTGACATTTCCACACAAGCATACAATGTACTCCATTAACCTCACACCCTTGATCTCTCATCCTTATCCCCATATTTCCCTTCTTAAAGAAGTTGCATGTGTTTTGCTGGCCTTTTTCATATATTCCAGAGAAGCACTTCAATAATCTTCACGTTCATATAACTTCCTCCATTCATAGTACTCGCTCCATAAAATGCCAACATAGCCTATTTCATTCTCTTGTCATTCATTTGTTTCATATATATATTAATTGTACCAAGGGCTTTCACCATGGTATCTCACTTGTGCATAAATCATATTTCCTTTCTGTTTCTTTTTGCTGGTTCTAGAGCTTGAACTCTGGGAATGACCAATGTCCCTAAGTATTTGTGTTCAATTCTATCTCTCTACCACTTACACCACAGCTCCAGTTTCACCTTTCTTGTGGTTAATTGGAGATAAGAGTGTCACAGACTTTCCTGGCATGCTGATTTTGACCCATTATCCTTATATCTCAGCATCCTGAGTAGTTAGGATTACAGTAGTGAGCCACAGGTGCCAGGTTATATATCATCTTTTAATCAGAACAACCCTCTCTATTAATCTTGCTTTTGGAGACATCAATTGTATTTTTTAAAGGATTGACCTCTTTCCATTGTGTTCTTTTCCTTTTTAATTTTATTTTAAAATAAAATCGTTCAACTAGGGATACAGGAGGACCAATTGCAACAATGAGATGTATAAGTCAATGAGATGTACAAGTCATTATGTCGAAAAACAAACTTTACAATGTTGGTGGGGGATGGGGGGAGAATCAGATGGGGCGAAGGGGGCTAGTATTGGAAGGGATGGGAAGGGGAAACAAAGGGGAGACAACAATGCTTGATAAGAAATGTACTCATTATCTTGCCCATGTAATTGTAACTCCTCTGTATGTTATTCTCACAATTAAAAAAAATAGAATGCTTTACAGTTTAAAATAAATAAATTAATTAAATTAAATTAAATTTGAATCATAATTACATTGTGGATTTTTTTACTAACATCGTAGGATATAAGATAAACTAGTCTTCCATTACTGAATAACAGTGATTAGAACTCCATGATCATTTGGGAATATTTCTTTGATAGTTGTCAGAGATTTCAGTTTACAAAGAAGTGAACAGAAGAATACAAAAACAAGGGGAAATTCCAGAGAAGAATCACAAACAAAAGTTAATACAGAAGCTTATTTGTATACTAAGATATGATTTTTATCTACTTGTCTCTTCTACCCTTTTTGTACTACTTCTGTATTAGGAGACGGTTTGGGCTTGTTGCTACCTAATCCTAAGAATATGTATACTCTTAGCCATGTGCAGTCTTCTTTCTCATATACCATTACCATGTCATTTTTTTCTCCATGAATCTAAGACCGACAAGGCCAAATCTTGGACAAATATTGAGATGATCACAGCCAAGGGCATGGCTTCTCAGACAGGCTATTCAGCTTTCCTGCATATGTTCACTGCAATGGGTTTAGATTCAGCATCTTACAAAGCAAATTGTCTACAAACATTCATAGCTATTTGGAGTGAGAACTTCCATGTGTAATTGATGTATTGTAACAAATTGTTGCAAAAGATGAATTAATAAAGCAAACAGAAATGGCCATGGCCAATTTAAAGATTACAGGTAGAAAGTAATGCACAGTTCCAAAGAACTATCATTTTGAATCTGACTGACTTTATATAATAGGCAAGAATTACTTTCTCTCCCTTTGCTTGTGAACAACTCAGCAAAAACAAAGGGAGACTGGTGCTCTTCACTAACAGAAATGGTAAAAATAGTAAAAAACAAAAACAATGCTCTGCTACAAATGGATCCAGATTTACTTAATAGAGATTGAGGTGTAATTCATGGCTCTGATCTGTGTGTTTGGTGATTTCCAACTGCATATAAATGATGGAATGAAAAATTTATATGTGTGTTCAAAAGATAGTTTGATTATATGGCCTTCAGTGAAATTGCATCAGAGGGATTATTTTGGTTGTTTTGTTTTAAGAAAATACAAATGGTCAAATGTAACTTATCACCCTACTCTTAACTCTAATCATGTCAGGTGGTAAGGAGACAAAATGTGGACTTAGATGTTCACAGCTCATCTTTTTCAGTAATTGTGTTACTTTTGGTGAGGGGAGAAAGGGAAGGCTGCATGTGGGGAGTATCAGAAATTAGAGAATCATGAGAAGCTTTTGTTCAATTTCTGCTCTTTGCCTTCAAATGAAAGCAGCTCTGTGAGATCAGAGGTTCTATTTGATTTGTTCAAAATATTCAGGTCTAGAAGTGTTCATGGTACTATTTCTCCATTCTTTTGTAAATGTGGTTCTTTGTATTTAGAGTAAGAATAAAAAAATGTTCTACCAGAATTGAGGAACTAAAGGTATTTCCTATTTTGTACCCAGGGGGAGCTGTGACACCTCAAATCTCATGGTGACAGAAGAATTTCGTAGGTTGTGAGATGTCATAGGTTTAACTAACTGTCCTGAGGTGCAGTGACAAGTGATTTCTAAGTATGTGTGAACTCATTTTGGAGATAGTGTTCGCACTGATGGTAATCTAAGAAGTCTGCTTTGGATGACCGGGTGCCTATTCATTATCTAAGAAATCAAACATGTATTAAAATAGAAAAAGAGTCTGAAAAGTGCAGTCTTCTCATGCAATCTAGAAACAATTAACTGTTTCATGTGTTTCAAAGACTTGTTTCACCATGTTTTGCAATTCTATACCAAGAATTTCATTGATTAGGCTACATAAATCAATGTTTTAAAATTGACTCTATGTTATTTTTAAAAGCATAGTACATGATATAAAATGCATGTTATATTTAGAATTGTAGGAACTAGGACTGAAAATGAAGCATTTAAGTTTGCTGACAAATACCTGGCAAACATACATTTATATTTCTAGGAGTAATGGCATCTTTCCTGTCTTTCCATTATTTTTCCAAAGAACTCACTGCCCCTGTTCTAATATTTAATTCTCTGAATCTTAGCATAGGCTGCTCAGGTCCAAGATTGGGTGCTCAAAGCTCTCATAGGCTTTCCTAGCAACAAGAGTCTGAGAGCATCATACGGGTGAATGGCAGCAAGATGGCATCACAACCCCAACTCCTCAGCTCCCTGCTGCTCTATGTCTCATATGAATGTGCACACAAGTAAAGTATTTCTAATTCTGGAAGGACTTTTGTAATGTATAGACAATATTTCATGTATCTTTTAATATTTGAAATTACATCATCTGAAAGTGTTTAAATATTTGTCAATATTTAAATAAAAAGCTATGCATATATGTATGTCTCCGCATTTAATAATGTGATAGGAAAGTAATTTATTCTTGTGATTGAAACATTGATTTTGGTAAAATAACAACAATTTATTATCTAAAATAATATTTAGGTCACTCATAATTATGAGGATTTGTGTGAGAGAAATCCTATATAATTCTTCATCTTTTCTGTTGTATGAAGTAACTTGATGTTTTCCATGCTATAATTTCTGCTGTTTATTTTCAAATAGCATGACAGAAGGCTGACTCTGATCAAGAAGCCCTAGACATTCCAATGAGCATGTTACATCATAATCTCTTGTACACCTCTTGCAATTCAGAGAAGAAAAGATTTGTGAGAATTATCCTCTTTAATCTGCAAAAAGTTTATAAGGCAGAGGAAATATGTTGGTATAAGAACCTTGTGACTACTATGAATGTATGAGTGCATTAAATATTTCATAAAACTTCTCCTAAGGCAAGAGTTGATAGAAGGTTTTCTATATCAAGGTGCTAAAAGGTAGAAATGACAATGTGAAGAAAAATAAATTAGTGATTATTCATGAAAAGAATGTTTGAAAAACAAACAACAAATGCTGAATATCCAAGTGGTGTAAACTATTATGGCAATCCATCTGTATCAGCTGACCACGTGTTTTACCTAATGAAGTGCAGACCAGGAGGATCAGAGACAGGGACAGACAGACAGAGATAGACACCATGACAGAGACAGCAATCCCCAATGCCTCATCTGCTAAAGACACTAGTACTATAGGGTTTGCTTCAGCCCCAGTGATCTCACATCACCTCACTCACTTCTTACAGGCCTCTTCCAAGTAAACATAACTAAGGGGGACATGAATCTTCCCTGAAATATTATTTTGCTGAGAAAGCAGGCATGAATAGAGACAAGATGAAGTTTCCAGCTTGTTTTCTACTGAGTTTTTCTGCCCTCTAGTGGTAATATTTTAGCTTTATATCTTATAAAGTAAGCTTTTCCCCCTAGAAATATTAATGAATATATTCCAAAATGTCTTTTTGACGTTTTCTATGGATTAAATTTGTATTGTATATTGTTAGTGGTGTGTAGGGGTTTAATATTGCAGTTTCTGTGTGTGTGTGTGTGTGTGTGTGTGTGTGTGTGTGTGTGTGTGTGTGTGATTATACTGATATCAGGGCCTGTATGTTGCCATTAGCTTTTTCTGTACAAGGCTGCAGGTCTACCATTTGACAATTCAACATGCAGGTGTTTTGCTGGTTAATTGGAGAAAGTATCAGAAGCATTCCTTTTCAGTTTGCTAGAAACTCTGGTCTTCAGATTTCATTCACTGAACCTAGATCTCAGTAGTACTGACTCCAAGTATAAGTTTTTTCAGCAAGGCATTATAGAAAGAATACTCATTCTCAGTGCACTACTTCAGGAGTTATATAACTTCAACCTATCTTATTATTTCTGGTAGTAATAAATTCATATGGAAAAAGAAGCCCCTCTGGCAAAATTAACTCTTTAGAAGAGCACCATGACAGCTGCTTTCATAATTCTTCCCATTTGGTATTATGCACAGTTTATTAGGAATATTAGGAATATTCTATCCCAATTGGATCCTGTCTTTACTTAGGTCTTCCTCTTTTTCCTTAGGGATTCTATACTCAACTGTTATTCACCGCCTTACATTGTAGAGAGCTGTGGTTTCAAATTGATTGAATACCACTTTGTTCAACCTGAGGAGTAATTTGTGAGATAAAATTCTACCCTTTTTTATGGGGTGGTGAGGAAGGTGTCCAGTATTATGTTGAAAAAGAAGACCTAAGCCGGGCGCCAGTGGCTCACGCTTGTAATCTAGCTACTAAGGAGGCTGAGATCTGAGGATCTCGGTTCAAAGCCAGCCCTGGCAGGAAACTCCGTGAGACTCTTATCTCCAATAAACCACTAGAAAACTGGAAGTGGTGCTGTTGCTCAAGCGGTTGAGCGCTTGTCCTGAGCTGAAGAGCGCAGGGACAGCACCCAAGCCCAGAGTTCAAGCCCCAGGACAGAAAAAGAAGAAGAAGAAGAAGAAGGAGAAGGAGAAGGAGAAAAGGGAGGAGGAGGAGGAGGAGGAGGAGGGGGAAGAGGGGCAGGAGGAGGAGGAGGAGGAGGAGGAGGAGGAGGAGGAGGAGGAGGAGGAGGAGGAGGAGGAGGAGGAAGTAATTCCACACAGGGGAGGACACAGAAACAAGTGAAAAAAGCTGCACAGAGATCCCTGAATCCCTCCATTTGACACCCCGCATTTTACCAAATATGAATCACTGAAAGCATGTAGAGGGCTGAACTGGTAAAGGAAATCCATCAGTATTTGGTTCATGGCATAGTGCAGGTGGAAAGAACCAATGGCTCCCCTTCTGCTTCTCTGCCTTGAGTCCTGATGACTTACAAAGTTGCTAGTTGCTGGCTACCTGGAGCCAGTATGCTGGGTAAGGGTTATAATTAGAAGAAAACAGGCTGTTGCACTCTGTGAGGATTGGTCACTGTTCTTAGTTACAGATGTCAAATGTGCTTATAAAGGACTTAAAATATGGACGTGTTCATAAACTATTCAGAAGTCTTAAGGCAAAGCTTCTGGAGTTGGAGATGGGGGGTGGGGGGGCGGGTTGTAGTTGGTGTAGTCCTGATTGTCTGAGGCTCTATACCCAGTTTCCTCCAGCAGAGAAGTGCTGCCCCTACCATTCTGCTCCAAGTAGCACAGCACCCAGTCACCAGGTCTCAGAACCCACTGCCTGGCCTGCAGCTCTTCTGTGATGTTCACTTCCACATCTCATCTTCCTAAGCATAAATCCATGTGTTCAGGAACTTATTCTACTCCCTCTGCATTACAGCTTTCCTTCACTGATAAATGTTTTCCCACATTTAAACTCTCACTTTGAAAAAATCTTCTGCAACAAATTACCAGTTTCCACTGAAATAAGTATCATCCTTTTCAACCCAGTAATGGGGACACCAAATGCTCTCAGTGTAGCATCCATCTTCCATCATTAATCAGAAAGTAAGCTAGAACCTAAGTTATAAAGATGTGTTACTTAACTTGTCATTTCTGTGACTAAGTCCTCAGTAAAAACACCTGAAATAGCAGAATTCTTTGTTTCAGCTCATAGATTAGAAACTTTAGTGTACCATATGGGCAGAGTGCTCATATAATGGCAGCCAAGTAACACATTGATTTGCTTACTCCACCTTCCTTTTTAACTTCAAAAGAGGCCCTGGCATTTTGGAAGGGGCTGTGTACAATGGCGTAGATTTTCCTCTCTTAGCCAATTCTCTCTACAGGAACTCTCACAGATATGTCAACAAGTATAGTTTGTTCATCTTGCAGCAATCCAACTAATTTGACAATGCAGATAAACCATCACAAACCATCATCAAAAGTACTTCTATTTTCCTAAAGCTTTCAAGAGAATAGTGAGTGAAAAAAGAATATTATTGAACAGTATATACATGTTTCTTCAGAAGTCTCCAGGTTCTGGGTTCTTACAAGTTTTTCTCTAAGGCAGCCTCTGGAAAGAATAAACTGTCTTTCACAGGCTCCCTAATTTTTGTGTGCTGAGATGGAGTGACACAAGAGGACATCCAGATGTTTGGGATTGGCCTGTGCAGGTGTCAGAACCTAAGGAGTCACTACTGTGTGGGATACAAAGTTAGCTTGAGCTAAACTAATAAGAGAAAAGAAATGAGCTATCAAGTGCTATTCACTGATGAATTTGGATATCACATCCGTTAAAGAAATTGTAAATCCTTGAATTCATAATGATATTTCAATAAGGAACAGGCTATTTGTAAGATATCAAAAAGTTCTCCGTGCATTCTCACAAATTACCAAGGGGAAAGAATAACTGAGCAGAACAATCTACCAGCTATCCCCTTAGTCTAGAACTGGAAGGAAGACTGCTAGTAATGGTAATTCAAAACATGAACCTCCTAACAGACACCACCAAAAGAGCACAGCAGCACTTCTGGACTTTAGTCTCATATATGCACCACTGAATATAAACCTGTGAGAAAACAAGTACAAATCTAATCTGAGAGACATTCAGCAACATGGTTACTTTTGGTCACCGATAGTGATAAGATCACAAAATTGGAGGCCAGACTAAAGAAACTGTTCTCTTTTTTCGACATAACATCTTGTAAATCTCATTAATGGGTCCACCTGTAACCCTATTTAAACAATTTGTTTTTTCCCTTCCCCTCCACAAATTATATCAGCATCAAATATAGTGAAACCAGGGCTTATACCATGGGGGAGGTACATACAAACAACAAAGAAATCATCTTAGAAATATGTTGGAAGCAATCGCAAGAAAGAAAAAGCCATTTGAATCCTTATCTTGTAACTGTAACCTCTCTGTACAGTATTTTCACAATAAAATACTTATTAAAAAAAGAAACTGTTCTCTGGTGGCCTAATGAATGAGGTATGGCCTTACGAATTTTCCCTGACTGACCTAGAAGCACATTCCTAACATTCTCTGTTTCCTTCGGAGTCTGAACTTCAGGTATCAGCCATTATGCCCAATATGGCATTAATTCATCAATTTCCCTGTGTGTTTTGAAATCATTCACTTTCTACAATCATTTCTTAACAAGTTCATGACTATTATATATATTGTGACTAAGATTAAAACTTGAATTTACCTGTCTGGGTAACGGAATTTGCATGACTTTGAGCTGAGAAATTTTGACAGCATAAAGAGAAAGTGATATTTTTCTGTAGAAAATAGCAACATATACAGTTTTTGACCACTGCTTTTGTACTGCTAGAAAATAAGAATGAATTTGTTTGTTTTTCAGCATGTAAAAGTTGTACAAAAAGTGTTTCATTGTGACTTTTTCACTCGTGCATACAATGTATATCATCAACTTCATGCCATTGATCCCTGTTCATTATCCCCACCTTTCCCTTCTTAAAACATTTCAACAGGATTCACTGTTCTATTTTACATATGCCATTAAAGCACTTAAATCATATTCACCTTCATTTCCTCTCCTTCCTTCTCTGTCATTTCTTCCCAGAAACCCATAGAACCTATTTTATCTTCTTTTCATTCATTTATTTAGTATATATTAAATACATGAAGGGCTTTCACCATGATATCTCACCTGTGCATGTCTCATATTTCTTGCCTTTTCTTTTATCTTCTCTTTTGTTCACTTTCTTTTCTTTTTGCTGGTCCTGGGCATGAACTCTGGGCCTGGTCTATAGCTGTAAATTTTTATGTTCAAGGCTATCCATCCACTACATGAGCCACAGCTCTGCTTCCAGTTATTTTTTGTGATTAATTGGAGAAAGACACAAATTCCTTCCGAGGATAGCTTTTAAATACTACCCTCAGATTTCAGCTTCCTAAGTATCTAGGTTTACCACCAGCACCCAGCTCTCACATCATATTCTAATCCGAATGACCCATTCGTTAGCCTTTCTTTTAGAGCCATCAAAGTTAATTTTTAAGAAAGGATTCACAAACCTCCATTGTATTTCTTTCCTTCTTAATTTTATTTAAAATCAATTTAAATTGAAGTATAGTTAGATATTTATACTTGCATAGTAAGATGTAAGATAGAAATATTCTTCCATTATTGAAAAATATCCATTAGAATTCATAGATCATTTGACAAAATTTAAAGTAGAGTTGGCAGAGATTTCTGTTTACAATGCAGTGAATAGAAGAATAGAGACACAAAAGAAAATGCTACAAAGGAAGTTCAAACAAACTTGATTCAGAAGCTCATTTGTTTTTTTCTTTCTTTCTTTGTTTTTTTATTGTCAAAATACTGTACAGAGGGGTTACAATTACATGGGCAAGATAATGAGTACATTTCTTATCAAGCATTGTAGCCTCCTCCTTTGTTTCCCCTTCCCATCCCTTCCAAGCCTCCCCCACCTCCTACCCAACCCTCCCCCCACCCACCACCAAAGTTGTAAAGTTCATTTTCTACATAAGGAGTTGTACATCTCATAGTTGCAATGGGTCCACCTGTATCCCTATTTAAACGATTTGTTTTTCCCCTTCCCCTCCACAAATTATAACAACATCAAGTAGCATGAAAGCAGGTGTTATACCATGGGGGAGGGACATACAAAGCAACAAAGAAATAATATTATAATTGTGTTAGAAACAATAGCATGAAAGAAAAAAATTTGAATACATATCTTAGGGTTCATTTCCCTATCATCAACTTAAATGATCTTTTCTGCTTGACTCAAACATATACTAGTTATTGCAAATAAGGGAAACCATGGGACCTGTTTCTTTGGGCCTGTCTTGCTTCATAATATAATTTTTTCCAAGTCTTTCCATTTCCTAACAAATGGGGCAATGTCATTCTTTCCGGTGGAGGCATAGAATTCCATTGTGTATATATACCACATTTTCTTGATCCATTCTTCTACTGAGGGGCATCTGGGTTGGTTCCAGATCTTAGCTATGGTAAATAAGGCTGCAATAAACATAGTCGTGCCGGTAGCTTTAGTGTGGTCTTGTTTGTAAGCATTTGGTTAAATGCCCAAAAGTGGGATTGCTGGGTCATAGGGGAGGTCTATGTGAAGTCTTTTCAGGAACCTCCATACTGCTTTCCAAAGTGGTTGAACAAGTTTACACTCCCACCAACAATGCAGTAAGGTTCCCCAGAAGCTCATTTGTATACTAAGATATGATTTTTCCCTACCTCTGTGCTCTGCCTTCTTGTGTGCTATTTCTTTATTAGGAGAAGAATTTGCCTTGTTGCTAATCAATCCTATTATCCTTGGCATGTACAAGCTTCTTTCCTGAAATACCACTCAATTTCTCAATATGAAGTCAAGCTAGGTAAGGCCAAGCCTTAAGTAGCCAAGGACATGGTTTCTCAGAAAGCCCAATCTTCTTTTCTGCCCATGGTCTTTGCAAAGGGTTTAGATTTATAATCCTTAAAAGCAAACACTCTACAATCAACAATAGCTATTTGGAATAAGAACCCCAATGTGTAATAGGTGTATTGTAATAGGTATAATAGATGCATTAGAAGAGAAAAAAAACATTGTCCATTCTTCCATCTGTGAACAAGGCTGTGAGTTAAATATTAGGGAAGAAAAGGGCAGTCAGAATTCCAAGGAACTATCATTATGAACTCTATGGACATAATAGATAACATTCTCTCCTTTGCCTATGTTCAAAACACCTAAAACAAATTAAGGTTGTCTTCACTGACAGGAATGTTGAAAATGGTCAATGATACTGTACTACTTGTGTCTCCAAGTATGATTACTTAGAGTATCAGAGTCTGTTCATGACATTAAACTGTTTCTCAGGGGATTTCTAATTAGAGGGACATGATGGAATGAATAACTAACATCTTTGATCAAAAGATGATTTGGTTAATCAGTGATATTGCTTCAGAGTTCAATTGTAACTTTTTCCTATTCTTTTCCTTCTAATGCTAAGAGATGAGGAGACAGTGTGGTCCATGATACCAACAGTCCACTTCTCTTTTTTGTTTAAATTTTAATTTTTTGTCAAGTTGATCTATATAGAGGTTACAGTTAATTACGTAAGTTATGTAGTGAGTACAATCCTTGCCAAGCATGTTACCCTCTCCCCCATTTTTCTCCCATTTTCCCTCCAACAACAAACCACCCCAAGTTGTACAGAACATTTCCAACATATTGTCTTGTGAGTATCACTGTTGCATTCATTCCCCCTTTGTCCTTTGTCTCAGCATTTTTTGTTCCCCTTCTCTTCCCTAATTCAGACAAACATACATACAATACCCAGGGTACCAAAATCAACTACAGTGACAGCAGGGGATAAACTATATGGGGAACTAAAGACACAAAAGGAAAAAGAAACCACGTAGTACATTAAAAACAACAACAAAGAGAAACCTTTTGTGTCCATGTGTTGTAGTTCATTTCACTTGCCATCATCTTGCGATTTGGTATTTGAATACTGATGTCATTGAATTTTTTTCACTTTTTATTTCAATGTATTGTTTGAATTGTTAATGGCTGACCTCTATCTACATAGCATGAAAGTATCAGCGATGGGTCAGGTTTATTACACGCTGAAAGTTCATCCTACTTCTCCCAGTTTTGAGACTGCATTCAAACTGCAGCCAGGTCACATCAAGTCCCTTTGCTCATGGCCTCTCTTGGGTCTCTGTCATTCACACATGGAGTGAGGATTCAGAGAAGAGCTCAGTGATTGAATGGTTTCATCATTGACAGGAATCAGTGAACCCTGGCTGTTCTGTGTTTTGCTTCCAAATAGCCAACACTTAGCACTAGCAAAGCATCAAACATTTGCTTATAGATTTTTATAGAGTCCTTCACATTAACTTGAAAATATGAAAGGATCTCACTCCATGCCACACAGAAACTGTGAAGGTTTGTGATGTCACAAACCATGACACAATGGTCATGACATCTGGTAGTTTGATGTCACAAGGGTCATGAAGTCCCAGTGGATTCTGATATCACATTTCATATCTGAAATATTATGAGGTCCAAAAAGAATATGAGCTCAGAAAGGGCCTAATATATTACAATGGCAGCATGTCACAAAAGTTATGAGGACAGGACAGGTTTGTGTTGTCACAGTTGATTAGTGGTATCATAATGGCAATGTGATGTCACAAAGAGATTGTGATATCACAATGACTATGAGTTCACAATGCATTTCTGATATTAACCCACGTGCCACATTTGAAATAAAATGAAATCACAGAATAGGCATTCAAAACTGTTTATGACATCACAATGATAGTATGATGTCATAATGCTATGATGTCATTGTAGGTTGGTGTTGTCAAAATGAGTTGATGGTATCTTAATGACTATATAATGTCACATTTATGATGATGTCCCTGTGATGTTACAATGGCAGGTCTGACCTCAATTTCCTTATTTTACAACCAGGATATTGGTACACAAAGTGACTGCAACGTCACAAAGACCATGTGTTTTTGAAAGGTTCTAAAAGATCATAATAGGTTTTGGATGTCACAATGTGATTGTGAAATCATGGACAATGTGATTTTACAGTGGTTTTTGAGGTCAAAGTGGTGATGAGGTCACAATAGGTTTGTGATGTCATGAGTTTGTAATATCACAACCACATGTCTAATTTTAATTGCTGCTACTTCCCAATGGAGATACAAATTCACAGAAGATACTTAAAGTCCCAAAGGCCATGAATTTTCTTGAATGTAATGAGGTCATACTGGGTTTGTGAAAACACAATGGAACAGTAATATCACAATGGTAATGTGTGTCACAATATTATGACATAATAATGTTTTGATGTCACAATTATTAAGTGATGCTATATTGGTGATGGGGTCACAATAGGTTTGTGATGTTACAATGAATTGGAAATGTCACAGTGTCATACTGGATCACAATTGTCATTCATTCAAAATGAGTATATGAGTTAACACAGGGACTGTGATGTCTGCAAAGGTATATGTTTTCACAAATGTGATCAAGTCCTAACAGGTTTTTGATGTCCCAGTGTGACACAATGCTCGTGATATCTGCCAATATGATGTCAGAATTTTCATGATGTCACAGTGGATTTTTGATATCACATGTCATACCTGAAATATTATGAGGTTGGATACAGATTATGAGCTCACAAAGAGCCTAAGATATCATAATGGCAGCACGTCACAAAAGTTATGAGGACAGGACAGGTTTGTGATGTCACAGCGAGTTAGTGATATCACCATGCAATATGATGTCACAATGGTTATGAGGTCACAATGTTTCTGAACATCAACATGCCACATTTGAAATAGCATGAAATCACAGAATAGGCATTCATAATGTGTCTATGACATCCAATAACAATGTGATGTCCTAATGGTGTGATGATATTGTAGTTTTATTATGTTAAAATGAGCTGTTTGTATCAGATATCAGTGTGATATCAGTGATATCACACTGGTGATGTCACAAGGGGTTTGTGATCTCAAGGGTCATTAGTTCAAAAAAATTGGCACACAAAGGGACTGTGATGTCACAAAGGCCATATACTTTTTCAAAAGTGCTAAGATGTCATAAAAGATTTGGAATGTCACAATATAATCATTATGTTACAATGGCAATGTGATGTCACAATGGTATGATACAATGTGATGATACAATGGCATGTCTGATATCAATTGTCATTTGTTCACAATGAGGATATGGGTACACAAAGGGACTGTGATGTCACAAAAACCATGTTTTCTCAAACAAGCTAAGAGGTCAAAATATATTTGGGCTGTCACAATGTGACTGATTTCACAATGGGAATGTGATGTCACAAAGGATTTGATGTCACAGCTGTGATGAGGTCACAAGGGGTTTGGGATGTCACAACAAGTTTCTATTATCACAATGACATGTCCCATTTCCACTGCTACTAGTTACCAATGAGGATACAAGTTCACAGAAAGAACTTGAATTCCTAAAGGATATGAATTTTCTAAAATATTAAGAGGTCACAATAAGTTAGTGAAAACACCATGAGATGTATATCACAATGGCAATGTGATCTCACAATATCATGTCATAATAATATTTTGATATCACAATGTGTTACTTATGTCATACTTGTGATGAGGTCACTATAGGTTTGTGATGTCACAATGGGTGGGTGAAGTCAAAATTGAATGTCAGGTCTCAATTGTCATAAATTCACAATGAATATGTGAGTTCACAAAGGGACCATGATGTCTCAAAACGTAGGTGTTGGCACATATGTGATGAAGTCCTAACAGGTTTGTGATGTCACACGATGGTCATGATATCTGACAGTGAGATGTCACAATGGTCATGATGTCACAGTGGATTCCTGATATCACATATCTTACCTGAAATAGGTCGAAAACAGACTGTGAGCCCACAACAGGCCTAAGATATCACAATGTTATCATGTCAAACAGTTACGAGATTAGAACAGGTTGGTGAAGTCACAGTGGGTTAGTGATATCACAATGGCAACATGATGTCAAAAGGGATTGCAATGTCACAATGTTCATGAGGTCAAAATAGGTTTCTGATATCAACACGCATGCCGTATTTGAATAGAATGAAATCAGAATAGGCATTCAAATGTGTATATGACATCACTATGACAATGTGATATCATAATGCTATTATGTCATTTTTTGTGTGATGTCACAATGAGTTGTAAGTGTTACAATGACACTGTGATGTCACACTCCTGATGATGCCACAAAGGGTTTGTGATGTTACAATGACATGTCTGATCTCAATTGTCGTTAGTTCACAATGGGGTATGGGTACAAAAAGGGACTGTGATGTCACAAAGGCCAGGTATTTTTCAAATTTTCTGAGGTCCTAATAGTTTTGTGATTTCACACTGTTTTTGAGGTCACAATGGATTTGTAATGTACTAATGAGTTTGTAATATCACAATGGCATGTCCAATTTCAATTGTTACTAGTTCACAATTAGCATATAAGTTCAAGGTAGGAGCTAGAAGTGCCAAAGTCCAGGAATTTTCTAAAAGGTTATGAGTTCATAATAGGTTTGGGAAAAAACCTAGTCTCTTTGTATGATAATAGTGTAAACTAATAACAATTGAGATCAATCATGCCATTTTAACATCATAAACCTTTGTGATATCATCACCACTGTGACATTACATTGTCATTATGACACTATCAGCTCATTGTGACTTCACCAAACTACAATGACATCATAGCATTATGAAATGACATCATCAACCCATCACAACATAACAAGCCTATTGTGACCTCCTCACTGGTATGGAATCACCAACTAATTGTGACATCAAAAAGTTATTATGACATGATATTGTAACATTACATTGTCAATGTAATATCACTGTCCCATTGTGTTTTCACAAACCCATTATGTCCTCATAATATTTTAGAAAATTCATGGCCTTTCTGACTTATAGCTCTTTCCTTGAACTGGTATCTTCATTGTGATCTTGTAGCAATTGAAATTGGACATGTGATGGTGATATTACAAATTAGTCGTGACATCACTATCCAATGGAGACCTCATCACCACTGTGACAACACCAACCCTTTGTGAGTCACATTGCCATTGTGACATCCTAAACCTATTACGACCTCTTAACACCTTTGAAATAACACATGGCCTTTGGGACATCAGAGTATCTTTGGGTAACCATATCATCATTTTGAATTAAGGACAGTTGAGGTCAGACATGCCATTGTACCATAACTATTGCTTTTTGACATCATCTCCACAGTTACATCACATTGTCCTTTGGCTTGCAGTAAACACACTGATCTCCTCCTAGAGGTTCCCTACTGCCATTGCAAATGAATTTTACTGTTTTCACCAAGGGTTTCTTAATCTATAATCCTGGTGCTGCTACCCAAACTCGAAGTTCCTTCTTAGACTATTTTCTTCCAGGGTATCTCTATTATCAAACACCCACTGAGCAACCACTACCAATGCAGATAACTCCTTTCCTTCAAAACCTTCTAACTTTTGCAGCTTTCTTCAAATATATGGGGCTGATTGGGTAACAAAGGCCATATTTAGTGCTCTTCAATTCTCCAGGGCCTCAGGATCGATAGCCATATAGGTCCTAGGGGCTTCTAGGAGCCATTCCAGAAAAGCATTAGGGGACTCACTGGGGAGCTGTACAGTCTCACTCACATAGATAAATTAGTTGGTTTCCTAGCCACTGCCTGTATCTCTGCTAACACAGTGGTGATAATTGAAAAGTGTCTCCTTATCTCAATCAATTTTGTAGCCCGGCTTGGGCAAGTGTGAGGAAAGATTTGCTCCAAATGGACTGGGTCATCAGTGGGGAAACCATCTGGTATCTGGACTGCCTTCAAGGCACTGTGCTGGATTCACTCTCTTTCCTCCCAGGTTAAAAGCACCTGTAAATGTTGCTGACAATCATCCCAGGTTGGCTGATGTGTGAAGAATACTGTCTCTAATAAGGATATGAGCCCCTGGGGTTTTTCACAAAAGGATAAAATTTGCTGTTGCCAGTTATACAGGTAAATAGGATTTTGTTATGTGGGAGGAAAACCAGTATCATGTTGATAATAATAACTTGTGACATCTTCAGGCTGCAGGCTGCTGCTGTTCCAAGTGAACCCTGTCCAAAATTGACTGCCACAGAACTTGAATGGACCCCCAAATTGTAAACACATTGCATATTAGATCAGGAACATAGGAGCTTTCCCTGGTTTGTGCTGATACCAGGTTAAATTGGTACCATGAATCATACTGGCCCTACAAGTGATGGAGACTATCTCTTGAGATGCAGACAGGAAGGATGAAAACTGGGTCATCTGAATGTCACATCTTGCATCTGACATTGGAAACATAACAACAAAGATAACATCATCCCAATAAAAAATTGGGCTAAAGACTTAAAGAGAAACTCCTCTGAAGAGGAAAGAAGGATGGCCAATAGAAACATGCAGAAATGCTCAACCTCTCTAGCCATAAAAGAAATGCAAATCAAAACAACATTGAGATACCACCTCACCCCAGTTAGAATGGCTATAATCAAGAACTCTAATAACAACAGATGCTGGAGGGGATGTGGACAAAAGTGAACCTTACTGCATTGTTGGTGGGAATTTTAACTTGTTCCACCACTTTTGAAAATAGTATAGAGGTTCCTCAAAAGACTCCACATAGATCTCCCCTAAGACCCAGCAATCCCACTTTTAAGCATTTACCCAAATGATCACAAACAAGATCATACGAAAACTGCCAGCACAACTATGTTTATTAAATCATTATTTACCATAGTTAAAGTATGGAACCAACCCAGATGCCCCTCAGTAGATGAATAGATCAAGAAAATGTGGTTTATATACACAATGGAATTCTATGTTTCCATCAGAAAGAATGACATCACCCTATTTGTTAGGAAATAGAAAGACTTGGAAAAATCATATTAAGTGAAGTAAGCCAAACCCAAGGAAACATAGGTCCTATTGTTTTCCTTATTTTCAATAACTGGTATATGTCTGAGACAAGCAGAAAAGGTCAGATAAGTTAATGTTAGGTGAAATGAACCCCAAAATAAGTATTCAAATATTTTTGCTTTCATGCAATTGTTTCTAACATATTTATAAGATGATTTCTTTGTGGCTTTGTATATCCCTCCCCCACTGCATAACCCCTGCTTTCACTGTATTTGATGTTGGTATAATCTATGGAGGAGAAGGGAAAAAACAAATCGTTTAACTAGGGATACAGGTGGACCCAGTGTAACAATGAGATGTACAAAAAGGTATGTCAAAAAACGAACTTTACAACTTTTATGGGAAGGAATGGGAAGGGGAAACAAAAGAGGAGACAACAATGATTGATAAGAAATGTACTCATTATCTTGCCCATGTAAATATAACCCCTACGGTATTTTCACTATAAAAAATTAACAACATTACTCTTATTTAAGTTCCCTGATAATGACCAGTACTGGCCACACTGGCCCAACATTTTTCTTCCTTACCTGGGAGTCAGAGGAGCAGAAGCCCCAGGAGCTGAGCAGGGGCCCTCAGGTCCATGCTGTGTGCTGATTGGGACTGACTCTTGCACAGGATGTGAAATCCTATAAATACACCATGGTTCAATATTCACAATATTTGGATACACTGAGATAAAATTTTCCTGTCTAAGGTAATATATGACTTTATTTTTTGGTAACTTGCCTTGGGGACATAAAACCAACACTGACTGAGCATTCTCATTGTCTTCTCCACAGCCAAGACCATCAAACACCAAGAAACTCCTCCTGTATTCCTGCTAATGGAGAGATTTGTTTTGCATTTTTGAGAATGAAAGGTTATCTAAATGGATCTAAGACACAGAAAACCAAATGCTCTGGAACTTCAGGATATCAAGGATCCATGTTCAGAGAAGCTATGGGTGAGGAATTTACAATGAATTTACTTCCCGTGGATTTCATATCACTCAGGGCATATACCTTGGTAGGATCTAGGTCGGCACAGAACAAAGAACCACACAGACCACTGTCAGCCTCCTCTCTGACCTGCAGCAATGAGGGTTTCTCTGCTCACCTAGGAATCTGTTCCTGAAAGGCTACAACTTCTCCATATGTAATCCTCTATCTATATATCACTTCCTTGGAAGTTTGTCAATAACCACAATTAACCAAGGAAGATTCTTAAAGTACTGTAGAGACAGTAGTAAGCCAGAGTCCAAGATCTGGAGAAAGAACTGAAGCTCAACTCAAGAACAGCTACGTGAGAAGTAGGGAAGAATTGGCTTGTGAGCATAGTGTAAGAGGCAAGTGGGGTGAGGAAACTGAGAAGTCCTCATTCAGAAATGCAGAGCAGAATCATGGTGGTGTCTTTGTATGAGAAACAGAAGGATGTGGGAGGGGGACTTGATGTTATTTCAGAGCTGAACCCTCATCCCTCAGCCTCCACTCCACTCCAACACCTGTTCTTAAAGAAGTTCCCAGGCTCCCAGCTGCCCCCTGCAGGGCAGCAGCTACTGTGAGATTTCCCCTTCTAGTGGTGACAGGAGGAAGTTCATGTGCCTCAAAGGCAATGGGCTGCTGATGGCTAGAGTGACCTATGTCCAGACCCAAGGCTAACTCTGGTAGACTTGATGACCAGGCAGGGAGTGAGCAGGAGTTCAGGATTCAGGCTTGGTTTCTGCTGATTCCTGTCTGGGATGCTCTTTATATTCTTGCTAGGACACATGAAGGAGTCTTGAGACCATGTCCGTATAAGGTGTTCACTGGCATCTGAGCAGGAGAAAAAAAATGCATATGCATCTACGAACAAAACCAATGAAACATTGCATATAGTCATTTTTTTCTGATTCTGATCAGAAAACGAAGCAGGCTCACACTTTTATTTTCAAGGAAATGTTCTCGTTGAATGCAAGCATCCTCAGGATGAAGCCTCAGTCCTGCTTCCTCCCCAAGGTCAGAGCAGAGAGAAGAGAAGCAAGGCTGTGACTCCATGTCCAGAAGTCAACTCCTGAGGGAGGCTGATCCTGTTCAGAGAGAGTTGGTTTGGTGCCTTACTCTGCCTCCATTGCCATGAAGAACATAAATATCTTAGTCTGGGCAGACAAAGCAAAGTATTTTTTAAACCAAAATTCTAAAGTTGCAAAGTCAGGAGCTATCATCTTATTTGGTCTTTCTAACTGTTCAACTTCTTGGAACATTCTGAGGCCTTGATACCTTTAACAGACACAGAGACAGAGACAGAGACAGAGACAGAGACAGAGCAACCAATGCCTCATCTCCTAATGGTATTAGTACTACGGGGTTTGCTACAGCTCCATTGACCTCACATGACCTCACACACTTCTTAAAGGCCTCTTTGCCAAGGACACATATCTCTGGGTAACATGAATCAATTCTTAAAAGATGGCCTGTGCTGAGAAAGAAAGCAGGAAATAGAGGCAGGCCCAGCTTCCAGTCTCCAAATACCAAAGACAGAAGACTTTTCCCCACAATTCAGCCTGCAGGCAGCTCCTCCTGAGTGTCCCTTATCATAGTCAAATGCCCAAGCTCAGAGCCTCTTCCTTGATGATAGAACACTAATTCTATGGCTTCCTTATGACTGCTAAAGAGCATTTTTGTTTATTGTGGGGTTTCTCTTCCATCTAGTGGTATTTTTTTAATATTACATCTCACAAAACCAGAATTTTTTAAAGGAAGAATTAATTATGAATTACATTTTAAAATGTCTTTTTATCCTTTTTTATAGATTAAATTCGGATTGTTTGATTGGTGTGTGTGTGTGTGTGTGTCTGTGTGTGTGTGTGTCTGTGTGTGTTCGTGTCTTTATGGAAGTACTGGAAGTCAAGGACTAGGTGCTGCCCTTAGCTCAGTTGCTCTACATCTGGATAACTCCACTTAAACCTTTTTCGCTGGTTAATCAGAGACAGGGTCTCAAAGTCTTTCCTTCCCAAGTTTCTTTGAACTCTGATCTCAGATCTTATCAGTAGTACCTGGATTAGATTGGATACTTTTTGAGAAAAGTAATGCAGAAAGAATACTGTCAGTATACCACATCAGGAGTTGCATTATAACCTATCTTATTTTTTCTGGTAGTAATAATTAGGAAAATGAATATGTTTTAGATAAGATATGTCTGCCATCATGGCAGCAGCTTTCATTATGTTTCCTATTTGATTTGTTCACAGTTTATTAAGAATATTCTATTCCTATTGGAGTCTATATCTTCTGTTTGTATTTTAGGTTGTCCTCTTCTTCCTCAGTGATTCTATACTCAAAGTTTTAGTCCCTGGTATTACATTATAGAGTTGTGGCTTCAAACTGAATGGATATTGCTTTGTTTAACATGAGAAATGTTTACTGAGATAAAATTCCTCTTTTTTCCAGTAGTATGTGTGTTTGTAAGAGAGAGAGAGAGAGAGAGAGAGACAGAGAGACAGAGAGAGAGAGAATGGAGAGAGAGATAGACAGAGACAGAGAGAGACAGAGAGAAAGAGAGTATTACCTGATTTGCCAGTAGGAAGTTGAAGAATAGAGCTAGGAAGTCCACAAAGTTGAAGACAGAAAAATGAGAGATAAAAGCTGCACAGAGATCCCAGAATCTCTTCAAGTCACCCCTGGGATTCTACAAAATATGAATCACTAACTGCATGTGGAGAGCTGAACTGATAAAGGAAAATCTAACTCTCTTTGGTGTACAACAGCTGCATGTGTGGAGAACAAGTGGCTCCTCCTGTGCTTGTCTGACTTGAGTCATGATGTCTTACAAGGTTGCTTGTGTTGGCTTCCTGAAGTCAGTGTGCTGGAAAAGTATGATAATTCCACAAAAAAGAACCTGTTGCTCTTCATGTGGGTTGTTCACTGTTCTTAGTTATAGATGTCAAGTGCCTTCAGCAACAATGGACTTATGAGGTATATTTTTGACACAAACTACTGAATTCTTAAATCAAAGGTTCTGAAAACCACTTAAAAGTGGAGCTGTAGGGGGAACCCCAGCTGTCTGAGGCTCTGTACTCACTTGCCTCCTGCAGAGAAGAACTGCCCCTCTCATCCTGCTCCAGAAATACTGTACCCAGACACCAGTGTTCACAACCCATCTGCTGTCCTGCAGCTGTCCTGTGCTCTTTATATCCACATCTCACCCTCCGGAGGTTAAATCTATGAATGCAAGAAGTTTTTCTACACATTCAGCTTATTTTTTTTTCACTCATAGTTATTTTTGCTCATTTAAAGTCTCTTAAAATCTATATCTACATATTGTTGCCTAACAAGCTAACAAAGTTTCCACTACAAATAAGAGCTGTCCCTTTCAACTAAGTGATAGTGAGTCTAAATGCTCTCAGATCAGCATCCATCTTCTATCATAGTCAAAATAAGCTAGAACATGTTATAAAGATAGGTTAACTTTCCATTGCTGTGACTAAGATCTTACTGAAAGCAACTTGAAGGGCAGAATTCTTTACTTCAATCTTACATTAGAAATTGTAGTCTGCCATGTGAGCACAGTTTAGTGGAGTTCACATCATGACCCCCAAGAATAAGAGTGAATATTCTACTTCCTCCTCCTTCCCCTTTTCTTGCAGAAGAGACACCAGCCTATTGGAAGGGGCTGTGGACAATGGTGTTCATCTTTCTCTTAGTCAATTGTCTCTAGAGAAACTTTCACAGACAGGTGCAGAAGTGTACTTAACCTACAAGTAATCCAACCAATGTGACAATGCAGAACCACCTGAGAAGTCATCAAAATTACTTCTGTTTTCTTAAACCTTTCATGAAAATAATAAGTTTAGGAAGATTACTTAGCAGTGTATGTATGTTTATTCCTAAGTCTCCATGTTCTGCATTCTTACATATCTTTCTCTAGAAAAGGCTCTGGGAAAACTAGACTACCTTTCATCAGATCCCTCATTGTGTGTGTGTGTGTATCTTCACATGATGTATTTTTCTCTGAATATTTATATATATACATATATGTGCAGTAATAAATAAATATTTGTGCATGTTTTTAAAATATATGTTCCATAGAGAAACATACCCATATATGTATGAATATGCCACCTATTGACTGGGCAACACTGTGAGCCACCTGCTCCCCGCTATTCATTTAAAATCCTAGCTATTGAGGAACCTGAGATCTGAGGCTCTCAGTTCAAAACCAACTTGGGCAGGAAAGTCCATGAGACTCTATCTCCAGCTATAATCACTAGAATACCAGAAGAGAAACTGTGATTCAAAGTAGTAGAGACCTAGCCTTGAACAAAATAACTCAGGGGCAGTGGTCAGGCCGTGAGTTCAAGCCCTAAGACCAACAAAAATGCACGAGTAGCTGATGAATATAAGTGCTTGGGGTTGTATGCCAAAAAGGTTTAGGGTAGCTGGGTGCCGGTGGCTCACATCTGTAATTTTTGCTACTAAGGGAGATGAAATCTGAGGATCACGATTCAAAGCCATCCAGGGCAGGAAAGTCCATGAGATTCTTAGCTCCAATAAACCACCACAAAACTGGAAGTGGCACCATGGATCAAGTGTAGAGCACTAGCCTTGAGCTTAAGATCTGAGGGTCAACACCCAGATCCAGAGTTCAATCCTAAAGAACGACTGAAAAAAAGTTTTGGGGTGGTTCACTGTGCTCTATTTTTGTTAAAAACCAGTTGATTAACTATGTATCTTTATAAAAACAATCAAGCAGGAAAGAGAAAACAGCTACAAGATATATTAACAAATATGATACATTAGTTTATTTATTGAAATATCTGAGGAACACAGCACTAATATTATCCATATTGCAGTATTATATAATATAATATGATGTATGGTAATATATAAATAGACCAAGAAAAAGGAAACATTTTATTCACCACCACTGAACCTGGATGTGGTCCCAGATTGCAAACTAGTGGCAAAATAAATCAGGAGCTTAGGAGCATTCCCTGGTTTCTGCTGGTACCAATGTAAATTACTGCCAATGCCCTGACTGGCCCTGCAAGGGATGGAGACTCTCTCTCCAAGAGATGCAGACATGGATGGCAACTGGGTCAACTGAACATCACATTTGGCACCTGACAATGGAAACATAAAAACCATTAGCCATTTAGTAAATTATGCTTTCCAAGAAGAGCCAACTAATCCTTAGCATTGTCCATCCTAACCTGGGAGCCAGAGCATCAGAAGCCCCAGGAGTTGAGCAGGGTTCCTCATGTTCATTCTGTGCGCTGACTGGAACATTCTACTGAACAGTGTGTAAGCAGCTTATCAAGTCCTTGGACCTTGCTCTGGGGAAGATGCAAATCAGCAGGGGCAGGCCAACTGCAGGATGTCAGATCTCAGTGACCAAATAGAGACTTAAGGACACCATATGGCAAATTTGCCTCTATACAGGTTCCTCTCTGATAATGGGAAAAAAGATTGATTCTTTTTCATTTAAGTATAAATAAATGATATAACATTAAAACTGGGAGAAGTAAAACAAAAAACCAGTCCGTTACTTCACATGGCACTGAGTAGCTGTTACTTAAGTTGCAAACTCTACAGCTAGCTACATGAGAGATGACTCTGATGTTTGTTCCCTTGTCAAAAGTTTAATTGTTATTAGGCTGGTCTCATTTTTTGGACACCCCCTACTTAGACCATGTGTGGCCAGCTCAAGGCTCCCCCTAGTGGCACAGCTGTTGCTTGATGACTTACCCATTCTCTCTGGAGTACCATGGGTAGTTCAAATAGCAGCATTCTCTTAGGGCAGGGGAAGCTGCAGAGGGAGCTTCTGACCAGACATAGCCACCTGTGATTCTGGGGCTCTGGGCTTAACTGAAACATCACATTATTGCTTTGTTGCAGGCTGGACACTGCCAGGTGCCTGTTGCCTGAACTCAGTTTAAATAAGGGACTTCAAGACTAGAAAGGATGGCTCTTTTCAGTTTATTGCATGAAGGAGTTATACTAGTCCAAGTTAAAAGTGGACCCCAAATGGTTACATTATGCAAGCTGTGAGGTTTTTAAACTTGTGACAAGGGAAAGGAGGGAAATTCTACTCATTGCAAGGAAATCCTCACTTAAGCTTTAGTGAGCCATAAGCACTTAAAACACATGAACCTTCAACTGATCGTCCTTAGCCTGTCCAAGCTCTACCAGGAACTGGCGTATGTTCTTGTGCTGGTCACCCTGTAGCTGAATTACTTCTCCATATTCTGGATGCTTAATTACAGTACCATTGCAGGCAAATTTCTTCTTAAACAACTTCAGTAGTTTCTTTTTATCATAATAGTCAGTGATCCCTTTGACAGTAGTAAGGGTCTTCCTGCCATTTCTCTATTGAATTCTTTATTTTTTTAAATGTTTTTATTGTGAAAATACTGTACAGAGTGGTTACAATTACATGAGCAAGGTAATGAGTACATTTCTTATCAAGCATTGTTGCCTCCTCCTCTTTTTCCCCTTCCATCCCTTCCCTCCGATCTCCACAACTACATTCCTCCCCCGAATAGCGTCTTGTGCACCTCATTGTGAAATGTGTCCACCTGTACCGCTACTTAAACAATTTGTTTTTTTTCCCTTCTGCTTCCCAAATTATACCGACATCAAATAGAGTGAAAACAGGGGTTATACCGTGGAGGAGCGACATACAAAGCAAAAAACAAACAAACAGACAAAAAAATGTGGTACATTATAATAGATTAGAAACAATAGCAAGCAAGAAAGAAAAAAACACTTAGATATAATCCTTGGAGAGAGCAGGAAACAGGTCATCATCCTTACTTTCATCAGCAAAGGGATCAAAAGGGTGAAGGTTCAGAATAGCAGACAAAGGATAAGATTCCTTTTCCTAAATTATATTAAGTGAAATAAGCCAGGCCCAAAGAAACATAGGTCCCATGGCTTCCCTTATTTGCAATATATAGCATATGTCTGAGTCAAGCAGAAAAGGTCAGATAAGGTGATGTTAGGGAAATGAGCCCTAAGATATATATTCAAATGTTTTTTTTTTCTTTCATGCGACTGTTTCTAACACATTTATAGCATTATTTCTTTGTTGCTTTGTATGTCCCTTCCCCACAGTATAACCCTTGCTTTCACTGTATTTGAGGTCAGTATAATTTGTGGAGGGGAAGGGAAAAAACAAATAATTTAAATAGGGATACAGGTGGACCCATTGCAACAGTGAGATGTACAAGTCATTATGTCGAAAAAAGAACTATACAACTTTGGCCCGGGAATTGGGGGGTTGGGGTAGAGAAATGGGAAGGAATAGGAAGGGGAAACAGAGGAGGAGGCAACAATACTTGATAAAAAATGTACTCATTACCTTCCCCATGTAATTGTAACCCCTCTATAGGGTATTTTCACAAAAAATAATAGTAATAAAGAAAAGATTAATTACGTGAACATAAAAAAAAATTCTAATGAGCCAGTTTAGAAAGAACTGTCCACCCAAGGGCACAGTGGGGCGTTTCAAAGAAAAGTATAAGTGAAGGTCAAAGGAAACATGAAGTTCAATAAACTTATAAAAGACAGATGATCTCACTGGTAATCAGGAAATTCAAACCCAAAGGACTTGAAGACATACATAATGTGCCAGGACTCAGGGTTGGCAAGACTGTGAAGTGATGAGTATTTTCCTAGAGTTCTGGTGAGAAGTGAAAATTGGCTTGAGGACCTTGGAAGAAACCAAGGCTGCGGGGTAAAGTGGGAGATGTACCATTTGTAAATGGGCTGCCACACAACACCTCCTCTCCTGGGTATACAAGCCTGAAACACCTTGCTCATCATCTCTAGAAGAGGGAAACAACAGCCAGCATCCAGAAACAGAAGACACTGGAAACATCTCAGGGTCTAGCCCAGGAGAAATAAACTGTCCTGAATTCACAGAAATGCAATGCTCTAAGAAACAAAAATGAACTACAGCCATATGGATTAATGCAGGTGAATCTGAGAAACATAATGTTGATGTTCAAAAAAACCACTGAAAAATCTAGGAAGTATAATCCCATTTTTATAAACATAGAAGATGCATTATTTGTATTTCTGTCACCCTAAAGAAAAACATAGAAGATGCTAATACTATTATTCTGAACTAGCTTTCTTAAATGGAGAAATACAGACTTCAATGTTACTGAGAATGTTATTTCTTAGGCCAGGTAGTCAGTAAATGATATTCATTTTATTATTTGTCAGTAAATAATACATCTATATCCAAGATTCTCATTTGACTATAGTGTATAATCAATAAATATTTAACTAGCATTCTAATTTATTATGAAATGATGTTTTGGCTATCATTTACTGGAAACGATGATCTATATTAAACACTAAACTTCTGTGTGACAACAAAGAATAAGGGTTCTGATAAATATAGAAATCCCTCAGACTTTTTGGTACATATTTAAATTAGCTTTGTGTTATGGAGCTGAAAGGTGTGCCAGAGAGTGAATCTTTTCTCTGCTGACTGCAGGAAGGTGTTCATTTTCTGTCTGGATAGAGATTGGCACCCTTTGGATGGGAAAGCATGGAGGACAGCATTCCTTCTCCATTTCCTTAATTGGTGTGTTCCCACCGGCTGCTTGAAATCCTCTTATTTACCTTCTGGGTGCAATCAACTTGTCCTTGTCTGTAAGCAGGTTTGAAGAATTTTTGTGTATGTAAGAGGATGGGTTCATAGTTATGGGAAGAAAAATTGAGATAGAGCATGTTAGGATTTTGTCCTTCAGACATCCTTTAGAATCTGTGAAGAGTCCTATAAACACTGAAACATTAACCTAAGGAACACACCAGGTTATGATGAATAGTAAGACCATGTTCAAACTCTGAAGACAGAGAGACCTCTAGATCTTAAATTGTTGATAATGTTGACTACATTCTTCAGCAAACATAAGAAGTCTTACAGAAAACCAAGTATGGGGCCCCATATATGTAACCTCAAGAAAATACTCCCAGGAGCAGGTAGCAATTCTTGATAAGAAATGTACTCATTACCTTGCCCATGTAACTGTAACCCCTCTGTATGTTATTTTCACAATTAAATTAAAAGAAAGAAACAAAATGAAGAATTACCCCCCAAATAAAGAAAGAAAATACTCCAGAAAAGAGACTAGAAAAGAGAGAAAGAGAGACAATGAAACAGAAGAAGTGGTTAATTTGGAATATGATTTCTCTTGTTAGTAAGGATTTTGAACAAATAAACTATGGGGAATGATTATTTTTGAAGAAATTTTCTAACAATAGAAATGTGGAGGATGGAGAATAAGTAATTTCAGAGCAAGAGAGTTAAAAATAAGATCCTAAAGCCTTCTGCTAAATGTGGTTTGATAACATATTTCAAGTTTGGGATATAGATAGCTAAATAGATATCACACATATACATAGATAAACGTAAATATATATAAGCATAAATGTATAAATTATATATATATATATATATATATATGGACAAGACAAATGGCCACTGGCTTCAGTTGGATTGGTGCAGAACTGATCAGCTGTTCCCTAAACAATTATCTAACCTGAGTAATGAAAACTCACATCAGGTGATGAAAGACATTGAGGAACTCTCTCCCATCTACCCAACCTACTTCCCACAAAACCAGAAGTAAGAAGCTAAGATCAGAACACACCCTAACAGCAGGGAGGGTTAGAAGATCAGTGTTGATGATCCACACCTGTGGGACAGTCTACAGGAGGCCAACTCACCGGGTTCCAAAGCTCAAGTTTAACCTGGTCTTCCCAGTGGAACCCTGTCACTGAAACCCAGCAAGCAAATAAAATGGTTCCCACCAAGCCAAAAGTCTCACAACACTACAAAGAACCTAGAAAGAGGCAAGAAAGGCTGTACACACTGTACACACACACACACACACACACACACACATATGTATATATGCAATATATGTACATTTGTATAGGTTTCTGCATATGTGTATGTACATATATGTGTATATATGTATGAATATAATATACACATACATACACAAGGGAAAATATACTTATATATACACTTATCTCTAGAAGACCAACAGCCACTGTCTTCAGTTAGATTACATCAAGCGTGAGCAGCAATTCCCTAAACAAGTATCCAACCTGGAAACTGCCAATACACATCTTTTGATGGAGGAGATCAAGGCACTCTCCCTTCTACCCAACCTGCTTCCTACCATAACAGAAGCAACAAGCTCAGATCAAAACACACCCTAACCACAGGGGGTAGGAGCTCAGTGTTGATGGTCCACACCTGTGCTCAGCCTACAGGCAGCAGAATCACGAGGTTTCAAATTGCCAGTCACTTTGGTATTCCCAGTGTGACCCTGTCTCTGAAACAAAGCAAGCAAACAAAACAGTTCCTTAGCAAGCCAGCAGCACACAACCCCAACAGGAACAACAAAAGAGGAAGGAAACACTAGGAAAAGACACTGGCCAGTACAGATTTGCATACAAATGTATATATATGTATATATATAATTATATATAACTATATATGCTTGTGAATATATATGTATGTATATATGTTTGCACATATACATAGGTTAAAATACGCACATACACACATAAATACATATTTATTTATTCATTTATATATTTATTAAACTTGACCAGGCAAATGGCCACTGCCTTTAGCTGGATTGGTGCAGGCGGGATCAGCGATTCCCTCAGCAAGTGTCCAATCCTAGAAGTGCCAACGCACATCAGGTGATGAAGGACACTGAGGTCAAATCGGCGACAATAGCCCTGAAGTTTGTGGAGCAACTAAAAAAGTATCTCTAGGGTTATCGGTTATCTTTAAAGGTGGAAAATAATACAGGGCCAGATAGAGAGGATACTGTAAACAGGATGGAGACAAAGGGAGTGTTAGTGGAAGTTGAAAGTTGCACCATCCTCTGGTCCCCCAGGTCAGAGGAATAGTGGGGGATCTCTTGATGCAGGAGTTCCAGACAAGAAGGGCAGAGCCGACATTTGGCCTTGGGAGTTGTAGGGAGGGGACTTGTGGAAGGTCAGGCAAGGTGCATCATGGGAGACCCCCTGCTAGGGTGTAAGGGTGTGACAGGCATGAGACAGGGAGGGGCTTACAGGAGGAACTGTGGGAAGACGTGGGGCAGTAAGAGTTTATATAAGACAGGCAGCTGGTGGGCAGGGTCACTCTGGACTCAGCTGCAGAGAGGACCAGGAGGAAGCCTACGTGCCTCACAGCGATTGACCAGAACAAGAGTCCCAGAGCACGGTGAGTGACCCACGGCATTCAGGAAGCCAGGTGAGTGTCCTGGGCATCTCTGTAGACATAGACGGGGTTGGCAGAAGGATGGAGGCAGCCCAGTGGGAGTGCAGAGCCGTGAGGCAGATTCAGGAGCGCCTGGCCTCCAGCACAGATGCCGACGAGCTATACAAATCCTTGAGGCTGCTCTCAGTCATGCCCATCACGGCAGAAATCCTTGCCACCACGGGTGTCAGAGAGACAGTGAAGGGTTTTAGGAAGTACCAGCAGTTGGGCATTTTGGCCAAGGAGCTGGCCAAGCGCTGGAAGACCTTGCCTGTGCTGAGGCGCAAATCAGAGGCTCTGAGCCAGGTTCCTGAGCAGGATGGCGGTGAAGAACCCAGGAAGGATGATCTGGGAGAGGGGGAGTGGAGAAGGATGATGAGGGAGCCGGAGACGGAGGACATGTTGAAGTCCTCAAATGTGGATGCGTTCTCTCAGAGAAGGGCGAGTGATCCGCAGGACCCAGGAACACAGGCGAATGGGTCCAGCATCTCTGTAGACATGGTGGGGGGTGACATCGGGATGCAGAATGCTGAGTCTGTGTGCGGAGTTGTGCAGCAGCTCCAGGAGCGCCTAGCCTCCAGCACAGACACAGACGAGATTCTTAATTCCCTGAGGCTGCTCTCAGTCATTCCCATCACGGCAGAAATCCTTGCCACCTCGGGTGTCAGAAGGGTGGTGAAGAGTTTTAGGAAGCACCCACAGGTAGCTGCTTTGGCCAAGGAACTGGACAAACACTGGAAGACCTTGGCTGTTCTGAGCCACAAATCAGAGGCTCTGAGCCAGGTCCCTGACCAGGATGGAGGTCTAGAGCCCAGGAAGTATGATCTTGGGCAGAGAGAGGGGCAGAAGGAGGTGGAGGATGGTGAGAGGGAGCAGGAGGACCTGTTGGAGGCGTCAAATGTGGATCTGTCCTCTCAGAGCAGGGCGAGTGAACCCCTGGATGGAGGAGTCCAGATGTGTGGTTCCCGTGTCTCTGTAGACATGGCCAGGAGTAGCATGGGGACGCAGACCGCAGAGTGGGTGTGGGGAGCCGTGCAGCTGCTCCAAGAGCACCTGGCCTCCAGCACACATTCGGAGGAGCTCCGCAAATCCTTGAGTCTGCTGTCGGTCTTGCCCATCACGGCAGAAATCCTTGGCGCCACGGGTATCAGAGAGATGGTGAAGGATGTTAGGAAGCACCCGCTGGTGGGCAGTATGGCAAAGGAACTGGACACACGCTGGGAGACCTTGGCTCTCCTGGGCTGCAACCCAGCGCTTCTATCGGCGATTCTACAGCAGGTCTCTGAACAGGATGGCCCTCAAGAGCCCAGGAAGGAGGTTCTTGGGCTGTCAGAGTCAGGGTGGGTGCGAGAGGACAAGTTGAAAGAGTCAAGTGTGGTTTGGGGCTCCGGGGGGAAAGAAACGGCAGCTGGGAGGGGAGGCCCCAACTCTGGGCCAGAGCCTCCACGGCCCCGGGAGCTGTGTGAGTTCCAGGGATCTAGCAAGCGGTCTGCCAGCCCTTGTCCCAGGAGCAGGCAGGAGAAGCGTCCCCGAGTGGACCCAGAGTCCCCTGGGGGCAGCAGCAGGTCTCATCATTGGGCTGTGGACAGCTCTGGAGTCTCGCGGGACCCTGGGCCTACTGATATCCGGGACATGCCTGGCAACGCATGCCGTCTGGTCCCGCAGTCTCAGGATCCACCAGGGCTCCCACAAGAAGGTCTCCCTTGGGAACCCCAGGGACAGGCTGGGGTCAGACCAAAAGAGGCGGGCCGATCCTCTGAAGAGGGGAAGAGAGGTTCAGGCCCCCTGCCCTCTAAGGTCAAGCCGACCTCTGGCAAGCCAAAGAGGCAGGCAGCGAAGCTGCGTGGGCGCAATCACCAGAGCGAATCCCAGCAACAGCATGAATTCCGCGCACCTCCACAGTCTTTCGAGGATGCCCTCAACCAGACCCAGCTGCTGCCGAGGAGACAGAGGACCAAGGGCAGGATTCGTGCTGCTGCCTTGGCTCAAGGAGGCCTGAAAAGCAATGGCTCCAGCGGTCCCAGAAGACCCTCAGATTCCATGCACAGCTCAGTCCCAAGGGCAAGCGAGGTTCAGGAAATCCAGGCGGGACAGCTGGCGCCAATCTCAACCGCCAATCCAGCCAGTCCCATCAATTCCACAGAAGAAGCCGGGGTGCCAATGGTGCATCTCAGCACTGAAACCTCTAATATGCCTGGGCTGCAGGCCTATTCGGGTCGGCTGACTGACCTGAAATGGATGTCCTCCTTCTCTTCACCTATGCCGGGAGCCTCTGTGCCCTGGGAAGTGGGAAAAGGGGAAGGGGAAGGAAAAGGAGAAAGAGGAGGTGTTGAGGATGGGGTAAAGGGAGATGAAAGGGAAGGGGGAAGGGGAGCAGAAGGCAAAGGGGGACAGGGAGAGGGAGGGGAAGAGATGGCCTTGCCTTTTGTCAGAAAGTCCCTGAATATTCCACTGTACTCTGGACCAAAGCGCGACTCCCTCGCTCCCTGGTGCCCCCAGGATATACGGGGGCTCCCTCAACACAGCACTCCAGCCACTCCCAGGCCACCCTGCATTCTCCTAGCACCCATTTCCCAGATTTCTACCCCTTCTGCGCACCAGCCTCAAGGGAACACTCACCCGAGGACAGTGGCGCACAGTGGTACAGACAGGCTGTGGCAAATCCGCTGTTGCAAAGCATTCAAGGATGAAAAACCAGCAGAGGGCGAATCCTGGCGAGAGCTGTACCTGCGGCTTCGCCAAGACCAAGAGCAGCTTGTGCAAGCAGCGAGCGCCTGCCCAAGCCAAGAAGAGCCAAGGCCAAGGGGCGCAAAGATCTTAAACCAACCTCCAGAAAAGCCTCCTGGCTCTGGCAAAAGCTCCCAGGCCAGGAATGTGTTGGAAGGATGCTCAAGGGCCGTTCTCACTGCTTCTGAGGGACTTGGATAATGAGGAGAGTCAGCGGAGTCCTAAGAACAGAGTCTTTAATCCACTGGAGTCTGTTCTTATCAGAACATCGAGGAACACTTCATGAATGCATGAATGCAAAAGCTATATGTCTATTGTGTATATGTAGTAAATTAGGTATTAATTAATTGATTGGTAAACTAATATTTAATTGTATAACTTATCATTTTAAATTCTGAATCTGAGAAGAAAATCTAGGGAATAATGGACAGTCACTCGGCTGTCCTTCCCTCACTCTTAGCCTGGGCATGATGAAGCTCAGGACACAGTCTGTACCCTTGAGCACAAGCAGTGACCTGCTCACTGCAGAGGACTCTGGTGACCTGCTGGGGACAGCACTGATCCTGCAGCCCTCTCTCATCTCCCACAACTGGACATGCTGTGTGTACATGTTCCCCTTAGCGCTGGAAGTCACAATATAGCTTAGGTTAATACTGAGCTGGTAAATCCCACCACCACAGCCAAAGATGAGAATTATTTGAAAAGCACTAATTTCTAATATTAACTACCCAATTTGTAGTGTTCAAATCCAGTGGACAAATGATGGAGAAGAAAATGGAATCAGAATGAGTATTTATTAAACGATATGATGCATTATCATACCATCAGCCAAAGGAGCCATATGGCTGCCTGTGCAATTCCATGGCTTTTGCTGCAATATCCTAAAGAGTATCAGAAATGCTTGGCTCAGAGAGCACAACAGTGTCTTAGTATCCTGACTTCTCTAGCTTCTTGCTCTCACATTCACTCAGAAAAGCTGTTGTGCTGCTCCTAAAAAAGGCTACACGTGACAGTTCTGCTATACCAGGCAGGGTGGTTTTTGTTCAGGGCTGTATCAGTGTGGGAGGAACATGTGTATGTTGAAAGCAGTAATAAACGCCAACATCCTCAGCCTCCACCCTGCTGATTTTCAATGTGAAATCTGTGCCTGACCCACTGCCACTGAATCTGTGTGGGGCCCCAGAATATCAGTTGGAAACCAAATAGATTAGGGCTTGTGGAGACTTGCCTGGCTTCTGTAGGAAACAGTAAAAATAGGTGTTTCCATCACTATATAAGAGACTCTGACTGGACCTACAGGAGATGGAGACTGGCTCTCCCAGGGTGACAGGCAGAGAGAGTGGAGTCTGAGTCAATATAACATCTCCACTGGATCCTAAAATAATTAGAAAAGTGGACAGGGTTAGTTACCAGCATCATGAGCCATTTTCATAATTATCTTATTGCAGGCTATATTTTTTTTTTATTTTTGTTTCATCCAACAAAATGTTCATTAAATACATGATGAACACACACACACACACACACACACACACACACACACACACATCCAGAATTTGTAAAACAGCATGGGTCTTTGTTCCTTCTGGAATCTTCCTCACTCTCAAAGATACATATTTCCATTCAATGGGGCAAATATGCAGGAGTGGACATAACACACATGGGGAGCAGAGCTCAGCCCCTCTCCATCTCCTTCCTCAGCTCTAGTGTGTTCTTACCTGATACCCAGAGCATAAGCCGCCCCAGGAGCTGAACAGGGCACCTCATTTTGAGAGTAAGCAATGCTGGTCAGTCCAAGCAAGCTTAGAGCTGAGCTTTTATGTTGTACTTACAAGGGAGTTCCTCCCTAAGGAGCAATGTGCAAATGTCCTGGTGGGTGCAATGGTGAGAGACAAACTGTCAGGTGAGATGGAAACACACACTGGGAGGGTGGGGCCTCTCCTGTGAGCAAATGACATTAACTGGGACCAAGTAAAGCAAGAGAAATCTAATGTGTGTTCCCTGGAAAGGGAATGCCTTCATGATTCCTCCTGCTCTTGTCTGCTGCCTAATTCTTCAACCATGTCTGGTATGTTTTACAGTTTTCTTGATAAGGATGCATTTCCATAAATATTGAGTCATTCTTATTTATTTTCTAGACATTTGTTTTAAAGTTTAGGTCTAGTCATTTTATTTTGCTTAGTATAAACTACATGTAATGTAGAGAGCAAAAAATAAATGTGCAATGTTTAGCACAGATATACAATTCAGACAAACCATGGAATTCAGTATCAAGTTACTCAAAGGCCCTCTTCCAGTCCATAACAGGCAATCCCAACATGTGGCATTATACTTTGTTTGTTTCCTAGACTTGACCATCACATAAGTGGAAGAGAGAACTTTTATGTGGTTTTAGTTGCTTGTTTCTGAAATCCTTTTGAGGTCTTTTCCCCGCATAGGTTCAGCGCCCTTCCTATCACTTCCTTTGGTTCTGAAAGGCTTCTTTTTCTGCCAGAGTATGTCTGCACATATCAATTTCCCTTCATTTGCAGTTAGAAAAACAATGGTATTTTTTTGCCTTCAATTTTAAGGTATGGGGTCATAAATACAGTATTCTTTGTTGGCTCTTCTTTTCTATTGATTGTCACATATGCCATTCTACTATATTCTAACCTCAATTGTTAATGATAAAATTAATCCAGGATTTCATTGAATTTTCCAGTGCAAATAGGCATAATGTTCTTCAAGATTCTCTTTTCCTATATAACAGCTTTTTATCTGTGTTTGCCTGATTGTGATTCAGTAGAACTCTTTAATGCAAAAATAAATCTCATTTTAAGAGTTATTTTTCAAATATTTTTGGCTATTTTTATCTTTTCCTTTATTGGTTTTTATACACAATCTTATCATAGTAATCACTAAATTAGCCTATAATTCCCTAAGGAATTATCTGTTCATTTTTCCTTGATTTTTTATTAAAAAAATTGTTATATATTCATTGATTCTTCTGCCATAATCAAGTGATAACATATCTATTTAGTGCATTGTTCCATTGGGTTCTAGAATTCCCAAAACTGATTTTTACACCAATGTGAATTTTTGCCTTACTTCTCCTCTACCTGTCCTTTCCCTTCTTATTCTTCCTAGGCAGTTTGTATTACTGGACAAATTTGTATGTTTAAAAATTCAAACTTGCATTTGTTACCCCTTTCTCTCTCACATGCCCATGATGGGGAAAACAAGTTTAACATACTTTCAACCCAAACAGACAGTCACCTCTCATCTCTCCAAACCAGGAAGTTATTAAATCTCTGTCAGACAAACACAGAACTGAAGAGATGAGACAACAGTAAACCAAGAGATAAGAACCAATTTTGCTACCATTTAGTCTTGGGATGGACATCTTTCATGTAGCCTGTAGCAGACCCCTTGAGCAGCCTCTTAAAACTGGGACCTTTTCTGTGATTAGTAGAATAATAGAGCTTTGATTTCAAATCTTCACTATTCTTCTCATTTGACATGTGACAAATAATAAGCCTTATTTTCTTTTTCTTCAACATACTGCTGTCATTTTTTTGTGAATTAGCTTTGTGGATTCAGGGGACTAAATTTTGGAAACACAACAACATAGAAACTCTTTTGAGAGAAAGAAATAACTTAACAAAAAGATGAGTGATAGTATAAACCATCAAAATCATTTTGATACATAAGCAAACATTCCAAACACATGAGCAATCCTTGGGAAAATGTTTCCATTCTTGTGGTCAAGTGGGAAGAAGCAACCTGAAAACTTCCTTCCTCCTTGTAAGAGCATTGGAGGGACACAATATAGATTAGAGGGATATAATTCTTCAATCATCTTCTATGGATGTCATTCTTTTCTAGACATAAAATTCTTGAATGTTTTTATTTTGAATAATCTAGGACTATGGCTAAATGAGTTAGTGAGATGTTGTGTTCAGTTAGATGTTAGTGACTCTGAACTGGAACTCCACCAGCATTTCTGTCATTCGAAGGCCTGGAAATCCTTGGTGCCAATGCTCCCTAGGTTGAACTTCAATGTCACTGGACTTGGGGCTCCAGAGATTCAGTTAGTCTTTATTCTTCTAGACTTTCTGTTTACTCTTTGTTTCTGAGGGATGATAAAAACAATCATCCTAAATTTTGAAAGCTGGAAGAAGGAGAAGGGAGAGATAAGAGAAGTTAATCACTTAAAAGTTAAAGGCCCAAAGAATGAAAGTTTGACAAAAGCTTTCTGAAAGTTAATTGAAATACTAAAACCTGAGTAGCCACCCACACATAAATTAGAAATCTTTAGTAACAATGAATTTATAGACTGCTAACCCCATTCAATCCCTAAACACCAAATACATTGTTTACAAACAGCCACACTTGACCTCTGTATGTACAATCTAAATTGTCTCATTTCTAGCTAATATAGAATTATTGCAAGAACTTTTGGTGAAGGGTGACAAAAATGCTCTTGGTATTTAGATCCAGAGGAAAATGGTCCTACTTCTATTCAGTATTGTCACTGATGGATATAGGAACTTATCCGAGGACATTATTGTTTTCTTTTGTTAGGTCACTTGACTCAATAAACCATTTGATTTCACAGAGACTAAATTCCAAAAGCTTTAAAGCTTTAACAGGCAGTATCTCTTTTTCTGGCTGATGTCTTCCCTGGTCATTGTTGTGACGTATTGGGTAGAAAGAAATGATGGTCAAAGGGGAAAGCTTGTCTTCAAATTCTCAGTTCCAGTTGGATGTCATCTTCTAAAATTGTTAATTTCCTGGGATCTGGGAAACACCTGCTTGATGGTCATAGAGGAAGGAGATGCCCTGTTATCTTCCCTAAACCACTGATTTCCTAAATCATGTACTTTCATGATTTTATTTGAATAAAAACAAAACCCTTTCTTTTGTCATGAGATGAGCACTATGTATGAAGATGACAATAGTGCTTGACATACTATGTTGCTTCCTGGTTCCAAAAAAAGGAAAGAATACAAAATGTTTTAGGAATTCTTCAGTGTTCTTATGATGTACTATTTAATGTCTCAGCTCTTGTTCCTCAAAAACATTTCTGGTCACAGAGATCTGGGGTCTTGTAGAGGAAAACTGTATGATTAGTGCTTCTTTAATTTATAATTTTAACTCATTACTTGAGAAATAAAGTCCAACCTTCAATATATCAAATTATGTTCACCTGGATATTCAAGAATTATATTTGTATATTATTTTTAATAAATTACCTACTGACCTTACTGTATGGCTAGCTAATCATTCTGGAGAGTGTATTCTTATTCACAAATATTCTGACTTTCACATTTTCCTTTTCCTCTTAAAGAATCATAATTTCACCTTCCTTTATTTTTCTCATCATCTATTCCTTTTGTATATGTGTAAGTTTGATATTCCACCCCCAGTGACAATTAACAAAATGAAGGAAGTCATGCTCAAAGAAAAATCTCAACTCTAATCCTTCTGTCACATTGCTGGGTATCACAGGTACTCGGTATCACACTCACTTGCTGTATGCTTGTAGTTTAGGGTTTTTTTTCCTGCTAATATTAGAATACCAAATCGTTTTTCTTCTACTTTATATGAAATATATTCCAAATAATTCTTCAATATATTAATAATAAATACTTGTATCATTCCATAGCTTTCACAGAAAGCATCCTTCTTTTACAGTGGAAAAAAATCCACTGTGTGTGTGTCTACATATGTCTGTGTGTATGATCAGAGAGAAAGAGAGAAAAAGAGAGAGATAATTGTTTAGTCATATTTTATGTACATGCATTTTGTTTATTGCCAATATTTTTCCTAGGGTGGAGAAGTTTATCTTCAAGGACATTTTTTGCAATATATGGGATGTATGTTAAATGATAAAATCATGCTGCTTTGTAGATGTTGTCATATATTTTTTATCATTTTTAGAATTGTCTCTTCAGATGTTCTCTCTATTATTATTTCCATTCTGTGCATTAACTTTTGAAAAAGTTGCTGCCTCTTAAGATGTAAACCAAGAGAGTCTGGAGGAAGATGGCAGAGGAGAACATGGGGGCTAAATAAGCTCTCAGGTAGAAACCAGTTTTACTGTTCCAGTGGCAAATCTAAGGCTAGAGTCACACCAAGTATGCCATCATAGTACAAGAGTTTGGCCAGAGAGGAAACCTTCAGGCAGCTTTGTTCCAGAGATAGATTTGAACACTCTAGGATCTGTGGTGGTGGCAGCAGCAGCTGTTACCGTGGCCACCATATCGACAGAAGGATTCCAGGACAATGACACGAGAGGCAGTGTAAAAGCAGATTCTACTCACCACCAGCAAAAACTGACAGAGTGAAAATCTTCATCCTGCTGACCATAGAGAGTCACATACCATAGATGGCCGAGAAACCAAGGGAAAGATGCTAGTACCCTCAAGATATCCTCACTCCTTCTCATAGAGCAGCAGTGGAATGGTAGCTCATCCCTCATCCCTGGAGAAGAACTCTATCTTTGATATTTTGTAAAATCAGGCAAGAGCAGCTAACATCTAACTCAGGCCTTAGAATGAGACAGTAGGAACCATTCAACATGTCATAGGAAACTGACCTGTGGGGCTCAGCTCCACCCCTGGGGAAAGTTGTCCTTCCCAAGCAGAGGGAGCTCCACCTGGGCAGGGCAGACTGTCCTCAGTGGGTAAACAGACACAGAGGCTAACCTACCCATGCAGCATAGGCAGCAACTCCAGCTGCTGGAGGGTAAAAGTAAAACAATTGGAAACTTGTTTCACGTAAATCCTGAGAATAGCTCCAGGCTGGCCTGCTTGACTCTCTCAGGAGCTAGCCCGTCCGAGAGCAAGCTACTGATTGCTGACTTTCCACAGCACTGCCTAGAACCTAGCTCCCGCACAGCAACTCTAAGCTGGA
Organism: Dipodomys spectabilis; assembly: GCF_019054845.1. Lineage (NCBI taxonomy): Eukaryota > Metazoa > Chordata > Mammalia > Rodentia > Heteromyidae > Dipodomys > Dipodomys spectabilis. The sequence goes on along the minus strand of NW_024870864.1, from coordinate 14,251,360 downwards.
GAAAACAGCCACATCCTTCTTTTGTGATAGTCAAAGTAAATCACCCTCCCACTGAGCCAGCCCGAGAGGACTGTCGTAAAGACTCAGGTAAGGCAGAGCTTCATTTTGCCTCCTCAAACAAGCTGATTTAAGAAACTAACCAAACCACAGGAAAACCAAACACCACAAGCAAAGCAGAGACTCCACCAAGAGACTGGTTACAGACACAGGGAAACACAAGGTTCCCCCCCTCAAAAAAAATTAAAGAACTATTTTTCTGCCTAGTTTTGTTAAAAAGTTTTTTGGTTTAAAAAACTATTGGTTGAATATTATATGGGGAAAAACTACAACCAATTATCCTAAAATCAGGAACAATGCAAGGATGTCCACTGTCTACACTCCTCTTCAATATAGCCCTGGAACCCTTAGCTAGGGCAACAAGGCAAGAAAAAGACATTAAAGGGATCCACATAGGAAGGAAGTTAAACTATCCTTTTTTGAAGATGAGATGATAATCTACTTTCATTATCCCAAAAACTGCATCCCCAGACTCTTAGAAATTATAAACCACTTCAGCAAAGTACCAGGATACAAAAACAACCCACAAAAATCAGTCAACTTTCTGTACACGGACAATGTACAAGCAGAGAGGGAAATAAAGGAAGCAATCCCATTCACAATAACACCCCCAAAAATAAAATATTTAGGATTTAACCTAACCAAAGTTGTAAAAGAACTATTTAATGAAAACTATAAAAACTTAAAGAAATTATAGAGGACACTAAGTAATGGAAAGACTCCCCCCCCCCCCCACTTCCTTTACAGCCATGCTTTCCACCATGCATGCCAGGGCAGCAATTAGGGAAATAAACTTCTGCCTGAATAGCTTGTGGTGTTCTCATCATCTGCTACCTAATGAAACCTACCTATTTAATATACCTTACATATTGTGCTGTGACTCAAATGGGGTTTTTGAGTTGGAAATGTTAGAATTTCCTAACCACCCCTTTTCTGCAAACCAAACTGCCTGGAGACACCACACAAGACTTTTCACCAACACCATGGCTGGCCTTCACATCCACATCCACACCACTTTTCTATTCTGCTCTCTCTAGCGTTGACCATGTGGTGGATGCGCCATCTTGGCATCATCGGAGAAGTTTGTTCAGTTTGGATTTGTAGTTCAGTGCCAGCCAGTCTACCTGCAGTCTAGATCCACTTCATCTCTTCTAGCCCAGAAGACAGGACTCATTCCTACCTAGACCATCCTGACCTAGACCTCGTCCATAAGACCCTCTCTCCCTCATGAGATCCTGAAGACTTCCTCCAAGAGATTTGCCTCCTCCAGACTTCATCTAAGGACTCACACCTACCAAATGACAGCTGCTGCCTGCTGCCTTCTCCCAGAAGGGACCACATCTCATCCTAATACCCCTAATGCTGATGCCCCTTGCCAGCAGGAAGTAGCCAGAGAGAATCTTTGCTCTTTTTCATAATTATGAAAGGCTGGAATGTAAGGTCCGGACAGAGACACCTCCCTCCCTCTTGACTAAGTTTCTAACCAGTATCTGTTACCTAGGTAACTGGCAGACCTAGAAGCAGTCACCTTCCCCTCCTGCCAGGTCACATCCTGGGCCACCTCTGGTCACATGCCTCCCATCTGACCTTAGGAGGGTCCCAGACCCTGAGGTTACATCCAGATCCAGTGTGGCATACCTTTCCCCTCACCTGGCTACACCACTTCCTCTCCCTGGCCGAGATAAGTCCTGGCCCAGAGGTGGGTCACGCCCCCCCACCTTCCTTTTCAGCCATGCTTCTCAACCATGCATGGGATCGGGCGGGGGGGGGGGGGGGGGCAGCAGTTAGGTAAATAAACTTATTCTCCTGCCTGAAAAAAAAAAGAAATGGAAAGACCTTCCATGCTCTTAGATAGCAGAATTAACATAATGAAAATGGACATACTGCCAAAATTGATACACAAATTCAATGCAGTTCCTGTTAGAAATCCAATCATGTACATTTCTGAAATACAGAAAATGGTCTAAAAATTCATATGGAAAAACAAAAGACTTAGAATATCTAAAACAATTCTAGTCAAAAAAGACAACATGGGAGGGATCTTGATATCAGACTTCAAACTCAACTATAGAGCCATACTAACAAAGACAGCATGGTACAGGCACAAAAACAGACCTGAAGACCAATGGAATAGAATAGAAGATCCAGAAATAAAACCACACACCTATAGTCAGCTGATATTTGACAAAGGAGCCAAAGACATACAGTGGAAGAAATAGCTTCTTAAACTACTGGTGCTGGGAAAACTGAGAGGCTACATGCAGAAAATTAAAGGTGGACCCCACCCTATCACCATGCACCAACATCAACTCAAAGTGGATTAAAGACCTTAACATCAAACCTGAATCTCTGAAACTACTGCAGGACAGAGTAGAAGAGACTCTTGAATTTATAGGCACAGGCACTTCCTGAACAGAGTACCAGGGTCAGAACAAATTGGACAGAGACTGGACAAATGGGACTTTCTTAAACTAAAAGGTTTCTGCACATCTAAAGTTATAGCAACCAAGCTAGAAAGACAACCAACTAACTGGGAAAAACATTTGCCAGCAATATATCAGACATGGGGTTAATATCCAGTATATACAGGCGACTCAAGAAACTAATCTCTCCTAAACCTAACAACCCAATTTCTAAATGGGCAAGGGAAGTAAAGAGAGACTTCTCAGAAGAAGAGATTCAAAATGGCAAAGAAACACATGAGGAAATGTTCACCATCCCTGGTTGTAAAGGAAATGCAAATAAAGACATCCCTGAGATACCACCTTTCCCCAATCAGAATGGCCCACATCCTCAAGTCAGCCAATGACAAATGCTGGAGGGGTGGTGGATAAAGAGGAACTGCTGGTGGGAATGTACACTTATACAACCAGTTTGGAAAGCAGTCTGGAGTATCCTCAGAAAGCTAAATATTGACCTCCCCAATGACCCAGCCATACCACTTCTAGGCATCTATCCTGAACAACAGGAACCAGTATACAAGGACATATGCACCTCCATGTTTATTGCAGCACTGTTCACAATAGCCAGGATATGGAAGCAACCCAGATGTCCCACCACAGATGAAGGGATCCAAAAACTGTGGTATCTATACACAATGGAACATTATGCAGCCATTAGAAAGGACAAAATAATGGTATTTGCAGGGAAATGGAAGGAGCTAGAAGAAATTATGTTGAGGGAGGTAAACAAAGAGACAAACAGCACATGGACTCCCTGATAAGCGGATGCTAAATCCAAAACTTAAAGGTGATACGACAAAGTTGACAAGGCTTAAAAACAAAGGACTCACAATTTAAAAAAAATTCAAAATAAATATCACATTAAGAAGAACAAAATAAAGGAAACAAAGGACTTCCACTCATCTGGTCAAATCACTACTAAATAACACTATGCTGCTGATCATATATATTGTATATATGTGCACACGAGGGAAACCAGGAGGAAGACACAGAACTAGAGGGAATCAGGGAAAAACAAAACAACCGGACCCATCAGCTACACTGGTCATTGATCAAAACGAACTAAGCAACTCAATGGCAGCGATGGGAGGGAGGGAACAAGCTGGAAAGAGGGAACAGCTGACTCTATGCAAAACCAAAGAAAGGTACATATCCCAATGTGGAAGAAATAACTGTATTGTCAAAGTTCATAGAACTCATGAATGTTATTGACCACGACAGACAATTTGTCCCATGAAAGTTAGAATGTGTTTGTGACTTTAACTAGCATCACTATTCCACAATACTGTGAAATTAGGGAAATTATGTAATCACTTAATCACAGTAAAGAATTTGAAAAAAACTGTTGGTTTTTCATCATTTTAATTTTAGGTTTGTTTATTTATTTTTGTTGTTGTTTCTTTTTTTAATTCTCTTTATAATCTTTTCCATTTTGGTCCTTTAGGATTTTTGAGGTTTTTTGCCTTAATTGCTGTTTTGTTCATCCCCAAATGTATACCTGTCTTCAGTTATAAGAATTTATCTTTCATTGTGTGCATACTTAATTCAGATATCAATTATTCAACTCACAAAATGTCAGTCTCAACTCCTTTAATTGTAGTAATATGTCTTTATGCTTAAATAATTTTAAAGTGTTTCATTTTTAAATTTTTAATTTTTCCTTTTTCTTTATCTCTCTTCTCCTTTCCTCCTATCCCTTCCCTCCTCTGAATTTGGGAATTGGTTATATTTTCTCTCTCACTTTCCATCACTACATTGCTCGAATCTTATTTTCTACTATTCTCCCTAAACCTATTAATTTCTGATCTGCTGACTCCTTCTTTGATATTTCTTTGTCCACTGATCCCTAGTTTATTGTTGAACTAGATTGCATCTGCACACATTTTGACTGTGTCAGTCTGCGCAACTACAGGCCTCTGGTTGATGCTTGCTTTAAAATAGTCTTCTATCTGAGAATTGGTTTGGCTTTCATACCCAAATGGGCTGAACAAGCCAGAGAAACAAAAGAAAAAAAGCAAGTCTAGGTATCTCAACCCCCGCTCATGATAATCAGGCAACAGACCAGTTAATGAATAAAACAGAGGGGAGTTCCCAAAATCCTCTACAAACACTACTGGTAAACATGCTGAATGAAACGATTGCAAGCTTGCAAAGGACTCTGTGTGAGTGTGATAGGAAAATGCCTGAGATTAATAGAAGCATCATGGAATCCACAAACAGAAACCTGGAGTAATCCATGGAGTACACAAAAGGAATGCTGAATGAACTCCAACAGAAGGAAAGGGAGTCCAATGAAACTAAAAACAATCAACTAAGGGATTTGAGAATGAACATTGAAAAACAAACAAAGGAGGGAAAGAAGTCTATACAAGACCTAAAACCAAGCTCCAAAAAAGAATTTGAAGCCATCAAATCTGACCAATTAGAAGGAAAGGAAATAAAAAACAAAGTAGAAAATCTTCACAGTAGGTTACACCATTCAGAAGATAGAATCTCTGGAATTGAAGACAGCCTAGACATTATAGAGAAAGAACAGATAGTACTCAAGACAAATCCAAGAAATATAATAGATCTATAAAAGGTTAAGAAGACACAATCAGAAGGCCTAATTGAAGGCTAATGGATGTAGAGGAGGGCCTAGAGACAGAAGTTAAACGTCTAGGAAACTTATTTAACACGATCTTATTTAATAGAGAATTTCCCAAACATTCAAAAAGATAGGCCCATCCAGATACAAGAATACTTTGGAACCCCAAATAGAACAGACCAGAACAGTTCATCCCATATTGTAGTTTGCACAAGATCAAGTGAGACCAAAAAGGATCCTTAAAGCTGTCAGGGAGAAACAATCATCCACCTATAAAGGGAAAACAGTCAGCTTTCTCAGCAGAGACAATTAAAGCAAGAAGAGTCAGGAAGATGTATGCCATGACTTAAAGACACACACCGATCAACCAAGAACACTGCACCCAATAAAACTGTCCTAATGGGAGCGCAAATAAAAACCTTCCACATCAAATAAATATTAAAGGAATATATCTCCATAAAACCAGTCCTACATGATCGAGAGCACGGAGAGGGACGGAGCGCGACCTGCTTCCCCGGGCCCTCGGTGCCTTGAGGCCCCAGGCCTGAGGCTGAGCAGAGGCCCCGGGGATTGGTCTGTATGCAATCTTTGTCCCGCAGACACGGGGGGCTCTTGCAGCAGCGAGTTCCCCGCATCCCTGCGCCCTGCTGCAATGACTTGATAGCGGCAGTGCTCCACGTTGCCGAGTCCAGACGAAGGCCTCGCCCAGGTACCAAGGATGCAGCGCCCTTGCATGGTGGAGGGCATGCTGCAGCCAGGCGACCACAGAGGAGGCTTTAACGGGCTGGAGGACGGAGACCGCAGGAGGCCTTGGAAGCTCGCCAGCATTCTAGGCCGCCTATCCGGGACCTGGGGTGACCTCCCTGCCCCACAGAGAGGCCGCACCCCGCGACAAGGACAAACGAAGGCCATAACGGTCCTGGCAGGTGAGCGGAGCCCCGGATGGCCGCAGGGGCAGCGGTTGTCGGCCCGGGGGGTTGGGCTGGTGCCCGTGCAGAAATGGTAGAGTGATGACCACGGGTGACACAGGTGCCCGCCGCAGCCCACCAAGGTTTGCGGGCTGCTGGCAGGCATGTGTCCATCGTATGGAAAGGCTGCTCTCAGCTTCCCCAACGTTCTCAAAGACGACCTTTCCTCCATCTGGCATTCTGGGTGCCAAGAGGTTGCCGACCTGTGATAAAGGAGACGCAGGAAGTCGCACCTGTCAACGCCATGGGTTTGTAAAGACCATAGAAACGTCTTCTGGAAGTGACCTGGGATGGCGGCGTGAGACCACCTCCAGGGGACACAGCCAGAGCCGCACTCGTCCGCGTTTGTTCCATTCCCTGGTTGGAGGACATGGAACAGAAGACCTGGGAGAAGGAAGAGGGGTCCGGTGAAGACGTTTTCCAGCGACAGCCATTGATCTGCGTGCAGCTCATCCCCCTTGCTGCATGCAGAGCTGACTGTGCTTAAGGACCTTGGATATTCTGAATGCCTGATGTATTTTAAATGCCATTTTGGGGGAGGGAAAACGGTTAACCGCTGGAGTTGTAGGCATGGTGCTTATGCCTTGGTACCCAGTGAAAGAAATGAAAAGAGGCCACGCCAGTGCTTACAGTGGAGGGTAACATTGTCCCATTTTGTTCTACTTTCTTGTGTGCATAGTGTATATAAAGGACAAAGGAGTCCTAACTTACATCTAGTCTTTCTAGATGTTAGAGAGGTTGCCAGGGTATGACAAAAATAGAATTAGTAGACTTTGTATGTTCTGTGCTAAAATTCCTAGAAAAGGTCTTCTGAAAACCTGAGCATTCTAGCCCACTGGATATGTGGACAAAGGTTCTAGAATGTTCATATTTTGAAGACACTTTTCAGATTATAATTAGTCACATGTGTGCAGTCAGTGAAGACTGCCATGTCTATAGTGGGCAGACTGAGTCCTTACTTGAAAACATCTAGTCTCTCTAGATATTTAGAAGTACCCAATGTATGTTAAATGTAGAGATAGTAAAATATCACTTTTTAGGTATCTTTTTGCTAACATTCACAAGAAACACTGTCTTTAGAAAATGGAATGAGGAAAGCACCTCTGTGAGCAGAATGGCCTGTACTTTTATTGGTTTTGAGGAGAGGTGGAAGTGTACAATTCCAAAAAGTAATATGCTAGTGTATTCATACCTGGACATCCTCAGATGCCATTTTTCTGTATTGTGCATTTTGTTTTGCTGTGTATATAATTTATGTATATAATGGACCAAAAAAAACAGTCCTACTAAAGATACTTAAAGAAGTCCTAAACATAGAAAATCAAAAAGAGCACAATAAAGGCCAAGAAACAGCCCCCAAACAGAGAATCCAAGAAGCACAGGAAGAGCCCAGTTGGCACAGCCCCCAAGAATGTGGATAACATGGCAGGAACTACCAAACACCTCTCAGTCCTAACTCTCAATGTTAATGGACTTCAGTCTCCAATTAAGTAAAAAACACTGTCTAGTTGGATCAAAAAACAAGATGCTTCTATCTGCTGCCTTAAACAGACACACCTTGCCCAACTTGCCTCCATCAGAAAGAATGACATTGCCCCATTTCTTAGGAAATGGAAAGATTTACAATAAGTGCAGTAAGCCAGGCCCAAAGAAACATAGGTCCCATGGATTAGCTTTGTTGCAATAACTTGTACATGTGTAGGCCAAATAGAAAAGGTCAAAAGCTATGTACATATGACCATTTAAGATGATGTTAAGTGAAATAAACCCAAAGATTGGGACACAATTATTTTTTTCTTTTTTGTTATTTTTTCTAATGTATTTATTATGTACCATGTGATTTTTACGTTTCTTTGTATCTACCACCCCCAAATTATAACCACTATTTTCACTGTATTTGATGTCAGTGTTCTATATCTTGTATATACACTTCTCTAATTTGGAAAGGGGAAGGGAAAAAACAAAATGCTTAAATAGGGATAAAGGTTGACCCATTGTAACAATGAGATATACAAGGGTGGGAGGTTAATTGTGGAGGTGAAAGGGAAGGGATGGTAGGGTAATAAAAAGGAGGAGCCAACAATGCTTGATAGAAAATTTACTCATTGCCTTGCTCCTGGAACTGTAACCCCTCTGTACAGTATCTTTTTTTCTTTGTGACATTTTCTTTTTTTTTTCATTTTATTATATTATTTTTTTAACATACTGTACAGAGGGGTTACAATTACATGGGCAGGATAATGCATATATTTCTTATCAAGCATTGCAGCCTCCCCCTTTTTTTACATTTCACACGCCTCCCAGCCTTCCCTACCCACCCAATCCTCCCCCTCCCCTCCACCAACATTGTAAAGCTCGTTTTTGACATGAAAACTTGTACTTCTCATTGTTGCAACAGGTCCACATGTATCATTAAACGACTTGTTTTCCCCATATCCTCCACAAGTTATACTGACATCAAGTATAGTGAAAGCAGGGGATATACTGTGGGGGAGGGACATACAAAGCAACAAAGAAATAATCTTATAAATACGTTAAAAACAAATGCATGAAAGAAAAAAAACATTAAAATACATATCTAAGGGTTCATTTTCCTAACATCATATTATCTGACCTTTTCCCCTTGACTCATACATATACTAGATATTGCAAATAAGGGAAACCATGGGACCTATGTTTCTTTGGGCCTGGCTTACTTCACTTAATATCATTTTTTTCAAGTCTTTCCATTTCCTAACAAAAGGGGCAATGTCATTCTTTCTGATAGAGGCATAGAAATCCATTGTGTATATATACCACATTTTCTTGATCCATTCATCTACTGAGGGGCATATGGGTTGGTTCCATATCTTAGCTATGGTAAATAATGCTGCAATAAACATAGTTGTGCTGGTAGCTTTAGTGTGGTCTTGTTTGTAAACATTTGGGTAAATGCCCAAAAGTGGGATTGCTGGGTCATAGGGGAGCTCTATGTGAAATCTTTTGAAGAACCTCCATACTGCTTTCCAAAGTGGTTGAACAAGTTTACATTCCCACCAACAATGTAGTAAGTTTCCCTTCTGTCCACATCCCTTCCAGCATCTGTTGTTGTTAGAGTTCTTGATTTTTGCCATTCTAACTGGAGTGAGGTAGTATCTCAATGTTGTTTTGATTTGCATTTCTTTTATGGCTAGGGATGTTGAGCATTTCTTCATGTGTCTATTGGTCATTGTTCTTTCTTCTTCAGAGAAGTTTCTCTTTAAGTCTTTAGCCATTTATTTACTGGGCAGTTGTTTCTTTGAAGATTTGTTGTTGGGGGATTTAAATTTTTGAGTTCCAAGTATATTTTAGATATAAGACCCTTGTCTGTTGTATGGCTAGTGAAGATTTTCTCCCAATCTGTGGGCTTTCTATTGACCTTGCTAGCTATGTCCTTTGCCATACAGAAACTCTTCAACTTCATGGAATCCCATTTGTCCAACCTTCCTTTGATTTGTTGTATTTCTGGGTGTCTATTCAGAAAATTTCGACCTGATCCAAGGAGACCTAGGGTTTCTCCTATTCTATCCTGTAATGTTTTCAGAGTGTCTGCTTTGACATTGAGGTCTTTGATCCATTTGGAGTTGGTTCTAGTGCAGGGTGATATATAAGGATCTAGCTTTAGTTTTCTACAAGTAGTTAACCAATTTTGCCAGCACCATTTACTGAAGAGGCTGTCTTTCTTCCATTCTATTTTTTTAGCTCCCTTATCAAGGAGTCGATGGCTATAGGTCTGTAGGTTCATTTCTGGGGTTTCAATTCTATTCCATTGGTCCTGAAGTCTGTTCTTATGCCAATACCAAGAGGTTTTGATTACTATGGCTTTATAGTAGAGTTTGAAATTTAGTATTGATATTCTTCCAGCAGTGTTCTTTCCGTAGAGGAGCATTTTTGCTATTCAGAGTCTTTTATTGTTCCATGTGAATTTTTGGATTGACTCTCCTATTTCCTTGAAGATTGAGGGTGGAATTTTGATAGGTATCGCAATGAATTTTAGATTGCCTTGGGAAGTATTGCCATATTCACTATGTTAATCTTTCCAATCCAGGAGCATGGGAGGTTTTGCCATTTTCTAAGTTCTGTTTTGATTTCCTTTTTCAAGATTTTAAAGTTTTCATCATAGAGGTCCTTCACTTCTTTGGTTAATTCCTAGGTATTTTAATTTTTGTGGGGCTATTACGAATGCAGTTGCTTTCCTAATTTCAGCCACACTTTTCTCATTTTTGGCATACAGAAAAGCCATTGATTTTTGAGGGTTAATTTTATACCCTGCTACTTTGCCAAAGTTTTGAATCAGCTTGAGTAATTTGGGAGTGGAGTCTATGGGATACTTTAAATACAATATCATGTCATCTGCAAAGAGGGAGAGTTTTATTTCTTCTTTCCCTATTTGGATCCCTTTTATATCTGCATCTTTTCTTATTGCTGTAGCTAGGCATTCTAATACTAGATTGAAGAGAAGTGGAGAGAGTGGACATCCTTATCTTGTTCCTGAGTTAAGAGGAAATAGCTTTAGTTTTTCACCATTAAGTATAATGCTGGCTGTAGGTTTGTCATATACAGCCTTTATTGTATTGAGGAATGTTCCATGGATTCCTAATTTTTCCAAAACCTTCATCATAAAGGGGTATTGGATCTTGTAGAATGCTTTTTCTACATCTATTGAGATAACCATGTGGTTCTTATTCTTGCTCCTGGTGATGTGATGAATAATATTAATTGTTTGGCGTATATTGAACCAGCTATGCATCCCTGAAATGAATCAGGTTTGATCGTGTTGTATGATATTTTGGATGAATTGTTGAAGTCGATTGGCCAGAATTTTGTTGAGAAGCTTGGCATCAATGTTCATCAAAGATATGGGTCTATAGTTCTCTTTCTTTGATGAGTCCCTGCCTGGTTTTGGGATGAGGGTTATGATGGCTTCATAGAATGTGTTCAGTAGTGAGCTTTCTCTTTCAATTTCATTGAAGAGTTGGAGGAGTATTGGTGTGAGCTCTGCTTTGAAGGCCTTATAAAATTCTGCTGTAAAACCATCTGGTCCTGGACTTTTCTTAGCTGGAAGGTCTCTTATTGCTGTTTCTATTTCAATGCTTGATATGGGCCTGTTAAGCTGGTTTAACTCATCTTGGTTTAGTTTTGGCATGTCAATATTTGCTAGGAAAAGGTCCATTTCTGTAAGTTCTCAAACTTATTAGCATAAAGTTTTGAGAAATATTCCCTTATAATGTTCTGAATCTTGGTTGTTTCCGTGGTGATGTTTCCATTCTCATCTCTGAGTTTATTTATTTGGGTGTGTTCTCTTCTTTTTCTGATAAGATTTGTTAAGGTTCTGTCAATTTTGTTAATTTTTTCGAAGAACCAACTCTTTGTTTTGTTGCTTCTTTCTATAGTTTTTTTGCATTCTAATTCATTTAATTCTGATTTAATTTTAATTATTTCTTTCCGTCTACTGAATTTGGGTTTATCTTGCTGCTCTTTTTCAAGGAGGTTTAGATGTGTCATTAAATTGTTGGTTTCAGATCTCTCCAATTTGCTGATGTAGCTCAGAGCTATAAACTTGCCTCTGAGTACTGCCTTTGCTGTGTCCCAGAGGAGCTGGTAATTTGTGTGTTCATTTTTGTTAAATAGCATGAACATTTGAATTTCCTTTCTAATCTCTTCCATGACCCACTAGTGATTCAGCAGTGTGTTGTTCAGCGTCCACGTGTTACTGGACTTTCTTCGGTGGCTTTTGGTGTTGAGTTCTAATTTTATTACCTTGTGGTCAGAGAGAATGCAAGGAATAACTTCAATGTTTCTGAATTTGGACAAGTTTGCTTTGTGGCCTAAAATGTGGTCTATTTTTGAAAATGTTCCATGTGCTGCTGAGAAAAACGTGTATTCTGATGCTGCTGGTTGAAATATTCGGAAGATGTCTGTTACATCTAGTTGATCTATGCAGCTGTTTAGATCTGCAGTTTCTCTGCTGAGTTTTTGCCAAGTTGATCTATCTAGTGGGGAGAGTGGTGTGTTAAAATCCCCAAGAATTAATGTCTTTGGATCTATGTGAGATTTGAGGGAAAGTAGTGTTTCTTGGATAAATTTGGGTGCTCCATTGTTTAGTGAATAGATATTTAGAATTGCAATATCCTCCTGAAGGAGAGATCCCTTAATTAGTATGTAGCAACCTTCTTTATCTCTTCTCACAAATTTTAATTTGAAGTCTATTTTATCTGATATTAGGATTGCAACACCCGTCTGTTTATGGTGGCTGTTTGCTTGGTAGATTTTGTTCCAACCTTTAACATTGATAATGTGTTTGTTTTTATGGGCAAGATGTGACTCCTGAAGAGAGCAGATAGAAGGATCTTGTTTTTTAATCCAACTAGACAGTCTAGGTCGCTTAATTGAAGGGTTAAGTCCGTTAACGTTAAGAGATAGGACTAAGAGGTATATGGGAGTTCCTGCCATGTTATCCACCTTCTTGGGGGGCTGCGAAAACTGGGTTCTTCCTATGGTTCTTGGATTCTCAGTTTGGGTGCAGTTTCTTGGCCTTTATTGCGGTCTTGTTGGTTTTCTATGTGTAGGACATCTTTAGGAATCTTTTGTAGGGCTGGTTTGGTGGAGATGTTTTGTTTCAATTTTTCTTTGCTATGGAAGGTTTTCATTTGGCCTTCAGTTATGAAGGAGAGTTTAGCTGGGTACAGTATTCTTGGTTGATAGTTGTTTGTTTTTAGGGCATGGCATACATCATTCCAGGCTCTTCTTGCTTTGATTGTCTCTGCTGAGAAATCTGAGATGATTCTAATTGTTTTCCCTTTATACGTGATTAATCTTTTCTCCTTCACAGCTTTAAAGATCTTTTCCTTGGTCTGAATTGATCCTGTGTGGATTATAATGTGACGGTGGGATGTCCTACTCTGGTCTGGTCAATTTGGAGTTCTAAAAGCTTCCTGTATTTGAATAGGCCTATCTTTTTGCATGTTTGGGAAGTTCTCTGCTAGGATCCTTTTAAACAAATTTCCTAGACCATTAATTTCTGTTTCTAGGTGCTCCTCTACACCCATTATCCTTAGATTAGGCCTTCTGATGGTGTCTTCCAAGTGTTGGATAGTTCTCTCATATTTCTTGGATTTGTCTTGGATGGTTGTGTTTTCTTTCTCTATATTGTCTAGGCTGTCTTCAATCCCTGAGATTCGATCTTCTACATGGTCTAACCTGCTGTCGAGATTTTCTAATTTGTTTTTCATTTCATTTCCTTCTAGTTGGTTAGTTTTGATGGCTTCAAATTCTTTGTTGAAGCTTTGTTTTAGATCTTGTATGAACTTCTTTACTTCCTTAATTTGGTGTTCAGTGTTTATTCTCAAATCACTTAGTTGATTGGTTATGGTTTCTTTGGACTCCCATTCCTTCTGTTGGGTTCCATTCAGCATTCCCTTTGTTGTCTCCCTGACTTCCTTCAGCTCTTTGTTAATGGATTCCATGAATGTCTTTAGTGATCTTTGTGTATTCTCATCCTGCTCTCTCAATTCCTGTATTACTGTTTGATCAGCTTCCTCCCATTCATGGGATTCCTGTAGTTCTCTTTGAGTGTTCTCAGCCTGCTCACACCATTCCTGCCTTTCTCTTTAAGTATTCTCAAGCTGCTCACACAAATCCTGTATCAGTTTTTGAGTAGCTTCCTCACGCTTATGATATTCCTGTATAAACTTTTGGATTGCCACCTCTCTCTCCCTATCACGTTCATACAAAGTCCTTTGTATGTTTTCAATCTTTTCATTTATCATGTTTGCCAGCAGTGTTTGTAGAGCTATTTGGGAACTCTCCTTTGGATTATTCATATCTCTTCTGTCCCCTGATTATCAAGATTGGGAATTGAGCTACCCGGACTTGCCAATTTTCTTGTGTTTTTCCGGCTTACTCTGCCCATTTGAGATGAAAATAGCACCAATTTTGTGCTAGAACACTCTCTTAAGGCAAGCATCAACCAATGTCTGAATTTACACAGTCAATAGTCTACAGATACAATCTAGTTCAACAGATACATCTATTCAACATCAAACAACTATATGTTAATGGGCTACGAACCACAAAGAAGAATTTGGAAAACCAGAAATTATTGGGGTTAGGGAGAGATGTAGATAAAAAATAGGAATAGATTGATGTGGGAAGGCACAGGGAGAGTTAACTACGTCCTTATCTCAAAGCAGGAGATATGTTGTGTAGGATGAAAGTAGAGAGAGAGAGAAAAAGAAGAAAGGGAAAGGGAAAAGAAATGAGACCAGAAAAAATAGAAAAGTAAAAATTAATAATATTATGCAGAAATGAAGACAATCTATTTAGAGGAGAACATGAATATATTGAGAGAAGGGGAGGGATATAAAGGAGATGTGAAAAACTTAAAAATAAAAATGCTTAAAATATTATATAGGTATAAAGAGGTAATACTGCTATTAAGGAATTTAAGTCTCAGAGGTTTTGAATTGAGTAATAAAATTGTGGATTAAGTGTGTACACAAAGGGGGATAGGGTCTAATAATCAACTACACGTTTATCTGAGGATATGCAGGACAAGAATTAAGTCCCATAAAGAAGAAAGTAAGAGAGGAAAAGGTGAAAAGGATAAGGAAGGAAGAAAAAAAGACCAGAAGTTCAGTAGAGCTAAACAAAAAAACAAAAAGATAATTAAAAAAGAGAAAGAAAACAAAAAAAGAAAGAAAAACGCACACTCATGTATCCCTAAAATAAAAATTATAAGAGGAAAAAAAATTACTGGAAAACGATTTTTTTTTTAAAAAAAGGCAAAAATTAAAGATTTAAAAAAGTTTTAGAAAAGAAAAAAAATTTTATATAAGATACCAAAAAGAAAAGAAGAAGAAGAAGAGAAAAAAAAAAAATTTCTTTGATTTTTTTTTTTGGGAGGGGTGGGAAAAATCCTGTATCTCACTTGTGTCCATAACCAGCCTCTTGTTGGAGTCGCTGGTCTGCTTGTGGTCCTGTGGCTTGGTTGGTTTCTTAAGTCAGTTTGTTCGAACAGGCAGAAAAATGCTCTGCTTTACCCAGGATTTTGCGATCCTCTTCCTAGGCTAGGTCAATGGGAGGCAGATCTGCTTTGAGTATCACAAAAGAGGGAGATGCAGTTATGAGGCTAGGTTCTGAGTAGGGTTGAGACCTTTCAACAAACAGTAGCTTTTCCCGGGGGCTAGTTTGTGAAAAACTCACAGAGCCCAGCCTGGAGCCATTCTCAGGGTTTCTGTTTACTGAATTTCAATTGATTGTCAAGGCTACTAGAGGGAGGGGCAGCCTCTGGCTCTGATTACCCAGTGAAGAAAACCCCTCCTGGAGCTAGGTGACTTTTCCCTGGGTGGAGCTGAGTCTGACAGGTCACGCCTCCGTTAAGTTCTTGTAACCTGCTAACTGACTCGTTTTATTCCAAAGCTTGAGTTGGAGCTAGCAGCTCCACTGAGCTTTGTAGGTATCCAAGATGGACATCTCCGGTACTGGGGGGGGGAGGGGTGGCCTTCCCTCCTCTACTCCCTGAGAAGGAATGAGGATGTCAGGCTTCTACTCACACTGAGTCTTGGTTCCTGGGTCGTCTCTGGTCTGCGAGCTGCAGGATGAAGATGTCCGCTCCTTGTCAGATCTTGCTGTTGTTGAGTAGAATCCGCTTGCCTGCTGCGTCTGGCTCCTTCGTCCCGGACTCTCTGTGGTTCAGGTATGGCTTCTGCGGTCCCTCCCGCCACCGCTGCCGCCACCGTGGCGGCTGCTGGCAAGAGCTCAGATCTATCTCCTTGACTGGATTTTCCCTCTCTGGCCTGACTCTCTGTCCTGTGATGGCACACTTGGTGTGATTCTCTGGCTTAGGACTGTTCACTGGAACTCTAAAACTGCTTTCTATGCGAGAGCTTGTTTAGACTCCAGCTTCTCCTCTGCCATCTTCCCAGAACTCTCTGTACAGTATTTTTACAATAAAAATTAAAAGAAAAAAAGAAATCTAGTATCAACTGATGCTGGAGGGGATGTGGCCAAAAGGGAACCCTACTGCATTGTTGGTGGGATCGTAAACTTGTCCAACCACTCTGGAAATCATTATGGAGGTCCCACAAAAGAGTACAAATAGAGCTCTCCTATGACCCAGCAATCACACTTTTGAGCATTTACCCAAATGATCACAAACAAGGCTATACAAAAGCTGCCAGCACAACTATGTTTATCGCAGCATTATTTACCATAGCTAAGTTATGGAACCAACCCCTCAGTAGATGAATGGATCAAAAAAATATAATACACACACACACACACACACACACACACACACACACTGGAATATTATGCCTCCATCAGAAAGAATGAGACCAGCTACTTTGTTAGGAAATGGAAAGACTTGGAAAAAATTGTATTAAGTGAAGTAAACCAGTCCAAACAAACATAGATTCCATGGTTTCCCTTATTTTCAATAAATAGTATATATATAGGGTGAGCAGAAAAGGTCAAAAGCTACGTAAATATGACCATATAACCTGATGCTAAGTGAAATGAACCCCAAGATATGGATACTATATTTCTTGCTGTTTTTTAATGTATTTATAATACAGTATGTGATTTTTTGTGTTTCTTTTATATTTTCTTTCCCCATTGTATAGCCCTGTTTTCCCCATATTTAATTCCAGTGCCTGCATCTTCTTTATAATTTTTTTCTAATTTGGGGAAGGGAAATAACAAAAAGCTGAAATAAGGATACAGGTTGACCCTCTGTAACAATGAGATGTACAAGACACCATGTTGAAAACAAACTTTTCAAATTGATGTGGGGGATTGGGAGAGCAGGGTGGGAAGGACGCTAGTGGAAGCAGGGTAGGAAGGGATGTTAGGGGGACAAACAAAGGAGGAGGTAACAATGCTCGATAGGAAATGTACTCATTAAGTTAGTCATGTAGCTGTAACCCGTGAGTACACTACCTTTACAATAAAAATATATACTAAAATAGATGTGAACCAATAATTTATAAATTAATATAATTTATTTGTTCATAGAGGTCTGTGTCCTTGTGTTTGTGTATGTATTTGTAATATTTGGGGGCAAAATATTTCTTTCATTTTGTCCATGAAAACATATATGCAATTGAAATATAGTTGTAATGGTCATGTCCTTTTCTTACATCCGTTATTTTGTGTTACAAATATTTACCTCATTATGTTTAATAGTAACAAGGTTCATAACTATTTATTTGTGGCTGGACATGGTAACTCATGCCTGTAATCCCAACTAAACTGGAGACAGAGATTTTAAGTTAGTGAGTAAAACCCTGGAAGGCAGTGAGATCTATCTCAAAAGCACACTGAGGCAGGTGGTGCAAATTTCTGTAGCTATGCAGGAGATGAATTTAGAAGGATTTTAACAGAAGGCCAAGCTGGGTAAAATCACAAGATGTTCTCTGAAAACAAACTAAACCAAAAAACTATGGTGGAGTGGCTGGCTTAAGTTGTAGACTCTAGTAAGCAGGAAAACTTGAGTTCAAACACCAATAGAACCAAAAGTATTGTTTGAAATTCATTGTTTATCATTTACTACTATGCATATAATATCCTCAAAACAGTTCATGTTTTCAATGCCTTCTATTGCTTGTAAATTCTTTTTTTTTTATTTTGGCGCTAGTCCATGGTCTTGAACTCCTGCTCATTCTGGCTTGGATTTTTCACTCAATGTTGGTATATTTGCCCTTGAGTCACACCTCCAGTTCTGGCTTTTAATAGGAGATAAGAGTTGCAAGGATTTAATCCAAAGATGCTTGAAAAATACTAAAGTGCTCTCTTCCCATGGCTGTCACGATAAATCTCTTTTATTCTGCCCTTCACTATGTCTGTACTTGGCATTTGGGAGTGAGTAGCCAGACCTAATATAGCAAGGACTCTGCACTTTGAGAGGGAGGGTGGTTAAAATCTGGTTTCAAAATGATCTGTGTCCAGCAAGGAGCTGTGCCTTTCATTCTGTTAGACTGAGAAACAGGGAGACACAAGCTTAGTCCATAGTTTACTTAAATTTGCATCCACTGATTTGATATTTCAATTGATATATCAATGTTGAACTGTAAGTTATCTTAACTGTATTTGCACAGAAACTTTCCTGTGTAAGTCATTACAGTTTTTATTCTCTGTGTCTTACAGTTCTTTTTGACAGTACTAGAGTTTGAACTAACGGCCTTAGGCCTGGTAGGCCAGCACTCTTAGCCATTGAGCCACACTCCCAATTGTTTTTGCCATAATTTATTGTTCAGATATTATCTGGCATATATGAAAAATGCCTGAGCTGGCCATTAACTGAGATCTTTCTACTTCTACCTCCTATATATCCAAAATTATAAGTATACATCACTATGCCTGGACTTCTCATATTCTTCTTATGTGTTTTTGACATGCCATGGCAGTGGCCATGGCATGTGCACTTGACATGTGCAACTTTAGAAGCATATACTTACATGAGTTTCACCCAAAGTTATTTGTAGTGAAATTGTTCTTTAATATAACATTAGACGAAATCCAAAGAAAATTTGGGGAATTAAGATGAAAAATCTTATCAACCAGTTCCTATAATCCTAAGAAACAGAGACACTAAATCTAAGTAACCACATAAGCACTTACCTGTTATGAACAAAAGAATCACAGTGATCTCAGGCTCTCTGCTACTTAGCAGGCTGAAACCATGTCTATGTGAAACGTACCTTGGGTTTTTCCTGCTCCTTCAAGTTGTGCTCATTGGATGGCCATGCATGTCTAGTTGGACTGTGTGAGCAACCCTTTGATTTAGCTTAAGTTCTCTGGCTCTTGATGACCTCCTTGTCCATCTTCTAGTTTCCCAATAGAAATTAATCTCTCCTTTTCCATCTACAGCATGTGTCTCAAGAAAGCAGTTCCATTTGTACCATTTCTATTGCATGTATGTCTTTATAGACTCAGAGTGAAGTGCCCATCCATAGCCACAGTCCAGCTGTTACACTGTGAGACTAAGGTCAAATGATATGCCTCAGGGGCCCTGCCCTCCCATGCTTAATGGAGTGTGGCATCAGTTAAGTTCCTTAACTGTCTGTTTCAGTGTCCTTGTTTGTGTAACTGTTACAGTATTGTTAACTGCTTTGCAGTATCTTTCTCTGGTATTTTGCCTGCTTCCATCCATGGCCCAATTGCTTCCTTAGCTAATTTCACTCACAGGATCATATATCTCATAAATCTAAATATTTTCTTCAATGGCAACAAATCCCTGAGGCCTTTAATCATACTACATCTCCACCTGGTCATTCTATTTACTCTTATATCCTCTGTTAGAACTTAGCCTGTAAAAGAGAGAATGTCCCATGATTTGTCATTATTATTTGCTCTTAATTCACCTTTTTGGTTACCTTTCTCCCAATACTTAACTCATGATATTCAACACTGGAAAATTTTTAACACTCACCTAGAAACTCTTTCAGAATGATTTTTCCTCCAGTTATTCCTTCAGAATGGTGAGATATATATCCAAGTAAAAGTTATAATTAGTAAGACAATGTTTTACAAAACAGAAGAGTTTACCTATGCATTGGTAAAGATTAATTTATAAGTCCTAAGAAGAAACATGAATGGCATAAAAGAGAATAAGACCACAATATGACAGTAATAATCACTAGACAATATGTTGGAAATGAACTTTACACTTGCAGGGGGTGGGGATAGGAGGAGGGACAGAATGGAAGAAAATGAGGGAGGGGGTAAGTAACACTGTTCAAAAGGAAATGTACTCATGAACATACTTGTGTAACTGTAACCCCTCTGCATATCATCCACTTGTACAATAAAAATTTTAAAAAATAAAACAGAAAATTAGAACAGAACAATCATAAGGGATGCCCAAGAATCTAATCATTAATAATACATCCTATATACAATATTTTACATCATATACAATGATATAGTGTATATTTAATTATCACATACTATATCTTACACATAAAGTATATGTACAAACATATGACACATAAATTGTGTACATGTGTTCACTTGGAACCCTGAGAATTATAGAGATTCTGACTAAAAAAAGATCTGCTTTATCTTGAGGTTTCTCCATCATTCTTTTTGTAAATGAATGACTTTAGTGTTTTTACTATAAGTGTCAAAGATTCCTAGATTTTTTAGACTGAAACAGAGATTTATTGATGTAGGAATACTTCTGTGAATCTTGGTGGGAGCAGTTGAGGAGGACAGAGGGCATAAACACAGGAAACTCATCACCTTCACCTCACCTTGAAGTGTTCAGATGACAGGACAGGATGGCTGGACCTCTAGTGGGATTGCTGTCCTTTGAATTCAGTCCTCTCCTGGCAATGTCAGCTTGACTAATAAGTGAATCTGGAATTTAGGAAAAGAAATAGAGTAAATTTATCCTTCCTTAGTCCCTCCTTTTCTCTACCTACATCCACCTCCATCCATCTCTCTCCCTACATCCTAGCTTTTCTTCTCTCTATCTCTCTCATTTTCCTTCTCTTACTTCTCAGGTAATCTATCAGGTTGAAAATATTCCACAATAGAAGTCTATTTTAAAATTAAATAATGATATCTATAGTTCATTATTCTAATTGGTCTAAAGAAAAAACTCTATATTGTCTCTATACTAGTTGAAAAAATGCTTTTAAAGGTTTCAGCAGCTACTCATGATATATCATCAGGCCAGAAATAATGAAAAATAGCTATTTGTTAAACATGATCAGCAAAACTCTACAACAAAAACTGTACTCATTAATATGCTATTTAACATTTTACCACTCAACTTCTATTAAAGACAAAAATGTCACAAGCAGTTTCTGTATCCAGATTTATATTGAAATCCTCCAAATTATATTAGAAAAATTATCATCAAAACCAAAACCAAAATCAAACGGAAAAAATACAAAAGGCATGAAGCAGATAAATGAAGTGACAAAAATGTCTTTATTTGCTGAGAAACTTTATGTACAAAGTTTTTCAAAATCTTAAAAAAAAATATATTAAATAATAACATAATAGTGCCTTTGCCAATATTTTGAATAGCTGTTCATAATTAAAAGACAAATAAATATGAGGTATTTCCATATTTATAGTTTGGACTTACTTTAGTATTTCAATTTCCAGCCCAGCACCAATAGCTGAAGCCTACAATCACATTTACTCAAAAATTTCAGACCTTGAGAACTGCTGTTCCAGGTAAGCATGGGCAGAATTCCTATGTTCCTAGGACAGATCCTGCAAGTGGAAACATGAGGAAAGTAGCTGGGGCAGCCCAGGCTCACACTTCTGCTTCTTGGAGGTTTATGTTATGGCTTGTATCACTGTGGGTGGGTTATCATAATCCTGTTGACAGTAATAAGTGGCAATGTCTTCAGGCTGCAGGCTGCTGATGGTAAGAGTGAACTCTGTCCCAAGTCCACTGCCACTAAATCTAGAGGGAATTCCAGATTGTAACCTGTTTGCACCATAGATCAGGAGTTTAGGTGCTTTCCCTGGTTTCTGTTGGTACCAGCTTAACTCATTGCTAATATACTGACTGGCCTGACATTTGATGGTGACTGTGTCTCCAGGAGATGTAGACAGAGTGGATGGAGACTGGGTCATCTGGATGTCACATCTGGTACCTGGCATTGGAAAAGTAATAAATACATACATGGAATCAATAAATCAATAAATAATACATAGAACCAAGCATGCTATAAGAAAGCTTCATTAATAGCCAAGTATCAATGACTACAACACAAGGAGGAAATCCTCATCATTGTCTTTCCTTACTTGGAATCCAGAGCAGCAGGAGACCCAGGAGCTGAGTGAGGGCCCTTATGTTCATGCTGTGTGCTGACTGAGACTGATGCCTGCACCTGGGGTGAACAGCCTATTAAGAAGGTATCCGGGTGGTGACTGTGCTGTGGGCTCATGCAAATCAGTAGGGGTTTGGGTTTGTACAGCTGCAAATTTGAATCTCTTAGTAAATGGGCCTAGACACCATCCTTGCTGTCTGTATCTCCACAGAGAAAGAGATTGCATCAGATATCAAGCCAGTACAGATGCACCTGTAGGAATAACTTGAAGCAAATTTGGATATAGATTTTTAATGTCACATTAGAAACAGTGATATTTCATCATTTGCAAAAAATGCAAGTACAGGGCTAGAATTACGTTTAATGAAGTCAAGCTTAGGGACATAAAGCACACATGATTTCTCTCATATGCAGAAGCTAGTTCAAATGTATTAATGCATATATAAACATATAGAGGGGCATATGCAAGGGTAACAAATATATTAACCAAAGTATGACATTTACATGGGAGAATTCCAATGATGTAACTCCTTAGATAAACTAACACAGTTCAATAAAATGAATACTGGCACCTGAACGATGTGGAGGGGAGGTCAAAGGGTGGAGTATATGAATGTAGCAAGGAAAGTAGGGAGAATGCAGTCATAAACTCCAATGCAGATCCTGTGAAACTAAGAAAGTTGAGGGGAGTTATTAAGGAGAATAATAAAAGGAGTGATGGTATGACATCAGTCAAGCTGCATTGTACTTATATACTAAAAGTACTTTGTACTACTACTTAAAGATAATACTACTTAACATAATAAATAAGCTATTAAATTTTCTGACCTTTTGTAAAGAAGAATGCTCACTTTTACAGAAGATATGTAATCCACAATATATCATATGTAAATCAATACATGAAAGAAATGGCTGTTCAGTGTGTTTTATAACATTTGAGCATCCAGAACCACCTTGATTACTGCTCAATGATCCATTACTTCAAATATGGGAAGGGATTCTTATAGAGGAATGGAGGGACTTTTATGTTAACATCATAGATCTGTATCTGTGTTCTTATCTCAAGACTGGCAACAGAAGCCTCTACCTTCCCAACTTCCTCCTCTAATCAGGCTGCATGCTCTGACAGAGCCTCTTTTACACAGATCTTTTCAAAAGGCCTCTAGCTAGCGTTGCTGAAAAGGACAGACCTAATCAATCATGAAAGATTTACTTCCATTTATTTTGAAGAGTCTCTGTGAGTGAAATTGCAATTAAGACATGAAACAGAGACTTACCTTTCAACTCATTTGTGGGTAGAGCAGACCCTGAATATCTCCTTACTAAATATGACTCCACACTTTGGTTCTAGTTCATTGTACACAAGGCACCAGGACTTGCACCCCAAGTGGGTCTGTGGTCACATGCAGGAAATTGCACCATCTTTCACTCTTCCTCAGTGGTTCCCATTCACCTGCTGCTTCTGCACAAAAAAAGGATAAGATCTATTAGATGTGGAGATCTCTTAGCTCCCCAGAAGCCCAGGGAAATTAAGCTCCCAGGGCTGTCAGAACTGTTCCTGACATGGCATGAATGACCTAGTCCAGCACTCCATACAGGCTATACAGGCACTCCTACTTCTCAATGTTCCAAACCCATTAAAAAAAATTCACCCACCACAATATATTATCTTAGAATAGTCATCATTTCAAAATAAATATATACTGTATAAATTAATTTTTAATTTATCCTGTAACAACTATGTAGATGAAAAGATCTGAATATTGGATAGAAACATTGGATAAAAATGATTCTTTTAAGTGCAATATCTATCACTGAACAGTACTAGTAATTATTTTAACCACTATATACAATTTTGAGGATGAAACAATAATAATAATTTCTTCAATTATACTTTATTTCTTTGTTTTCATCTTTTGAGTAACTATATAATTGTGTCTCAAACTTACAGTTTAATTAACTAAAGATATGAAATCTAGGGCTAGGAAAGTGGATCAGTGGTAGAGCACTTACCTTGCATGCATGAGGCCCTGGGTTCAATTCCTCAGCACCACATAAACACAAAGAAAAAAGCTGGAAGTGGCGCTGTGGCTGAAGTGGTAGAGTGCTAGCCTTGAGCTGAAGAGTTGAGGGACAGCACCAAGCCCAGAGTTCAGGCCCTATGACCAGACCCCCCCCCCCCCGCAAAAAAAAAAAGATATGAAATCACACTTAAATTAGAATAAGTGAAGACACATAAAAGCTCTATAAAAATTGTGGATGAAAATTATAGAATTGAAAACCCAGAAATGAACACAGAGACATATAGCCACTTAATCTTTGATAAGGTAGCTGAAAAAATAGAATGGAAGAAAGGCAGACTCTCCAGTGAATGGTGCTGGCAAAATTAGTTAATCACCTGTAGAAAACTAAAGTTAGATCCTTATATATCACCCTGCACCAGAATGAACTCCAAACAGTTCAAAAACCTCGAAGTCAAACCAGATACCCTGAAAACATTACAGGAAGGAATAGGAGAAACCCTAGGTCTCTTTAGCACAGGCCAAAATTTCTTAATAGAGACCCCAAAACACAACAAATCAAAGAAAAGTTGGACAAATGGGATTACATGAAGATTCAGAGCTTCTGCATGGCAAAGGACATAGCTAGCAAGATCAATGAAGAAGCCCACGGACTGGAAGAAAATCTTCACTGGCCATACAACAGATAAGAGTCTCATATCGAAAATATACTTGGAACTCAAAAAATTAAATCCCCCAACAACAAATCCTCAAAGAAACAACTTCCCGATAAATAATTGGGCTAAAGACTTAAAGAGAAACTTCTCTGAAGAGGAAATAAGAATTGGGAATAGACATAAAAGAAATGCACATCAAGGGGCTGGGCAGGTGGCTCAGTGGTAGAGCGCTTGACTTGCATGCATGAGGCCATGGGTTCAATTCCTCAGCACCACATAAGCAAAAAGAAAAAAGCCAGAAGTGGCTGTGGCTCAAGTGGGAGAACACTAGCCTTGAGCTGAAGAGCTGAGGGACAGCACCCAGGCCCAGAGTTCAAGCCCCACAACAGGACCTCCCCCCCCCCCAAAAAAAAAGAAAAGAAAAGAAATGCAAATCAAAACAATATTGAGATTCCACTTCACCCCAGTTAGAATGGCTATAAACAAGAACTTTTAACAACAACAGATGCTGGAGGGGATGTGGACAGAAGGGAACCCTACTGCATTGTTGGTGGGAGTGTAAACTTGTCCAACCACTTTGGAAAGCAGTATGGAGGTTCCTCAAAAGACTCCACATAGAGCTCCCCTATGACCCAGCAATCCCACTTTTGGGCATTTACCCAAATGATCACAAACAAGACCACACTAAAGCTACCAGCATGACTATGTTTATAATTCTATGCCTCCATCAGAAAGAATGACATTGCCCCATTTGTTAGGAAATGAAAAGACTTGGAAAATATTATATTAATGAACTAAGCCAGGTCCAAAGAAACATAGGTCCCATGGTTTCCCTTATTTGCAATAACTAGTACATGTCTGAGACAAGCAGAAAAGGTCAGATAAGATGATGTTAGGGGAAATGAACTCCAAGATAAGGACATAAGTGGTTTTTCATTCTTGCTATTGTTTCTAATGTATTTATAAGATACCATTTGATTTTTTGTTGCTTTGTATGTTCCTCCCCCATAGTATAACCCCTGTTTTTACTGTATTTGATGTTGGTATAATTTGGGGAGTGGAAGGGAAAAAACAAATTGTTTAAATATGGATACAGGTGGACCCATTGCAATATTGAAATGTACATGATGCCATGTGGAAAAATGAACTTTACAATTTGGGGGGGGGTGTAGTTGTGGAGATGGGAGGGAAGGTATGGAAGGGGAAAAACAAAAGAAGATGCAAAAATGCTTGATAGGAAATGTACTCATTACCTTGCTCATGTGATTGTAACCCCTCTGTACAGTATTTTCACAATAAAAACCTATTTTAAAAAAGACAGAATGAACAAGAACACCTTTTATTCAGTTACAGTAAGTTATTCAGACTCTGTATACACATATTTTTAAATCTTTCTACAGAGTCTGCTCCTGGAAAAGTTATTAACTCTATATTAGACCCTCCTTGTCCTGCCTGCATTCCATGTGGGCAGCCACAGCCAGGTTTCCACACCTCATAGCAGAACCCAGCAAGAGATGTGTTCATGTCTCAGTATAACAAACACTCAAGATTAAGTCTTTCCTTAAGCTTCCTCAGTATCTACTAAGAAACTGAATGCTGGTTCAGAGTTTTACAGAGGGATTTACATTCCACTTGTACCATCCAGAGTCTGAAGAACATACATTTCTGTGCTGTTCGCCACTACGTTTATGGGTTACTCAAAAAGTTTCTTCTATTATTTTATAGCAGTATTTTATTATGATTAAGTGATTACATAAATTTCACAAAATTTCACAGATTGTGGGAGGGGGATACTTAGTTACAAGCACAAACACATTCTAACCTTCATGGGGTAAATTGTCTATATCATGTTTTATAAAGTTTGTGAATTCTATGAGCTTTGACAACAAAGTTATTTCTTCCACATGGGGTGATATGCACATTTCTTTCCTTTTTCTTAGTGTCAGCTGTTCCTTCTTTCCTGCTCATTCCCTCCCTCCCATTGCTGCCATTTAGTTGCCTAGTTCGTTTTGATCAATGTCCAATGCAGCTGATGGGTCCCACTGTTGTATGTTTTTCCCTGTATCCTCTTCCTAGTTTACCTCTGATGTGCACATAAATACAATATATGTGGTATATATTATTTTAAAAAATATATTATACACACAAAAGATCCCTTTAGACATGTGAATTTCAAAATATTGCTCTTTTTATGAAACTAAAAAATCACGAAGTGTGTCTCTGCTTTGACCTTCTTAAACAAAAAGGAGCAATGACACAGGTGAGTTGCACTGTAGATTCTCTGTGCTGATAGATGGGTATTGCATTCAATTTGTAGATAGCTTTGGACAGTATTTCCATTTTCATGATGTTAATTCTCCAATCTAGGAGAATAGGGTTCTTTTACATTTCCTTAAGTCTGCTTTAATTTCCCTTTTCTTGTCTTTAAAGTTTTCATCACAGAGGTCCTTCACTTTTTTAAAGTTAATTACTAGGTATTTTTTAAGGCTATTACAAAAAGAGTTACTTTTCTGATTTCAGCCTCACTCTACTCATTACTTGGCATACAGAAAAGTCATAGATTTTTGTGGGTTAATTTTATACCATGATACTTCGCCAAAGTTTCACATAAGCTAAAGTAACTTGGGAGAAGAGCCAATGGGGTTCTTTAAATACAGGATCATGTCATCTGTGAAGAGGGGGAGTTTTACTTCTCCTTTCTCTATTTGGATCCCCTTTATGTTTGTCTCTTGCCTTATTTCTCTTGTTAGGAATTCCAATTAAATATTAAAGGAGTAGAGAAAGCAGACATCCCTATTTCATTTTCCATTTTAGAGGAAATGGTTTTCACTTTTCACCATTAATATAATGCTGGCTGTAAGTTTGTAATTATAGCTTTTATTATATTGAGGA
Source organism: Dipodomys spectabilis (assembly GCF_019054845.1). NCBI lineage: Eukaryota > Metazoa > Chordata > Mammalia > Rodentia > Heteromyidae > Dipodomys > Dipodomys spectabilis. The sequence continues at coordinate 14,223,902 of NW_024870864.1, read as the reverse complement.
ATGTTCCATGGATTCCTAACCTCCTCACAATTTTCATCATAAAGGGGTTTTGGATCTTGTCAAATGTTTTTTCTGCATCTCTTGAGATGATCATATGATTCTTGTCCTTGCTACTTTTTTTGGGGGGGGGGGTCCGGTCATGGGGGGTGTCCGGTCATGGGGTCTGAACTCTGGGCCTGGGCGCTGTCCCTCAGCTCTTCAGCTCAAGGCTAGCACTCTACCACTTGAGCCACAGTGCCACTTCTGGCTTTTTTTCTTTTTTGCTTATGTGGTGCTGAGGAATCGAACCCAGGGCCTCAGGCATGTAAGGCAAGCACTCTACCACTGAGCCACCTTCCCAGCCCCTACTACTGTTGATATGTTGAATCACATTAATGGACTTGTAAATATTGAACCAATTTGCATCCCTAGGATTAATCCTATTTGGTCAGTGTGTGATTCTTTGGATTAATTGTTGAATTTGGTGGGCCAGCATTTTATTGAGTAGTTTTGCATTGATGTTCATCAATGTGATGGGTCTACAGTTCTCTTTCTTTGATGAATGCCTATCTGGCTTTCGGACAAGGATTATGCTGGCTTCATAGAAAGATGATAGATGCAAATAAATAAAAATTTCATAAAACATACACTATAAAATAAAGTATGTGCAATATAGTGCTATGGTGTACAATATACAGGCTAACTACTAAGTATTTTCTATCAACTCCAGGTGGCTGTCCTCTGTTTCTGAATGCATTTTACCACCACCATTATCAAGGAGAGTTAACATCAGACATTGGCTCTCTACACACTGAAAGGGCCTGGTTACAGACAAAGATTTGTGATCCTCGTACATTTCTGTGCTAGAAATCTTCTACACTCCTAAGTAATATTCATATATCTATCTTTCTTAATCCAACTTTCCCCTTAGAAGCTGAACCATTCTATAAATCAAGGCTGAAATCAAGTTCAGTTTACTCTGCTTCTTAAACCTACAGCACCCATTTCCTAGAGTTCTTAAATAATGAAGATTTCCATGACTGGACAGGCTCAGAAGTGATGACATGTAGCATGGTGAAGGGTGAAGCAGGACATTGGAGCTGCACAGATAGAGAGGACAAGGGAAAATGACACAGGTGATGAATCCAGAGTGAAATGAGGAAGGCTCCTACATGGAGTCCAGAATGTGGGGAAGCTGTCCACCTAGTGCTGGATGTCACAACTGGGAAGACACGGACAGGACATTTGCCTGACAATGAATCCACCATATTATTGTGATCCAAGTACGTGCTGCAGTGCACAAAGACAACACTGCTCCCCAAAGGCCAGTAGCTCACAGACAAGGTATTGCCAAATCAAAGTCCAACTGCACCAGGCCCTAAATGACACTGTCCAATACTGACCCTCTTAACCACCACTTCACCCTTTCCCATACTGTTAGAGCCAAAGCACACAGGTATAAAACAAATTCATGCTTTCCTCTCCCCCCTCCACATAATGAGTAGAGCTTTGAAATTAGACCTGTCTTATGGTGAACATGCACTCGTGGTGCAGAAAAGGTCTCCTGATTATCATTGCTCAGATGTGGGTTTGAGAGAACAATTAGTGTTATGGCTCTGAGTTGCAGGAGGAAGAAGAGTGGATATGAGGATTAGAAAAGAATCACTCAACTATTTATGAAATAAGACACATAGGCAGAGATCACTAACATGGGGAAAAGCATAAAGACCCAGTGAAACTTGAACTCCAGCCCTTATGGTTGTTAAGCAAAGGATATCCTACAAATTGAACCATGTCCTTTAAGTTTTTTTTCCAATATTGTCTCATTTTCAGTCTGGGCCAGAATGGAGACAACTATTCTACCGATGCCTCTTGTGTAGATGGAATTGCAGATATATGCCACTATCCTGGATTTTAGGTTGGGATATCACTCTTATCCAGGCTAGCCTTGTAATGTAGTCTTTCCAAATCCAACCTCCTAGCTACTCTACTGTGTGGCTGGGATTAAGATATAAGCTACTATATCTGGCCTATGATCATTTCTTAACAAATCTATCATGCAAGATAGGGAAGATTGCAGTTCCAGGTCCAGTCTAGACAAAAATTTAATTAAACCTTATTATAGCAATATTATACCTATGATGCAAGCTTTGGCAAGAAGTATAAATTGAATAGGTAAATCAAGATCCAGGTATGCTTAGATAAGGAGTGATACTCTATCTCAAAAATAACCATAATCAAAAACGCTAAAGATATGACTCAAAAAGTAGTGTGACTGCCTAGCAACTACTATATCCTGAGTTAAAACACCAGAAATGCAAATTAACTAATAAACAACTAATACTTAGCTATTGAGAGATTCATCAGTTTCATTACCTAACTGTATTAATTAGGTCTAGTTTTTTGTTGAGTGTGATGAAGCCAGAGATTTAGGACAAAAAGCCTGGGAAGTCCCAGGGCCCACTTCAGGTTTTCCACATGTCAGGTTTGATAATACATAACAATATGCCAAATACAGAGTTGAAAAATAGTGAAGGTCAGAGAAAGGAGATTTATTATAAGCCAGAGTTTCCATGCAAGAGGCAAAGGAAGCACATAGGCACATCTTTTGGGTATAGACATGAGGTTTTGGTTTAAATAGAAAATAATTAGGACAGAGAAAAGAACTATGCAGAGTTATGCAATCCTCAGTCACAGGTGTTGCCTAGTGTGTCATCCACTCAGACCTGGTTTGGGGATGGGTTCCAGACAAGTTGCTATCACTGTGATGTCATCACTTTAGGAGAGCAGTCTGGGCAGGATGAGCAAGACTTTGTTGCCTAGCAGGTGGTATGTCCTGAGGAGGCTCTGCTGTTCCTTCCCTTGGGGACAGTGCTCCTATTCCCTATCGATATTAATGTGCTCACATCACTTCTGTCCTTTCTGGGTTCCCAGGTAGCTGTAAGGTGAAGGATTCAGTCCAATGACAGACAAAACTGGAGGCAAGGAGGCCAATGTTTCTCCTGCTCTTAGTTAACTCCTGAGAAAGGAGTCAGTGCTTTTCAGCTTTTAAACACTTATTATAGTATTGCACATCTATAATTCCAATTACTCTGGAGAAATAGTCATGGGGATCAGGAGTTTAAGGTTAACCAAGGCAAAGATAGATATAGTCATAGATGAGTCATAGATGAGGGAGGGATCCCTCCTGGAAGGCAAGGGCAGCAGCAGGAATGCTTACTGTTCCTTGTCTTCCCCTGGCTCTGAAATGAAACTTCTGTGTAGTCCCCAATTCAAATGCCCCTCTAGGATGGTTCTTGATGATATAACTAATTTCCTAAATATTTTTCTTCTATTTAGGAAAGCAATAGGTGAAGAACTTCCCTAACAGAGCTAGGGCTCTACATTCCATTTTTTATTCCCAGGAAGAGCTGAGACACCTTGGATTAGTGACAGGGATTGGGATAGGGAAATTGGTAAGTAATGATCCTTTCCTGAGGCAGAGCTTGTGCTGAGGGAAGAACTGGGGTCTGCTTTGGATGTACTGAGGAGGCTGTGTATTGTCTGAGACAAAATCAAGTACAATATTGAATACTCAATTCTGAAAAGATAAATTGGCATGGAGACATGAACCTGATGCTCTGTCCTCATGCAGTGAGACAAATGTATTCCATGAACAGCACCACAAGTGCCTAGAACTCATCTCTTTGTAATTATACACTCACAATTCATATATTCAGTCACAAATTCATTACAGTTTTCAAATCCCAGCTTGTTTGAAGGACTTAATTTGATATAAACATTTGTAAGTTAATTACCAAATTGATTTATAATTTGCAAATAAAACAATACCGAAAACTTTACATTTAAGTTTTCCTTTAGACCTTCAGCAGGCTCACACTAGAAATTCCTGGGATGATGCTTTTTTGCTTCTCTTTGACTCACAGCATGTGTGGTTTTATTTCACACTGTCTGATCTTTGCATAGGCTCCTTGTGTCCAGCATTGCTTCTCAGAGCTCTACTAATTGTGGACTTCTCTACGGGATAAGGCCCTAAAACATTAGATGGGTGAACAGCATTAAGATGCTGTCATAGTTCCAACACATCATGTCCATGATGCTTTGTATCATTGTGTCTGATACTGGAAATATTATTTCAACATATATTGTGAATGAGGTTCACCTAAGACTACTTATCTATTCACAAAAAGGAATAAGGCAATTTTTAAATATATAAATTAATGTGTTGTTGATACAATGCGAGATCACTGTCTATAACTGACTGCATGTACCTTTAAGGATATCATGATTACCCAATGTCCATCCAGGCTCCTGGCTATGTGTGGGGGTAGAGAGGGCTCCCCTCTTTTCTAATTTCAACCAGTCTTTTATGGAGTTTCACAACAGGACAAACTCCAGCACAAGCTCCTAAACTTTTATTTCCTGGACACTCACTTGGGCATGTGGGCTCTCCAACTAAGTCACATGCAGTGATTTGGGGATGGAATTCACTCTGCTGATCAGTAGCCTCCAGGTGACAATGAATCAAATCATCATTGTCAGCAGTACTGTAGAGAAGCACAGTGTGTCCGCCTCCACTGCAAACCTCCTTCCAAGGTCATAGGTAAGTGAGTCTTTGTTGTATCAAATTCCTCCTCACTTTCCCAAATACATAGAATATTGTTATGTCTTGGAGTGTTCTCATGCAAAATTTATATTGAGCAACTCAATCAATCTTCATTATATTCAAAAATCAATTTGTTGAGTGATACATCCTTTATACAATTATTTACATATAATAAAAGTATAACAAAATAAAATAAAAAGAATGAGAAAATAAAAAATAAAGTATATTAACCTAATTTAAATCTATTGTATAAGAAAGTAATTTACAAAGATTTTATAATGAAATGTGTCTTTTATTAATTTGTTCCAGAATTTTGAACACCTGAATTATTGCCCTTGAGGAAAGATTTTAGGTCACTGAGATGATCAAGGCTCTATCTGCACCTTCTGGTAAAGGGACTTGATTGTCTTATGCCCTGTTGAATAAACTATCTTTTCACTTACCTGATGACACAAAAGTTTACCATTTTATTCCTGGGCTATATCACCATGTACCTACCACTCTTTCACTTTGCAAGATTCCCCAGGTCAGTGCTCCAGAACATTTTACAAGCATGTCTGCATTATATTCTTGTATACTTTTTTCAGTTAGCTTTTCTCCAGCCTGACTATTCTGCTCAGAGACTCTTTGCTAGATTTACAAGAGTTCTGTTATGTATGTTCTGTTCTGTTTTTTTGTATGAACCTTATACATTTTGGCATTACCTCTTTGAATCATTCTGTACGAGATTTCTGTAATTTCTGTCCAACATATAGAAGCGCTGATCTGTATGTAGATGTCTTTGTCTGTATCTTTCACCATGGGTCATTAGTGATAATGGGACTTAATCATTCTGATTGGCATGTGCTGGTCCTAGAAGCTCCTGGAAGCTGAAGTGGCAATGGAACCAACACCCTAAGATTTCAGGCTCAGAGACTCTGCTGTGCTGCTCCCCAGACAAACATTGCACTAGCACACCTGGGTCAAATCCGAGGCAGGGGAGGGAGAGTTGTTCAGTGATATATCACTATATGAAGAACATGTGTAGCTTGCATACAGTAATAAATCCCATATCCTCAGCCTCCACACTGCTGATTGTCAGTGTGAAATCTGTCCCTTACTCAGTGCCAATGAGTACCTGGGATCATAGATGCATTGTTGGAAACAAAAGATATCAGGAGTTTTGGAGATTGTCCTGGCTTCTGCAGGAACAAATCCAAATATATATGTCCATTTCGATGCAGGAGACTCTGACTAGACCTGCAGGAGACGGAAGCTGGCTCTCCATGGGGCAGGGAGACTGGGGTCTGGGTCATCACAACATCACCAGTAGATCCTAAAATTATAATAAATTAGAAGTGCAAGGTTGTATGTGAACATTGAGACTTTCCATCACTTTCTCATAATGAATTATAATTTCCATGGCTTTGATTATTTTCTAAAACAATTTATATTTTTTAAATATAGAGATTGCCCAGCGCTGAGCTGAGAGCTGAGGATTGCCTTTCAAAGCTGGCCTATCCAGAAAAGTTCCTGTGAGACTCTTATCTCCAATTAACGACAGTGGACAAAAAATACACAGATTTTTCAAACATAAATGAGCCTGTAGTTCTGACATATATCACCACTACATATCTGTCAGGGTTGTCAGCAAAGCACAGGACTTTATTCCATCTGGAATGTTTTTCACTGTCACATAACTAAACTTCACCTGCCCCCTACTAGTAGACTAGGTCTGAACTTCTTACCCATGAACAGAACACATATGGAAATCAGTGGACCTATAGGCTCACCTCCATCCCCTTTTCCATCCTGATCTTCCTCTGCCTTTATCTGTAATCCAGAGAATTATTAGACCCATAACCTGAGAACCTTGTTTTTAGCAGTGAAATGAGGAATACTCATCAGTGAAGTTAAGGTCAAGCTGAGCCTTTATCGCAGATTCAGGCTGGAAAGTCCTCCCTAGGGAGCACTATGCAAATTAGCAGGTGGGTGCAGCAGTATCAGAGAAGCAAAGGGGTTGGGGGAAAAATGGCAGTACAGATAGAAGCTGCCAGGAAATAAGGGCACATATACAGATATGAAAGGCATACAGATACCTAACAGTACCAGTTTTGAAACTATTATTCTTCTTTTTTGGGACATAAGCTTGAAATCTGGACTCAAGCTTTCTGGGGAACACATGTGACAACACTCGCATCTATTTGGATTTAGCACATTTTTGAGATAACTTATCATACTTTGTATAGAGTCTGCTCACAGAAGACAATCCTCCTACCTATGTTTTCCACATAATCAGGGTCTCAGGCTTGGATGTGTGAGGCAGGCTAAATTTTTTCCCTGTCTACTGGAATCATAATTCTCTTGATCTCTTTTGACCTAATAGATGGGATTAGAGGTGAGAACCAACATGCACGAAGTTTGAGTGTGTGTTTAAATCCATTTTCCTTCTATATTCATTCATTTTGTAGGAAATGTAAGTTCTTGATCAGTAATGTGACTTGGATTCCCAAGTTTGAACGTGTATCTCTGGTAATTTCAGTATCTTAAATTCTCCAACTTTTTGTAATTATGATGACATAGTCAGATTTGTTTACAAAATAAATGATTATATATGCATATACACACATATATGTGTATATATGTATATGTACACACATATATGTACATATACATATATATGTGTGTGTACATACACACATATATATACACATATATATGTATATACACATATGTGTATATACATATACACATATATCGTTTCTAACATTTGTATACGTATATATAATTTCTGCCTAACTTTTATACTTAAAAAAAGAATAAATTTACTTTTTGAAAAACTAGAGTAAAGCAATAGAGATGGTGAATTAGATCTAGACCTGATATTAATGTATAGATAGCTTATTTAAATTCCTTTGTACAGCTAATATGTGTTTATAAAAAAAAGAAAGAAAGTTTTTTTAAATTTTTGCCACAAAGAATTGAGAACATAAATGTTAACCTGATTTAATAATTACACAATGATTCCTCATATTAAACATTACATGGAACCCCATTAAAATGTATACTCTATGATTTGGGGATATTTACAATTTATCATATTAACTAAATATCATTTCTCTATAAAGAATGAATTTACTTAAAATCATAATTATGTTGTTTCCTTGGATTATATGGTGAGAAATTTTATAATTATGATTTTCTTGTTGCTTAATAGATGTATGGATAAGAAAATGTGGTATATATATATGTACATATATATATATTATATACAATGGGATTCTATGCTTCCATCAGAAAGAATGATACCACTCCATTTGTTAGGAAATGGAAAGGCTTGGAAAACTCATATTAAGTGAAGTAAGCCAGACCCAAAGATATATAGACCCCATGGTTTTCCTTATTTGAAATAATTAGTATACTTCTAGGATATCTTATCAGATGAGCAGAAAAGCCCAGAAGCTATGTACATACGACCGTATAAGATGATGCTAAGTGAAATGAACCCCACGTTATAAATGCAAGAGGTGTTTCTTTGTTGTTGTTGCTTTTAATGTACTATGTGATTTTTTGTTGCCTTTGTAAGTTCTTCCCCCTAATGTATATCCCCTGTTGTCACTGTATTTGATTTTGTTACACTCCATCTTGTATATACATTTGTCTAATTTGGGGATGGGAAGAGGAATAACAAAATGCTGAAACAAGGATACAAGATGACCCATTGCAATAATGACGGCCACAAGACACTATTTTGGAAATGAACTTTACAACTTCGGAGAGGGGGAGGCATGAGGGAGGTGAGGAAGGAAAGGGATAGTGGGAGAACAACAAAGGAGGAGGTAACAATGCTCAACAGAAATGTACTCCTTGCCTTAACTCATGTAACTGTAACCCCTCTGTACAGCATCTTTACAATAAAATAAAAATAAACATTAAAAGAATCTAAAAAAGCTGAATGATCATTTGGCAGATTTTTGTGATTGGCAGAAATGTCAAAATTGATTATAGAGTTGAAAGTAAACATATAAGTTATATATTCATTGAAAGAAAGCAACAGATGAAATATTCACAATAACCAGTTATGGCAACAGCCTAGATGTCCTAAAATAGATGAGTTGTTCCAAATGTGGTACCTATACACAATGGAATTTTACACTGCCATTAGACAGAATGATATTATGTCATTTGTAGGGAAATGGATGGACCTGAGGAAATCATGTTTGGGGAGTTAAACCATGGTCAGAGAGATAATGCACATGTTACCTCTCACATGCGAATGTTAGATGTAAACTAGGTGATAGGTTGTGCTGATTCTAGGCCTTCACACACAGTGGAAACAAAGGAAGACACTCTTGGGAAGGAAAACAAAGGGGCAATGCTTCTGTGATTCTGGTCATATAAATAATACCAAAACAAACTCCAGGAAATTGAAACGAACTTTTCTTTCCTTTTTGTTTGCAAAATTTGTCTTGCTTGTTCCTTTTTTTGTTTTTTAGTGTGCAAACAGGATATGAAAACAGAGACTCATAATGTGGACAAAAGCAGCAGTGGGACTCATTAGATACTATGTTGAAATATACAGCATGAGTATAGACAGGAGAGAAAAATTGGGAGAGAACAAGGAAAGAGTGACATTATCCAAACATAAATGTACTCTTTGCATGAATTGTGAAACAGCAACTTCTCTGTACATCCTTAAAAAGAAAAAAAAATGTAAGAAAGCAAGTAAGTTCAAGAAAGATTAGACAGGGATCATGTACAAACCAGAAAGAAATACAGGTGTGACTGTCACAACTGGACCTTGTACGGGTAGTAGTTACAGGGGAACACATGAAAGCTGCAATGTCAGAAGTGAAGAGGGCAGACACCGGAACTATTATGATGTTCTTGTCCCACCAATTCATTCAAAGTAACTTTAAATGAGAAAGAAAAATTAAGTCACACAAATGAATGGGAGAACCATTGATACACAGGTAATTTATACAAGAATAATGTTCTGAATTCAGAACTTAACATTTCCTACATGGCTTCAGTGATTTGAACAAAGACTTGGGAACTCATATAAAATTTAATCAGTGGAGTAAGAGGGTTAAATCAAAAAGACATCAATAGTAGTGTATACCAGAAAACAAGAGGGAGTTTTTGACTATGGCGTTAGCTAGCTGAATTAAATGAAACTGAATGAAGTCATAGATTAGAAAGAGAGAGAGATTTTATTGGTAATTGACCATTATAATAACATAAACAACAAGAAGAAATCCATGAAACAAATTATGGAAATGCAAGAAGGTCCTATTACTTGTTTTGCCCATGGTGTTGAAATATGGTCACAGGAGTATGGAAGGTTGAAGAAAGATCAAGAATGGTCTTTATTAATATTATTTGGAACATTAATTAGATCCATCTTGGTTATCAACTTATTTCTTGGAGGTGGAAATCAGGTGGACACTAAAAATCAGGAACTTTTTTTTTTTTTTTACAAGAATTGAACAGAAAAAAAGTGGGAAAAGCTGTTCTAATCTTTTCCACATCAGGTTTGTTAAGAACAGTATGGGAGAAGTGAGAGTAGAAGTGACAGAACAGGAAAGAGGAAGTGAACTCACTTGTGCATGAAGCAAACACCACAGTGGGACTAGTTCCCCTGTTGAACATCTTCAGTAGCCGCAGAGACAGTCTCACTGAGAACACTGAGTAGGTTTTTGTAACAGAGTGTATCACTGTGTAAGGAAAATTATCATCATGCTGACAGAAATAATATGCAACGTCCTCAGACTTCACATCATTAATTGTCAGGGTAAAATCTGTTCCATACCCACTGCCACCGAACCGGGATGGGTCTCCAGAAACAACAGTAGAAACACCTTTAATGATGAGCTTGGGGGCTTCTCCTGGCTTTTGTTGGTACCAGTGCATGTCATCATCAATATCTGTGCTGACTTTGCAGTGGATGGTGGCTTTGTGTCCTGCAGCCACAGACAGGAATGCTGGAGACTGAGTGAGTATTGTTTCTGCTCTGCTGTCTGTTTGTGGAAGAAAATAAGAAAGACAAATCAAGTGCATCAAATTTCAGAGCATGAAGAATATCAACCTCTTATGAAAAGGGATTATTTGATGGAGACTCTGAGACTTCATTCCATGAAGTAGAGGAACTGTTTCTCTTACCAGAGATCCAAAGGAGAAGAAGGCTGAGAATGTGAGCCTGTGACCCCATGGTCTTGTATCTGCAATGTGGGTGCAAGTTAGCTTCTCAATTAGCTCACCAACATAGCATATGTGCCTTCAGAGATCCAATATGTATACAGGAGAATATGCAAATAGAATGGTAATGGTGTGGGATAGGAAAGCAGTGTTGAAATGGCAGGTGTGAACGCTTGGAGCATGACCTGAAAAGGGTTTCCTCTTAGGGTCACATGCCCTAGGATGGAAGTATAGCCTCCTGGACCATTAATATGTTCATATTCCTTTGGCTTTTAGGCTACCAGAAAACTTTTATACTGCTATTCAGGTTTAAAAAATCAACAACTCCTTATTTCTGCTATTTTGCCCAAATAACACCCCAGTAACACTTTCATGGAAATAGTCTTGGTATTGTTCTCTGTCCCCGCATAAGGAGCCTCTCCTATCACTTAGAATGGAAACTATGTCACAAAGTGGCAACTTTCAACTTCACAATTGGTTCACTAATTTTTCAGCTTTGCTTTCAGTTGAAATTAACAACCATCAAATTATAGTCCAATTCTCTCAGACTAGTTTCATAAAACTTTCATTTTATCTACAGTGAAGTAATGACTTCCTAATGTATCCTGGTAAAATTATCTAAAGGAACGTTCTTTACCTAAGAGAAACACCCAATTTAATAACCAATATCCATTACTTATTATGTGTAACTGGAAACCATAGTTGATCATACATTTTGGGGAAAAGGTGACTGACAATTAGATTAATGTGATCACAATCACAATAGAACAACGTGTGTGTGTGTGTGTGTGTGTGTGTGTGTGTGTGTGTGTGTGGTTTTGTGTGTCCTGGGGTTTGAAGTCAGGGATTGGGATATATCTCTGAGCTGTTCATGACTAATACTCTTAAGCACTAGAGCTACAGCCCCACTTCTGGCTTTAAAAATTATATTCTTTTTTAGTATGTTTTTATTGTAAAAATACTGTACAGAGGGGTTACAGTTACATGAGTAAGGTAATGATTACATTTCCTATCGAGTATTATTGCCTCCTCCTTTGTTTTTCCCCTATCTTTCTTTCCTTCCTCACCTCCCCAACTATTCCCCTCCCCCACTGAAGTTGTAAAGTTCATTTTCAACGTAATGTCTTGTACATCTCATTGTTACAGTGGGTCAACCTGTATCCCTATTTAAGCATTAAAAATTACATTCTTACTGTCATCATCACTATTATTATTCCTGTTGTTGGAGATAAGAGTGTTAAGAGGGCTTTCCTGCTAGGCCTGGCTTTGAACTGTAATTCTCCTATCTTAGCCTCTTAGGTCTCTGGGATCACAGGCATGAACCACTGGCACCTGGCCAACAACACTATATTTAATAAAAAAAAAATTTCTAAGATCCTTCTCTAAGAAAAGTGAACAAAAATTCTAAAGAATGCACACATGCACAGACATACTCATATTAAAAAAATTATAAAGCAAGCTCATAGGTAGTTTGGGAGTAGAAATTCTAAATTAATTGCCATATATAATACATGATACACGTGAACATTCTTGAGGCAAAATTTCTCTAAAACTTCATCTATTAATATCCAGAAAATGCCAGAAAGCAGACATGGCTCACAAAGTAGAGCATTAATGGTGCTCATTATTGGCAGGCAAGCTGAGCAATCATGTATGGCCATGACACCAAACACAGTACCAGCACAGAAAAAAAAAAGAATCTAAATGCCACCAAAAATATCATTAATGTAAAATATATATATTTAATCCACATCAAAATAAAATATTAAGGATTTCAAAAGACCTACTAGCTAAGCCTAATGATAAATTATAGAGTAGAATACATGTTTGGAAATCATATATTCAACACAGGACTCCTATGTGTCCTTATGAGAAAGAATATTCAATGAACATTTGATCAAGGCATGATAGTTTATATCTATACATACAATATATAGATATAAATATTGATATAGTTAGATATCGAGACACATTGGTGAGGAAAGAGGATCTCTTTTTTTCCCCCGCAAATCTGATCTACATGGAGAGTTCAAGGCTGTACTGGAGTACACAGCAAGACATATCTCAATAACCTAAGTAAACAACAATCCAGGCTAACAAAGAATAAAGAAGCATGTTACCACCACTACCAACAACAAATACAATCATCTTTATATCAAGAGTAAAAGACAAGACACATAATTTGTAAAAGTAGACATATAAAATATGTACGTATATAAAAGACATTCAATATCCTTAGATGTTAGAGAAATGTACATAAAAGCCACATAAGCTTTAACAGATAGTAAATAAAATTAAAAATATAATAACAACATCAAATATGCTAAGCATGGTGGGGAACTGAATAGTCATACATTGCTTCATAAGATAGAATAATGCTAACATGAACTTGGATAGTGCCTTTTGACTTTAAATTTGTATTGGAAAACATTTCAAAAGATAAAATCTTGGCATCTATTCCAGAAGAAAACATTGGGACTTTATGCAGAAATTTGTAAAGAAATGTTGTTAAAAGTTTTACCAGTAGTAGCTAAAATTAAGAAACTATCCAACAATTCCTTACTAACAAAAAATCAAAGTAAATGTGTTTCTTGACACATGAAATATTACTCAATAAAAAAAAGCAGGAGCTAAACTGTTGATATTTATGGTCTCGATGAACCTTAGGGAAGCTGAACTGAATAATATAGCAAAACACAAAATAAGGCATATTCCATTCTTTTCCTGATGTGATAGCCAAGCCTGAGGGATTGGGAAGAGGAAACACTGTAGCTCAGGGACAGCACAGGGAGTCTGTGGTGTTGGAAAAGCATTGTTCCTCCAGGATGATGTTGATAATAGGGAAACACATATATGCGTTACGTACATTCTCAATATACATACATAACTGTGAACTGCACATGTGATAAGCACACATAGAGCCACCCGATGCACACACATCCTGCACATGCACAAGCAACAAGTATGCAAGAATAACTGGTGACCACCATTGCTGTATGGATGATGTCAATGGCAATTGCCTGATTTACATAATTCAACACAGTAATAGAAGATGCAGTGTGGAGAATGGATGTAGAAAACCTCCTACTCATTTTCTTTGTAACTTTCTGTGGGTCTATAAATATTTGAAAATAAACACTAATAACTCATCATTGTTTTCTCACTTGAAAACTCTGAAAAAGTGACTGGCAATTTCTCAAATAGTTGGCAAAAATCCAAAAGAAGTTTTCTATCTCCCTCTAGTGGTGGTATTTTAAGAGAAAATTCTGAATACCTGAATATATATATATATATATATATATATATATATATATATATATATATTCTTTAAGGAGCTTAAGGATTTGCCATACAAGGGAGCAGTTTATAAATACAGTGCTTCTTGATCAATTTTGCCTTTTTAAAATTCTCACTCACCCTTCCCTGTCCAGCCCTCCCATCACTTTTCTTAAATTTTAGTATACATATTGATATTTTTGGCATTTTAGAGATTGAGTTATGTATACAATGCGCCATGATCTGTGTCATCCCTTTAACATCCTCATACCCCTTCAACCCACCTTTCCCTTCTTTTTTTTCAATTCTGTGGTATACACAATGTATTCTTGCCTATATTAGATTCCCTTCCATCATTCATTCCTCTATCTCTCTTCTTCCCCCTCTGTCTTGCAAGTACCAGTTAACTGGTACTTTTTAAATTACATGTTTCAATATCTGACAATCTACATTTATATCCATAGAAATTCACTAGCCATACAACAGACAAGGGTCTCATATCTAAAATATACCTGGAACTCAAAAAAATTAAATCCCCCAACAACAAATCCCCAAAGAAACAACTGCCCAATAAATAAGTGGGCTAAAGTCTTAAAGAGAAACTTCTCTGAAGAGGAAAGAAGGATGGCCAATAGACACATGAAGAAATGCTCAACCTCCCTAGCCATAAAAAAAATACAAATCAAAAGGACATTGAGATACCACCTCACTCCAGTTAGAATGGCTAAAATCAAGAATTCTAATAACAAGAGATGCTGGAGGTGCTGTGGACAGAAGGGAACCTTACTTCATTGTTGGTGGGAGTGTAAACTTGTTCAACCACTTTGGAGAGCAGTATGGAGGATCCTCAAAAGACTTCACATAGAGCTCCCCTATGACCCAGCAATCCCACTTTTGGGCATTTACCCAAATGTTTACAAACAAGACCACACTAAAGCTACCAGCAGGACTATGTTTATTGCAGCATTATTTACTATAGCTAAGACATGGAACCAACCCAGATGCCCCTCAGTAGATAAATGGATCAAGAAAATGTGGTATATAAACACAATGGAATTCTATGCCTCCATCAGAAAGAATGACATTGCCCCATTTTTTAGGAAATAGAAAGACTTGGAAAAAATTATATTAAGTGAAGTAAGCCAAGCCCAAAGAAACATAGGTCCCATGGTTTCCCTTATTTGCAATATCTACTATATGTATGAGTCAAGCAGAAAGGGTCAGATAATGTGATGTTAGGAAAATGAACCCTTAGATATGTATTTTAATGCTTTTTTCTTTCATGCATTTGTTTCTAATGCATTTATAAGATTATTTCTTTGTTGCTTTGTATGTCCCTCCCCCACAGTATAACCCCTACTTTCACTATATTTGATGTTGGTATAATTTGTGGAAGACATGGGGAAAAACAAATCGTTTAGGTATACAGGTGGACCTGTTGCAACAATGAGAAGTACAAGTTGTCATGTCTAAAACAAACTTTACAAATTTGGTGTGTGGGGGGGAGGAATAGGTGGAGGGGCAGGGGGGAGGCTGGGAAGGGATGTGAAGGGTAAACAAAGGAGGAGGCTGCAATGCTTGATAAGAAATGTACTCATTATCTTGCCCATGTAATTGTAACCCCTCTGTACAGTATGTTCACAAAAAATAAAAATTAAAATTAAAAAAATTAAAATCTATATTCAATGTAACAATTTTTGTATCCACTAATATCCTGTCATTCTTCCACACTATATTTCTATAGCAAATTAATCTAATAATTCTTTTAAATTTTCTCTTTGGAGTAATGGAAATGTGAAACTGAGGAAGATGTACTGCACTCATGTACTGACATGTTGACTTGAAATGCCCTAGTGTAAATACTTGTACATAATTATATACAGATACACATGATGAGCATGTATATATATATATATATATATATATATATATATATATACACTCATATATATAATTCTGCTTATTTTAAACTAACATACAATCTTTAAAGGTCTTCAGTCCCAATCCAAAACAACCTGTTTCTGCTTATTTGTCTCAGAGATTTCAGTCTCTAGTTCCTGTCTCCAAAGATTCTGGACTTGTTGTAAGGCAAAAACATCACCTGGCCATTAGGAGCAAATAGAGAAGAAGGTTTGTGCTGATGCCATAATGTACCCAATTTAGCCCTGCAAAAAGGTTTCTTGTGGGAAATTATTAGACCATTGTCTGTCCATTCCTTGAGAGTATTAAAACTTCTCTCATGAAATGAGTCACAAAGTATTCGCTTGTTATAATGTGAGGACAGCCATATGCTTGTTTATCTCAACTTACAGCTGGTTTTCTATTTATAAACATTATTGTGGCACAGACAGAACTGGCCTTGCCTGAGTACAAAACTCTTCTTCATTCAGAGCTTAGGTCAATTCCTCTGTTATAATAAAGGACTGGTACAGGGCTGTGTGTGTGTGTGTGTGTGTGTGTGTGTGTGTGTGTGTGTGTGTGTATGTGCATTTATCTGTATGTGTAAGAGAGAGACAGAGACAGACAGACAGAACAGAGATAGAGAAACAAAGAAAGTCTGAGAAATATGGTTTAAATGAAAATGCTTTTAAATGTGTTGAGGAGTAAAAATCATATCTGTAGTATCTGTTATACTCATTTCCTGAACAAAAATTCCTAAACCTAACAGGGATCATTGTTAACTTCTGGAATATATTCAGTAGATCTGAGGTGATTTTGTAATTTTGAATTTGTAGCATGCTCTTGGGGATTCTGTTGCTGATTTTTATTTCTGGATAAATTCTGAGAAGAAAAGAAAATAATACTGCATCTATGGTTAGTTGTGTTTCTTCCTATGTGTCAAGAAGGAGTTTTCTGGGAGACTTGTGCCTTATATGTGTCTATAACTACTTCATTTTGCATTAACTGAGTTTGACTGAAACTCTTGCTATGGACAATGCCTTCCTGTATATCTTCAGTGAGTTGGACCACGACCTCACTGGGTCATTTGCTGTGAACTCCTCTCATCACAGTCTCTTCTGGAAGTATATTTCCCAACACTGATGAGATCACTTCTAATCTCATCTGAGATTAGAAGCCTTAAAAGATTCAATCTATTCAAACATAACCTTCAAAGAAACAGGAGAGCAAAGAGGAGAGTGAAGAAATTTTGAGCTTCAGTCTGGGCAAGCAGGGGAGGCTGGGCGGTCAGTGCGTAACTATGGAACCTGCTGGGCATTGTAGGTATTCACTTCTGCCAGGAATGTAACAACATACTGTACCCACAGGAAGACAAGGAAAACTGCATTCTGCTGTGTGCATGCCGGAACTGTGACTACCAGCGGGAAGTAGACAGCAGCTACATCTAACGTCAACTAAATCAAGCACGAAGTGCACTAGCTGACCCAGATCATCGCTGACGTGTCCCAGAACCCCACTTTGCCATGGACCGAAGACCACCCATGCCAGAAGTGTGGCCACAAGGAGGCAGTGTTCTTCCAGTCACACAGTGTCCGGGCTGAGGATGCCATGCGCCTGTACTACGTGTGCACTGCGGCCACCGCTGGACCGAATGAGCATCTCTAACTCCCCCTGTAATAAGTGCCAGGTTCTGTGCCCATGAAAAAAAGAAATTTAGAACTCCGTACACATTTCTTGTTTTTAGTTCTACTTTTATTCTCTCTCTGTAGTTGTGCAAAAAAAGAGGGTCACCATTAAACATGTCAGTTTATAAATACAATGCATCTTGAATAATGTCATTCTTTTATCTTTGTACTCTGTCCTTCTCTGTCCAACCTCTTTGCCTCCAGAAACATTTCCATGTATAAAAATACATATTAAATTATTAAATATGAATTTATGACTCTATATATGTATGGTACACGGAAGACCCTTTTCAGACCACTCTTGGAAATACTGAAGTAATATGGGTCACTATTTTATATGTACCTGTTATACAGTCCCATAAGTGTCCTAAATGAATTTTATTTATTCACATTTTTCATACTTTTTTCTATGTGTGTGTTCATTTAACTGGGCCACAAGCCAAGGGTGCTTTGACCATCTAAACTCTGAATAAACAATAGAAAAAAATGATGTCCAATCATTCTAAAACAAGGTACAAATTTATATTATTCTTCCTTTGTATTTCCTCAAGTTACTATAAAATCATTATTTCATTCTCCATTTATCATGTGAACTGCAGGACAGACAAAACTGGTACTAAATAAAACAAGGTGAAGGAAGCTGGATGTTGTATAGGTGTGAAAGCCACTTGGTAAACTTAGGGGACACACTAGTAGATTGACAAAGAGAGGCCGCAAAAGCATTGACACAAGTAGGGTTGAAAGAAGCCAGATTCTCAGGATAACCCCTGAAATTTTCATGATGTATGCTCCAGGGCTGGCTTCAGCATATATGGCCATGTGGCTTGTAAATTTCCAGTCCACACAGACTCAGGCACCAAAATCCATGGAAGAATTTGGAATAATGATCTCAAACCAGAGCTGTGGGCAAGCTTACACTTCATGGGTTGTGAGTTTCTGCCTGACAGCTGAGGCTGTGGATGCGTAGGAAGCAGGATACTTTCCTGTGGATCTTCCTGGGAGAAGGAAGTACAGTTCAGAAGGAAAGTGTTTCTGGTCTGGGCCATGAACTTGAATGAGGTCTGGCACACGTTTCTATATCATCAGAAGAAAAGCTACATAAACTTTCGAGAGGAAATATAATGAAAAAGGATAAAGGTAGCAGGAACTATGCTAAACATGGTGGGGAGCTGAATATTCATCCATTGCTGAATGGAATTTAAAATGCTACAGCAATGTTAAAATGACCTTGAAATTGGATAACAAGTTTGACAAAAAATGTACTTATTACCTTGTTTATGTAACTATAACCCCTCTGTACATCACCATGGCAATAAAAAATTTGAACTTGGACAGTGCTTTCTAAACTTGAAAGCTCTATTAAAATACATTTCCAAAAACAAATGGTGGGGCATTTATTCCAGAGTAATGCATTTCATTTTCACATAGAAACTTGTAAAAAATAGTCTTAGAATCCTTATCAGTAGTAAAACTAAGAATCTTCCCAACTGTTCCTAACTGATAAAAAATAAAAGAAAATGTGTTTCTTCAACCAAGGCATTCTATTCAATATAAACAGGAGCTAAACTATCATATACATTGACTGGATGAACCATAAGAAAGCTATACTGAATAATACAGCCAATCTTAAAATGGGACTTTTTTATATTTTCTTTTTATGAAGTGTCCAGGACTGAGGGATTGGAAAAAGGGAATTCTGTGGCTCATGGACAGCCCCAGGAGTCTGTGGCATTGGTAGGGAACAGTTCCTCCATGATGGTGTTGACAACAGAGAAACCTAAATATGGGGTACCTATATATTCTCAATATTCACATATACATGTGGGCTGCTCATGTGATAAGCACACCCAATGCACACACATCTGCACATGAACAAACACCAAAGTGTCCAAGTGACTACTGTAGTACCTATATGGATTGAACCAATGTCTATTTCTTGATTTAAATAAGGTAACAGAGTTACACAAGATGTTGGTACTGGGATAGTCTGGGGGACGGATGCAAAAAACCTCCTAGTAATTTTCTTCACAACTTTATGGACATTTATAATTATTTGAAAATAAATAATAAGAACATATAATAGTTTTCTTATTCCAAAGCACTGAAGAAATGACTTGTAATTTCTTAGTGGGAAAAAAAACAAAAAACAATAAAACAAGGAACTTTCTAACTCCTTCACTCTAGTGGCAGAAATGTCTGAATACTTTGCATGGAAGTAGACTGCTGAATGCCAATCAGTAGGAGATATCTGACACTCTGTATTTGTGCCAATAGAATTACAGTAGTCACAACACAATAAAGCTTAAATTTAAGTATTATATTATATATTATATGTTTCTGTTCTTTGTCTACACGTTGTATAATTAAAAGCATGGCAGGAAGTAGGTATAGTCTAGATCCATAGCATAACTAAGTCTACATGGAAGAATCCAGCAGGGGAAGTCTTCATCTGGATGTGTGTGTCTGTGGATTTTTGCAGGCTTTTGTACCACTAAATCTCTGTCATGTTTAGAAAATTTACGTATTAGATATCTAATATCTAAACCTGTTGATGAATTATTAAATAAATATCACTAAATGCATGTTGTTCAGAATTGTAAACTAAAATACCGAAAGAAACATTTTAAAAATAGATTAAAAATATAAGATAGAATCCAGTGAACTGAGCTCCAAAAAGCCAATGAAAATAATTGTTCCCATCACAGTTTTTTTCTATGTAAGATCCATAGCTAAAACAGTATAACCAATAGCAGATTAATTGTGCTATATTTATATAATAGACACTACATAGCAATGACATTCAACATCTGGAAGTCGGGTCTAACCTTGTTCCATCTCTTGAATGGTGAGCACATGGAGACTCATCTGCAACTCATTTGTGAAGTGCAAGAAGGGTAGGGAATTTCTGTGTCTCAAGACAACCAAGTAATCATAAAATTAAAAATGTTAGCAAAGGAGTAATAAAAATTGATCATAGAAAGTTGTGTCTTCGTGCTTGTTAGGGATTCTATAGCTATTAAATGATGGCACTATTTCTACATATAAGAACAATTCAGAATTAATAAATAAGTAACAAGGGTAATAGTATAGGGTTTTGCCTTTGTCATATGCTCAGAGACTCAACAGGTGGATTGAGAAATCCCTTTTAGTGCTCAGTAAAATTGTTAGAGAATTGTCTGCACTAACATGTCATTAAAAAATTTAGGAAAAAATTTTCCATTAAGCAATGATGCAATGTAAATAGCAGAAGTTTGAAAATCAGAGATGAAAACATTCAACTCAAATGTGACTTTTCCACTTGAAATCTGGAAACTGGAGAAACAATGTATTTTGAGGAAAATTGCTTTTCAATTCATAATTGCATACTATGAAAATGTCACCTTAATGAGAAGTGAACAATCTATATTACCCTCATGACCACAAATGTTTCAAAGTAAAAATTCAAAGCTTAAATTTTATAGGCTCTGTGGCTTTCCTCCTCAGATCTATCCTCTTGACCAACATTCCATGACAGGGCATCCATTCCCCATATCCGCAGGGGTCCAACCCTGCTGCTTTGAGGAAGGTGGATGGATTCTGAATATGTGCACAGTGATTTGTGTAGAGAAATGTGAGATGAAGGGTCAAAGTGCTCTGCTGACGATCAGTACAAGATGAGGATTTACTATTGCTAAATCAAGCAGAAGAGTTGAAGGAGCCTAACTTCAAAACTGAGCTCACAGACAATTAAATTTGTGCCTAAGAAATCTGAATATTGTTGAATTACATGGGTGTCTGGATTAACTAAAACACAA
This sequence comes from Dipodomys spectabilis, assembly GCF_019054845.1. Classification (NCBI taxonomy): domain Eukaryota; kingdom Metazoa; phylum Chordata; class Mammalia; order Rodentia; family Heteromyidae; genus Dipodomys; species Dipodomys spectabilis. The sequence continues at coordinate 14,202,486 of NW_024870864.1, read as the reverse complement.
AACACATGACTGGAAAAATCATTTATGAAACATTGCCTTTTAAAATGAAACATCTGAGCACCAGTGACACAGGCTTGTAATCCTAGCTACTCAGGAGGCTTAAATCTGAGGGTCGCAGTTCAAAGCCAGCTGAGGCAGAAAAGTCTACGAGAGTCTTATCTATAATTAACCACCAGAAAACCAGACGTGGCACTGTGGCTCAAGTGGTGAGTGGTAGCCTTGACATGAAAATCTCAGGGTCAGTTTCCAGTATCCAGTGTCCAGAATTCAAGCCCCATGAAATACATATATATATATATATATATATATATATATATATATATATATATATATACACACACACAATATGCATAAAGAATCAAGAAATCCTATAGTCTGCAGCATGATCGATAGAAGTAGAAAACACCTTATTAAACAAAGTAGTAAAACAAAGAGCATTGTCTATACTGCTTCTTACTCAAGCAGACTTAAAAAAAAAAAATAAAATGCATTTGAATACATATCTTAGGGTTCATTTCCCTAACATCACCTTATCTGACTTTTTTGCTTGACTCACACATATACTAGATATTGCAAATAAGGGAAACCATGGGACCTATGTTTCTTTGGGCTTGGCTTACTGTATTTGCTGTCAGTATAATTTGTGGAGGGGAAGGGGAAAATCAAGTCGTTTAAATAAGGATACAGATGGACCAGTTGCAACAGTGAGAAGTACAAGTTGTTATGTTGAAAACGAACTTTACAACTTTGGTGGGGTGGGACGGGGAGGATTGGGTGGGGGGTTGGGGGGAGGATGGGAAAGGATGGGAAGGGGAAACAAAGGAGGAGGTTACAATGCTTCATAAGAAATGTACTCATTATCTTGCCCATGTAATTGTAACCCCTCTGTACAGTATTTTCACAATAAAAAATAAATAAAAATTTAAAAAATCATAAAAATCTTAGAAAGCATTACACATAAAAATATCATTTTGTAAACCTTTCGCTTCAATCTATGTACATAGGCTTTTTTGTGTACATGTGAGAATGGATTCCTAAGTAAATCAGATCACAAGGTTGAATGCCTTTTGCCAGGGTTTGTGGACAAATCCATTGAAGATACGCTGTTTAATGAATGGAATCATTGCTGCTTTGTTCCCTCTAATGCTAAACTTCTCAAATAAAGACCTACCCATATGTTTTAATGTTAATAAATAAATAAATAAAATGCAATAGTGATTCTATGGAGCTGACAAGGGCACAGGATCAGAGCTCAGGAGATTGAAAACAGAAGAAAGATGTGAGACTATGATCAATGCACATAATACGCATATACTGAGAAACCCAGAATCCCATTAATAGTTACAGATATGTACAGTAATAAAAAATAGGCTATCAGAAAATAAAGGAATAAAATCTGAAGCAATGAATCCATTCGTTTTATTAAAGGCAATTCCTGCTTAAAATACCATTACTCATTTTATTATTGCATAAATATCAACTGATGCCAGAATGCAGACTCTCCAAGTATTAACTGACTTTTTCTGACAACATTCTGAGCAGGTGGAGGCAGCAGGAGGAGCAGCTGGGGCAGCCCAGACTCACACTTCAGCTTCCCTGGGAGGTTTTTGTTATGGCTTGTATCACTGTGGGAGGGTAACTCCTATAGTGTTGACAGTAATAAGTGGCTACATCTTCAGGCTCCAGGCCACTGATCCTGAGAGTGTACTCTGTCCCAGACTTACTCCCACTGAACCTTGATGGAACTCCGGACTCCAAACTATTTGTACTATAGATCAAGAGTTTAGGGGCTTTCCCTGGTTGCTGCTGGTACCAGGCTAAATTATACCCAATGTCCTCACTGGCCCTGCAAGTGATGGTGGCAGGGTCTCCTAGAGACACAGACAGTGAAGATGGAGACTGGGTCATCTGGATATCACACTTGGCACCTGGAAGCAGAAACATGAAAACAAATATCCACACTAATTATCATGTTATAAGAAGGCATCCCTGAGGAGTAAGCATCCTGGATCACACTGAGCTGTGTTAGTCCCTAGCATTGTCCTTCTTTACCTGGGAGCCAGAGCAGCAGGAGACCCAGGAGCTGAGCAGGAGTCCTCATGTCCATGCTGTGTGCTGACTTGGACTGACTACTGCCTAATGTGAGCAGCCTATGAAGAAGTCCTGAGCACACTGGGCTGTGCTGTTGGTGCATGCAAATCAGCAGCAGAGTTATACACAGCTGTCCAGCTGCCTCATCTCAGCAACTCTGCACATTCTGAGTCGCAAGGGAACTAGGTCAGGCAACAGAATAAGTTTTAAACACAGAAGAGAATCACCAAGTTGCTTTCTTGTGATGTGCGCAAAACAATGTAGCTTTGAGGATCAAAGCTTTTTTTCGTCTGATTACTTTAAGTGAGTCAAGAATTGTTCACTGGAGTGTTAGTTCTTGAAATTTACAAACAAATTTTGCACAACACAAATTTGGCATTTCTTTATTATTATATAGAACAGAAAGTTTTACAGTAGCTCTGATTCACTGATAATCTGTATGTGTCAATTTATCAGCACTGTTTTCCTGTAATGAATTCAATCCATGGAGGTGGAATAAGTGTTGTTGTTGTGTTGATAAGAAAATGCCTGGACTTCTGTACTGTGCTGTTCAGCCTTATTATCTCCTTCATCTCTGAGTTTTTGTCCCAGGTGATCCATATAAGCATGACCTTTCAGAGCCTTTCTCTCTTCGTATCTGAACAGCCTTTATAATTTTTACTGACCTAGAATGTGTATCATTTTATATTTCCATGCTGAAGGTTTTCATATTATTTCTTCTGGCTTTTAATCATCTTCACCACAACTACTATGTTCAGAAGCAGAGATAGATTATCTTGAAAGGTAGGATAAACTCAGGTTATCTTGAAGCCTGTTTTGTGGCCTAAACCTACATATGTCTCCTCTGTTCAGTGAACTCTTTTAGTTCCTGAGAGAACACTCTGCTGCACACCTTGGTAAAGATATTGGGCCCAAGCAGAGTGAGTATGTTGGAATCTCTGAACAGAGTCTTGAAATCAATTGAACATGGAAATATCATCCATATTTGGAGGAGGCAACATGGGGCTTGGAAGCAAGAGTGAGGAGAGCTGATTTTCTCTGCAAGGGAGAAATAGCATTGTTGACTCCATTGTAGGTGCTGAGATGGAGTGACCCAAGAGGACATCCATATGTGTTTGATTTGCCTGTGCAGTTGTCAGGGCTCAGGAAGTCACTATTGCATGGGATACAAAGTTAGCTCATCTTATCCATGGTATCACATTCTGAGGAATGTCAGAACAAATCTGGGGGTGGAGACAGGGGGTATATTATATAATAATGTAAGTGGCAGTAAAACCAAGTGTTTCATATCACCCAGAAGAGTTGTTGATCATATGACTAAATTAATGAGGGAAATTTAGAGCCAATTTTCGTACTCTTGAGTAAAAAAAATGTAAACTAATTAAATGAAAATTTCATCTAATGTTAGTGACATATTTCAAAGATTTTATACTGAATATTTTGTGGAAAGAAGAAAATTTTTCCAAGAATTCATTTAATAATGTCCTAATTTTGTGATGTGAGTGAAGTAATTACCATAAACATACATACATATGCATGTATACATATGTATATATGAATATATATATACAGATACATACATATAGATGAATAGATGCATAAGTGGATAATTTTTTCTAATCTAGAAGTAATGATACTTTAGCTTTAGTAACAGATAGCACATTTATTAACTGACCTCATTTATTCTCTCATAAATAAAACCAGTGACTCTTGCAGAACAGTTTATTTCTTTATCAACAGCAGGAAAAGAAGAAGATGAGTTTGGATCATTTGTTGTCACAAACTACAAATTCATAGTGGATGACCTAAAGGAAAGAATGGAGAGAAATCAGCTAACAAGGAATGTCCACTGGCCAATTTTGTGAGTTTTTGAATATTGAATAAATACCAAAGTATTCCATGAAATAAATTGTAAATCCTTGGATTAGTAGTGATATTTTCATTAGGGATGTGATATCCATAAACCACTGTATATTTCTCCACAAATCCTCACAATTTCAAAGGAAAAAGAACAACTATATAACAGAGAAATCCAACAGCCAACACCTTAATCTAGAATTGAAATAAAGATCATCAGTAATGATGTCCTTACAGAACATAGCAGCACTTCAGGACTTTGCTCACAAATATCCATTACTGACAGAACACTGAGGGGGGAAAGGCACAAATCTAATCTAATCTGGTATGTGATCACCATGAGTGATAAGACCACAAAATTTAAGACCAAACTAAAATCCTGTTTCTTGGTGGCTTGATTATTGGGATGTGGTCTGACTACTTTGTTCTGACTCAACTGGAACCACATTCCTACCATTCTCTACTGTCCTAGAGGTTGAACTACAGGTGTGAACCATTATGGCCATCATGACCATTAAAGTATTCTTTTGTTTGGAATTTTTGTGTCTTGAAATCATTCATCTACAGCCATCTTTCACAAGTTCATAAAGATGGTATGTGTAGTGACTAAGATAAAGATTGAATTCACATGCCTGGTTAAGAGAACCTCAGTGACTTTAAACAGATCTTTTTGAATATATAATGACATAGTGAGCTATATCTGTAAAAAAAAAAAAAAAAAAAAAAAAACAGTTACACATACAGTTTTTGACCACTGCTTTTTTCTTTTTTCTTGTAAAGATACTATACAGAGGGTTACAGTTACATGAGTGAGGTAATGAGTACACTTCCTCTTGAACATTGTTACCCCCTCCATTGTTTTCCCCCTACCATCCCCTCCCTCCCTCCCTTCCCCGAGGTTCTTTTTTTTTTTTTTTTTTTGATTGTGATTAAGTGATTACATAATTTCAAAGTCACAAGTTCATTCTAACTTCCCTGGAGCAAATTGTCTACCACAGTCTGTAATATATAACAGTGTTCACATGTTATATACCATATTTGTGATCAGCAGCATGGGGATATTTAGTAGTGGTTCAACCAGATGAGCAGGAGTTCTTTGTTTCTTAAGTCCTGTTAGTTTTGTCGTATCACCTAACATTTTGGATTTAGCATTCACTTATCAGGGAGACCATGTACCGTTTGTCTCTTCGTTCTTGGCTTACCTCGCTCAACATGATTCCTTCTAGCTCCATCCATTTCCCTGCAAATGCCATTATTTTGTCATTTCTAATGGCTGCATAATATTCCATTGTGTATAGATACAACATTTTTTGGATCATTCATCTGTGGTGGGGCATCTAGGTTGTTTCCATATCCTAGCTATTGCGAACAGTGCTGCAATAAACATGGAGGTGCACGTACGTGTCCTTGTATATTGGTTCCTGTTGTTCAGGGTAGATGCCTAGAAGTGGTATGACTATGACCACTGTTTTTTTACTGCTAGAGAATAAGAATATATTTAATTTCTTTTTAAATTCTTTATATATATATATATATATGTATATATATATATATATATATAGTAAAAATACTGTACAGAAGGGTTACAGATACATGAATAAGGTAATGATTTCATTTCCTATCCAGCATTGTTATCTCCTCCTTTGATTTTCCCCTACCGTCCCTTCCCTTCCCATTTCCCCAACTACTCTCTTCCCACACCTCCCCAGTGAACTTGTGAAGTTTGGTTTCAATACAGCGTCTTGTACATCTCATTGTTATAATGGGCCAACCTGTACCCTCATTTCAGCATTTTGTTATTTATATTCCCCTCCCCAAATTAGAAAAACGTATATACAAGATGCAGGGCACCAGAATCAAATACAATGAAAACAAGGGTTATACCATGGGGGAAGAACATACAAAAGAAACAAAACAATCACACAGTACCTTATAAATACATTAAAAAAAAAAAAAGCAAGAAAGATAAAACCACTTGTGTCCCTATCTTGGGATTCATTTTGCTTACCATCATTTTACATGGTCATATGTACATAGCTTTTGAGCTTTTCTGCTTGTCCTAGACATATACTAGTCTTTGTCAGCATATATTAACTGTACAAGAAGGGTTTCATTGTGACATTTCCACACAGTCATACAATGTACTCCATTAACCTCACACCCTTGATCTCTCATCCTTATCCCATATTTCCCTTCTTAAAGCAATTGCATGGGTTTTGCTATCCTTTTTCATATATTCCAGAAAAGCACTTCAATAATCTTTACCTTCATATAACTTCATTCATAGTCCTCCCTCCATAAAATACCAACAGAGCCTATTTCATTCTCTTGTCATTCATTTTTTCATATACATATTAATTGTACCAAGGGCTTTCACCATGGTATCTCACTTGTGCATAAATCATATTTCCTTTCTGTTTCTTTATTGCTGGTTCTAGGGCTTGAATTCTGGGAATGACCAATGTCCCTAAGTATTTGTGTTCAATTCTATCTCTCTACCACTAAAGCCACAGCTCCAGTTTCAGCTTTTTGTGGTTCATTGGAGATAAGACTGTCATAGACTTTCCTGGCATGCTGATATTGAACCACTATCCTTATATCTCAGCATCCTGAGTAGTTATGATTACAGTAGTGAGCCACAGGTGCCACAGGTTCTTTTAATCAGAACAACCCTCTATTAATCTTGCTTTTGGAGACATCAATAGTATTTTTTAAAGGATTGACCTCTTTTCATTGTGTTCTTTTCCTTTTTAATTTTACTTAAAAATAAAATTAAATTTGAAGCATAATTACATTGTGGAATTTTTTTACTAACATCGTAGGATATAAGATAAACTAGTCTTCCATTACTGAATAACAGTGATTAGAACTCCATGATCATTTGGCAATATTTCTTTGATAGTTGGCAGAGATTTCAGTTTACAATGAAGTGAACAGAAGAATACAGAAACAAAGGAAAATTCCAGAGAAGAATCACAAACAAAAGTTAATATAGAAGCTTATTTGTATACTAAGATATGATTTTTATCTACTTCTTTCTTCTACCCTTTTTGTACTACTTCTGTATTAGGAGAAGGTTTGGGCTTGTTGCTACCCAATCCTAAGAATGTGTATACTCTTAGCCATGTGCAGGCGTCGTTCTCATGTACCACTAACATGTCATTTCTTTCTCCATGAGTTCAAGACAGACAAGGCCAAATATTGGACAAATACAGCAGATGATCACAGTCAAGGGCATGGCTTCTCAGACAGGCCATTCAGCTTTCCTGCATATGTTCACTGCAATGAGTTTAGATTCAGCATCTTCCAAAGCAAACTGTCTACACACAGTCATAGCTATCTGGAGTGAGAGCTTCCATGTGTAATTGATGTATTGTAACAAATAGGTGCAAAAGATGAATTAATAAAGCAAACAGAAATGGCCATGCCCAATTTAAAGATTGCCGGTACAAAGTAATTCACAGTACCAAAGAACTATCATTTTGAATCTGATTGACATTATATAATAGATAAGAATTACTTTTTCTCCCTTTGCTTGTGAACAACTCAGCAAAAACAAATGGAATTTGGTGCTCTTCACTAATAGAAATGGTAAAAATAGTAAAAATTGCTCTGCTACAAATGGGTCCAGATTTATTTAATACAGATTGAAGTGTAATTCACGACTCTGATCTGTGTGTTTGGTGATTTCCAACTGCATGGAAATGATGGAATGAAAAACTAATATGTGTGTTCAAAAGATAGTTTGGTTAAATGGCCTTCGGTGAAATTGCATCAGAGGGATTATTTTGGTTGTTTTGTTTTATTTTAATAAAATACAAATGGTTAAATGTAACTTATTACCCTGCTCTTAACTCTAATCATGTCAGGTGTTAAGGAGACAAAATGTGGCCTAGATGTCCACAGCTCACTTTTTTTCAGTAATGGTGTTACTTGTGGTGAGGGGAGAAAGGGAAGGCTGCATGTGGGGATTGTCAGGAATTAGAGAATCATGAGAAGCTTTTGTTCAATTTCTGCTCTTTGCCTTCAAATGAAAGCAGCTCTGTGAGATCAGAGGTTCTATTTGATTTGTTCAAAATATTCATGTCTATAAGTGTTCATGGTACTATTTCTCTATTCTTTTGTAAATGTGGTTCTTTGTATTTAGAGTAAGAATAAAAAAATGCTCTACCAGAATTGAGGAACTAAAGGTATTTCATATTTTGTACCCAGGGGGAGCTGTGACACCTCAAATCTCATGGTGACAGAGGAATTTTGTAAGTTGTGAGATGTCATAGGATGAACTAACTGACATGAGGTACAATGACAAGGGTGATTCCTAAGTATGTGTGAACTCATTTTGGAGATAGTGTTTGCACTGATGGAAATCTAAGAAGTCTGCTTTGGATGACAGGGTGCCTATTCATTATCTAAGAAATCAAACATGTATTAAAATAGAAAAAGAGTCTGAAAAGTACAGTCTTCTCATTCAATCTAGAAACAATCAACTGTTTCATGTGTTTCAAGGACTTGTTTCACCATGTTTTGCAGTTCTATGCCAAGAATTTCATTGATTAGGCTCCATAAATCTTTGTTTTAAAATTGACTGTATGATATTTGAAAAAGCATAGTACAAGATACAAAATCCATGTTATATTTATAATTGTAGCTAAATAGTACTGAAAATGAAGCATTTAAGTTTACTGTCAGACATCTGGCAAACATACATTTATATTTCTAGGAGTAATGGCATCTTTCCTGTCTTTCCATTATTTTTCCTAAGAACTCACTGCCCCTGTTCTAATATTTAATTCTCTGATTCTTAGCATAGGCTGCTCAGGTCCAACATTGGGTGCTCAGAGCTCTAATAGGCTTTCCTAGGAACAAGAGTTTGAGAGCATCATACGGGTGAATGGCAGCAAGATGGCATCACAACCCCAACTCCTCAGCTCCCTCCCTGCTGCTCTATGTCTCATATGAATGTGCACACAAGTAATGTGTTTCTAATGCTGGAAAGACTCTTGTAATGTATAGACAATATCTCATATATCTTTTAATATTTGAAATTACATCATCTGAAAGTGTTTAAATATTTATCAACATTTAAATAAAAAGCTATGCATATATGTACATGTCTTATCTTTTAATATTGTGATAGGAAACTAATTTATTCTTGTGATTGAAACACTTCATTTTGGTAAAATAAGAATTTATTGTCTAAAATAATTTTTAGGTCACTCATAATCATGAGGATTTGTGTGAGAGAAATCCTATATAATTCTTCATATTTTCAGTTGTATGGAGTAACTTCATGTTTTCCATGCTATAATTTCTGCTGTTTATTTTCAAATAGCATGACAGAAGGGTGACTCTGATCAAGAAGCCCTAGACATTCCAATGAGCATGTTACATTATAATCTCTTGTACAACTCTTGCAATTCAGAGAAGAAGATACTTGTGAGAATTATCCTCTTTAATCTGCAAATATTTGATAAGGCAGAGGAAACATGTTGGTATAAGAACCTTGTGACTACTATGAATGCATGAGTGCATTAAATATTTCACAGGTAGGTGGTCTTAATAATTACTCACATAAAACTTCTCCTAAATCCCGAGTAAGTAGAAGGTTTTCTATATCAAGGTGCTAAAAGGTAGAAATGACAATGTGAAGAAAAATGAATTAGTGATTATTACTGAAAAGAATGTTTGAAAAACACACAACAAATTATAAATATCAAGTGGTGCAAACTGTTATGATAATACATCTGTATCAGCTGACCAGGTGTTATACCTGATGAAGTGCAGACAAGAGGATCAGAGACAGAGACAGACAGAGATAGACACCATGACAGAGACAGCAATCCCTAGTGCCTCATCTCCTAAAGACACTAGTACTATAGGGTTTGCTTCAGTGATCTCACATCACCTCACTCACTTCTTACAGGCCTCTTCCAAGTAAACTTAACTCAGGAGGACATGAAAGATTACCTTTGCTAAGAAATCAGGCATGAAATAGAGACAAGATGAAGTTTCCAAAGACAGAAATTCCAAAGACAGAAGACTTTTCCCCACAATCCAGCCTGCTGACAGCTCCTCTTGTGTGTGGCTGGTCATACTCAAATGTCCAATCCTGCAGACTTGGTTGATAGTAAAACACTAACTCTATGACTTCCCTATTACTAAAATGAACATCTTGTTTTCTACTGGGTTTCTCTGCCCTCTAGTGGTAATATTTTAGCTTTATATCTTATAAAATAAGCTTTGCCACCCTAGGAATATTAATACAATATATTACAAAATGTTCTTTTGATTTTCCTTTTTTATTATTTTGAAAATACCATACAGAGGGGTTACAATTACATGGGCAAGGTAATGAGTTCATTTCTTATCAAGCATTGTTGCCTCCTCCTTCATTTCCCCTTTCCATCCCTTCCCATCTCCCTCCCACCTGACCGCCTCACCCCCACCTCCACCCTCGCCAAAGCTGTAAAGTTCATTTTTTGACATAATGTCTTGTGCACCTCATTGTTGCAAGGGGCCACCTGTATCCCTATTTTGCCATGCCTACTCCAGTGGAGTCTGCTTAGCATGGAACATCTGCTTTCAGACCTGAGAATGGGGCTTCAAAGAAGCCTACCTCTGAGAATGGACTTCACCGAAGTCTACCTCAGAGAATGGGGCTTCAAAGAAGCCTACCTCTGAGAATGGACTTCACCGAAGTCTACCTCAGAGAATGGGGCTTCAAAGAGGCCTATCTCTGAGAATGAGACTTCACTGAAGTCTACCTCACAGAATGGGGCTTCAAAGAGGCCTATCTCTGAGAATGGGACTTCACAGAAATCTACCTCAGAGAATAGGGCTTCAAAGAGGCCTACCTCCTGGAAAGGCTGGCAAACCCCTGGGAAAGATGTATTTCTGTTCCTGTTTTTCTTTTCTTCTCTGAATAGGAGTGCCTATTAATCTTTTACTGCTCCGGCTGCTTGTTCTACTTACTGGTGTTCAACATTCCCTATTCAAGGCTCTTTCTTGGAAGTGTTGATGACTCCAACATCCGATGAGTGTCCTGAGAATATGACTAACTCACCAGAGTTAAGTGCTACCCTAAAAACCCCTCTTATGGAGGCTAGTAGACAAATCATAAGTAAATATAAAAGTATTGGCGGTTTCATGACGTCACTTCAGCAGAAGGAATTGTTTGTAAGAGATTTACAAGAATACAAGAAGCTGTAGGCATGGCTAGACTAGAAAGAGTGTATGGTATTGGAGACTTCCCTTTAATCCTGAAGCATATATAATAGACTCATATAGATATCCTGTAGATAAGAAAGAAGTAGAGGGATATTTAGACCAAGAACTAAATAAGATTCCTAAAAGGTTGGTAGATGGAAGGTGACAATGGCTTATCAGAGGAAAATGGTGGGATCCTCCATTATCTAGAGGACCCCAAAGACTTCCCCCAGATCCATAGCCTTTTACAGGTGTGTATGATAAGGATGGCAACCATTGGGAAAACTATTTAGGAGAAAGAACTTCCTATTACTCTTTTACTGAGAGACTTGCTAGATCTAGGCCTCCTTGGTGCTTACTATCAAAGAAGGAACAAGAAAGATCTTATGAGGCAGTTAAGGCCTCTATGGAGAAGAGTAAACAATTATGTGAAAGAGTTACAGAGAAGACACTATGAGCCTAAATTTGATGTATGGCCAGATTTAACGAAGTATACTGAATATCATGATTTTGGCCACAAATTGGGGACCCTCTAAAGAATGGCAAAGAAGCACAATTGCTTAGAAAAGATTTGAAACACATAAAGTACAAAACTAAGAAAGAGTAATAATAAAGTACTAGAGTTCAAGCCTTTCTGTACAGCACCTTGCCCGTATGCTCTGGTTAATGGTTAATAGGTGATAAACATCGAAACCAATTGTATTTCTTAAAAATAGAAGTAAAGCCCAAAACAAGTGCCTATCGTCATAGCTAGTCATCCAAAAACAAGATCAGTCTACCAGCTGGTGACCCCCCAAGAACGAAGCCTTGCAGCCAGATTGTGTAACCTTTTGCCCTTTCTCATGGAGACCTTTTTCTATAAAAGCTTGTTATCCTCTGCATTAAATCGCACTCAGCATTCACTTCTCCTGTATGTGAGTTGTCTGTTTGCCATCTCCCCACCTGTTCCAGTTACCTCCACTAGGTGTCCTCCTTCGTCCCTACAGAGCCTGTCCGCAGCACTATTTAAACAATTTGCTTTTTCCTTTCCCCTCAACAAACTATACCAACATCAAATACAGTGAAAAAAGGGGTTATGTCGTGGGAAGGAACATACAAAGCAACAAAGAAATCATCTTATAACCATGTTAGAAACAATCGCAACAAAGAAAAAAATATTCAAGTCCTTGCCTTGGGGTTCATTTCATTTAACATTAACTTATATGACCATTTCTGCTTTTCTTAGACATATACCATGGGACCTATGTTGCTTTGGGCCTGGCTTACTTCACTAAGTATAATTTTTCCAAGTCTTTCCATTTCCTAAAAAAATGTGACAATGTCATTTATTCT